>NC_079160.1:65310766-65642016 GCF_947563725.1 Argiope bruennichi
ATATTTAGTAAAAATTTTAAGCAGAATTCCTGCAATGCTCGCTGCCGGTGTCCTGACCTACAGGTAGCGCGCTTTTCCCGTGACCTGGGCGCGCCGGGTTCGAATCCCGGTTTGGGCATGGATGTTCTTATCTGTGAGGTGTGTGAATGTGCCCCCCTGTAAAAAGGGGTTGTGCAAGCGAATGTGTGTGAGTTTCATCTTCATATGAGCTAGAAGTCAGACTTCTACCCTAGGGTGCTCAGGGGTCTTTACCCTCAGAAGCTACTGCACCCCCTTTCCGTGGTAACGATGTACACGACATCATCATCAATTCCATAAAATATATCAGCGATGAAGTAGTGGTTAGAGCTTCGGGTTCTATGCTCTTGTTCGATCCCGTGTTTGCTATTCAATTAGATTTCCGTTATAACTTAAAACGAGCCATAGGACAGGATGTTGTTTATGATTTTACACACACACAAAACAACCTGCCGAGCGAAGCTTGGTCTCTCCCACGTACCATTTACTTATATGATTACTATTAATTGATTATCACATTGATATGAATATTTACAAATGGTAATGAATATTACAATGGTTTCTACGAAATATTATACGAATTGGATGTTCAACTGGTGTTTTACAGGTGCATAGGAATGTTATATTAATAAATGGAGGCTATTATTCCTTAAAATAAGAGTTCGCCATTTCGAAATTCTGCAAAAGTCTTGCTTCTCACGATTCATGGTTTTCATAGAAAAATGAATAGTCTTGTCATCTCCAGCAAGAAGAAACGTAGAAGGCGCTATGATAATTCTAGATCGGGTTTAATGAAGCTGTTTTATATATGCATTCAACCATTATTTTGTTCTGATAACTACTGCTGGCTGTCATTAGCAACAAAATTAATGATACATTCATAGGTTCACTTAAAAAAAGCAAATAAAAAAATCTTCTCCTTTAGCCCTATATAAATTCACATTTGGTCATGTTTTAATATGATCGAAAATGTGAGAAAAAGAAATTGATTCCATATTTATAATAATGAATTATGAAATTTATTATGTATAGTAACACTCTTAAACTCTTATGTATAGTGACACTTTTAAACACTCTTTTAATAGTATAATAAAATATAAAAAAAATTTTTTTATTAAAAACATGGTGATTAAAGTAAAATATTAAAGGTTTTAAGAGCTGAACTCGACTGTAAGAGAAAATTAAACCATAATGAATATATCTTCCAAGAAATATACTGTTCTTAAATATCAAATTGAAAATGTATTATATGTGATTAAAATTAGTTTAAAGAGATTATAGTTTTGTTTTGATTTCTATCAGTGTCAAAAAAGTTTCAACTTATCTCTAACGAAAGATGTTTTTAAAAACCATTTGTTTTTGCAAGCATTTAGCTTCTCTTCCTCTGCCATCAAGATACCAAAGAATATTTTTTTTCAGATTTACAGAAAAGTTACCTTACTGCAAAAGAAAGAATTACTTTGTAAATTTTTCAGAATTTTGCTACCTATTCATTGAATTGGATGATTGACGCCGTTAGTTTTGCTAAGCCTGGTCATTTCTCAAGAGCAAATGGAGTTTCCAAAAAATATAATCGTTAATCTTCGAATTTTCGGCACAAACTTCTTGTCAAAAATCGAGATAAAAAGAGTTTAACAAAAGGCATCTGACATGGAATGAAATATTGAATTAGGGCAAGGAATGCTGGAAGTTGTAAAGCATCGAAGTATTCAGGACCACCTGTCTATACAACCATTATATAAATAATATGAATAGGAGTTAGTAGACTTTTTTTTATAAAAGAACAGCTGTACTTTTTTATCATTTAAAAAATATTTCTGCAGATCAATTGAAAATTTTGCAATTGTGCTCCAAAGTAAGGTAAAGAACTATAATGTAGACCAGAACAACTTCTTCTATTTATATTATCAAAAAAAAAAATGTAAAATTTAAATCTAAAAATGATACTGCTATGGAGTTAGTTATAATCTAATTCAAGCAAAACAAATGGTTTTTATACTTACGTTTGAATAAATGATCTGTTGGAATATCTTAAGTTGAATATGGAACAAGTTGGAAACTTGTTCGTATTCAACAAGTTGGAAACAACAACAAGATAAATAACTATACTGTAGACTGGGGCAACTTCTCCAAACTATATTGCAGAGTAGAAATGTAAAATTTAAATCTAAAAGTGATTCTGATATGGAGTTATATTCTAATTTAAGCAAAACAAATGTTTTTTTTATTTATTTTTGAATAAATGAGCTACAGGAAGCACTTAAGTTGATTATGAAAAACACTTATTCAACAAATTGGAAAAAACTACGAGAGAAACAACTATATCATAAATTGGAACAACTTCTCTAATTTATAGTGTTAAACAGAAATGTAGAATTTAAATCTAAAAAGAGATTCTGATATGGAGTCATATTCCAATTTAAGCAAAACAAATGTTTTTTTTAAATTAACGTTTGGATAAATGAGCTGTTGCAATTACTTAAGTTGAATATGAAAAACACTTATTCAACAAGTTGGAAACAACTACAAGATAAACACCTATACCGTAGATTGGGACAACTTCCCCAATTTATACTGTTAAACCGAAATGTAAAATTTAAATCTAGAAGTCTCTCTCACTGACAGGTTTGATGAGGAATGATCAGACTAATGATTTGTAGAGTAATCGTCAGAGCTAACGATTTGTATACAGTCTTATTGTCTGTACTGTCAATGATGAGATCCACACACGTTAACATTGAAATTTTCAGATTTACGGCGTTTATATTCCCATGGTGAATTTTGTAGAAAGTTGACGACGTTGTTTCTTTTAAATTAGATTTCCACCCGTATCTCTAAAAATCTAGTAGATAAAATAGTTAATTTCTCAGTTTATATCTAGAAGCAATGCAAATTATTATCTGATCATTCAATTATGTGGCATTCACTTTCTTTTTTTTTTGTATACATCACATTCAGAATTATTGATACATTTTTCAAAATTATTAAAAAGCGATATCATCGAGCTTTTGTCCTACGGAATATGAGTAAAGTTCTAATTAATCAATTTTTATTAAACTATATTAAAAGATTTAACTATTTTTTAAGCAAGAAAATAATCTGACAAGTCTGCTCATTTTCACTATTTGACTTGTTCAATGGTTGTAAAAATGGAATATTGAAATAAATTTTCATTCTCTTCTTGATATGTGAGATGTCTGAAATTTTTTACACTTCTCTGGTACCAATGACAATACATTATTTACATATTTTTTAAAAGTTTTATTACCATCGATGACAACGCACTACTGTAATATTTTCCATACGTAATTACCATCGATTAATTAAACTGAATTCTGATACCATGTATGTATATATATATATATATATATATATATATATATATATATATATATATATATATATATATATATATATATATATATATATATATATATATATATATATATGTATGTATGTATGTGTGTGTGTGTGTAATGATATCTCTAAATTTAAATTTAACTCTAATTAATTTCCTAATTTTTATCTTAATTCAACTCATATTAACTCCATTCTAAAATGTTATCTTATTTCCTGATCCAATTCCATCATTTTTATTTAATTAATTCAGCAGAAGCTATGCAAAAATGCTTAAATTAACTGTTCCCACGCTATCGAGTGAAGGGATAAAAATTTTTCAAGCTTATCGAATTCTTTTAAAAGATACCTAAATTCCCCTACCTAAATCGACACGTGTAAAGCAATCCCTATGAGAATCTCATGGTATATAATCATCGGGATAAATATTTTTGCCCTTTTTTGGGGGGCTCTTATCTCTTTTCTACATTTTAGAACTTTAATCTACAATTTAGAACTTTAATAAAAATTGTCGTTTTAAAATATTGTTAAATATTTATTAAGTTTATTTAAAAAATAACTTTAAAAATGTAGATGCAAAATTTTAATTCATAATATTATAGATAATGAATGGTCTGCAACATATAAAATTTGTTGCAATTGTGATATAATAATGAAATAGAAATGGAAGAAATATGAAACGCATTCTGAATTTTCTTGTACCTGAAAATATTTCTATCTTTATATTTTCAAAATAAAATAATATTTATGATAATCTGAAAGTGAGAAAGGAATTCCAAAACTTCAAGGCATTTCTTAACAAGATTTGTTCCTGATATTGATCAATTTATCTATGTTTATCTATGTTGGGCCGCTAAAAATAGAATCATTCCTCTGTTTTATCTTTTCTCGAGTAATTTAATCAAGTTTGTGATATTCCTGAAAGAATAACGCTAATTAGTGTCTGATTTTATCTAGTGAGTTGTAGCATCTCTTTTGAGTTAGTTACAAAGCAATGATTCCATTTGCAGGCACCTTGTAGAAAGGATAAATAATTTAATTCTTAATCTGCCATTTCAAACATTTGATTATTTATGACATTTTCTGGCATAAATAATCAAATATTACGAATGCTAGTACTGAATAATAGAATCTATCTTTAATGCATATCATTATCTTTAAAATTAGAAGTTGTGAAAATGAAGAGAATTATTATTTAAAAATATATTTTATCTTAAGTTTACAAAGAATAATTTCTCTTACTCAAAAATAATTTAAGTTGGATTTGAGCTTCTAATTCAAAATATTGTTTCACTGTTAATGATTTAAGCTTGATTCATTTATCATTTTCTCCTATACGTAGTATAGGGAAAGTATAGCAATCTTCAAAAAATTCGAACTCGAAATTTTGATGAATTACGCTTTAAATATCTCTTTTTTTTGGAAAATGCTCGTCTGTTTGTGGCATAGACAACTCAAAACTTTTTGAGTTAGACGGTTGAAATTAGATATAAGGTCTTTGTACCAAATTTGCAGATTTCTGTCAAATGTTGAGTAAAATCTATTCACAGGAATTCCGCCTGTCCAGCTGGTCGAATATAATTTTACTCGACAACTACAAAACAAAGAGAGCTAGATAGATAAAATTCGATACACAGAATTGACATTTACCGTCTAGGCAACTGTCAAATTTTGAGCCAGATCCAACAACAGTTTGACTGTCTGCCGGTCTGTACTGTTCATAAATCAAAAATATTCCCAGTGAATCAGTTGATAGCGAAAGAGGGCTATAGTATCAATATTTACAAAAGGTATTAAGGTATTCTAGTAGTTGGAATTCATTTGGAATATCTGATACTTTATATCATAAGCTCGAACGACATAAAATTTAATAACATTAAAAAATCATTTCAACCTGTATCCTGTATAAACTTCAAAAATCGTGTTATTACTATGTTCTATGCAAAAAATGCAGAATTATAATTCTTTTGGATCTTATTTTTAAATATCAAAACACATTTTTACATTTTATTAATTAAATATAAATCCTTCTTTTAAAAATTTAATGAAAAAATGTAACATTAATTTAAAAACAGAATAGTCACAGTTAATCTAGATATCATATTTATTTTCTATTAAAATAATTATAAAATTAGCTTATAAATTGAATTTCATGAAATCAAAGAAATTGAAATAATTGATACGAATGGGGTAGTTATTACCAGTCCATATTAAAAATTTGGGAAAAAATTATTCATATAGAATCTTATTTTCAAAAAATAATTTTATTTAAAAGAATAATATAAACTACTCCTGCTTATTCAAAAGATAAAGACATTTAATTACATTCATGAAAAATGAATGCTTCTTTAAAAAATTTAATGAAAAAAAACTAACATTTAACACAGAATCAAATTACTACCGGTTAACACAGATATCAAGTTTATTCACCATTATAATAATTATAAAATTAACTTACAAATCTAAGTTAATGAAATCAAAGGAATTCAAATAAATCTTTCAAACAGAGTAACTATTAGATAGTTAAATAGTTAAAATTTGAAGAAAAATTATTCATACAGAAACATATTTTCAAAAAATAACTCTATGTAAAAGAATAATATAAATTACTAACTATTTAAAAAACAAAAACGAGACAAATCGGTATTTTTATTCAAAATTTAAATTGCCCAATCTTATATAGGATGTCTGCGCCTCTCATTAAACCAACTATTTTGCGACAAACAAGCGAAAAGATTAAACATTTACTCGGAAACATCAGTTCTAATTTCCAATAAAACGCAAAAATCATTAACAAAGAAACTCGGTCAATTTGCGAAATCTGGAGCACGAAATTCACCGTGTTATTAGTTCTAGCTTCCCCTAATCATAAATTGATTTTACACGAACGCAAATACCAGACCAAAACTTTTCCTCGGTCAAAACCACTGATGTATGCACAAAATAAAGGAATTGCAAAGAACAGAGACGCTGTGGAAGAAAAAATAAAAATAAATACAGACTTCGATTGGAACTGCAACCTCATAAAAATGGTTACCATAGAGACATCGGGGCTTAAACAGATATCAAAAACATACGAAGAAGCTGTGGTTTTCATTGCACAGCAATATTATTAAGCGCCGTTTGTTCTTTTGCTTCGTTGTGTTTTTTTCTACGACTTCTAGCATTTATGGGATTGCTTTTGGTTCGTGGAGCCATTTTGTCTGTTGTTTTGGGGGGAAGTTTCTATCCGCTTGCGTTTGTAATCTAATAAGACACCGGGAAATGATTCAAACCCAGACTTCTTTTGCATAATTTCTTCATTCCAAGGGGAAGTGGCAGTGTTAGCTATCTAAGCACAGCATTTTTGGTTCTTTTTTTGCCTCCATATCTTGTTTGTTTTCTTTACTAGTTTCTTTAATGTTTGCATTCTTCCACAAGGCAAGAGATAAAAAATAGCAGACTTTAGATATTGCTACATATAAAATTACATGAGTGTGTTCCCTATGCATAAATAGCATTAATCAGAAGAATGAAAAACAGCATATGCAGGGTGATTATAATTAAAGTGAAGCTATTCAGACCCCTCTATAATCCACTCTGTCTTTCGGATTTTAATAAAATTTGGTATATACATTATATTGCCGCATTGAAGAATCTCCATGGCCGAATGGTCATGGCACTGGTCTCATAATCAAGGGATTTTGAGTTCGAATCCGCGCGATTCACAGTTTGTGTAAATATTTAATTAATTGCTTTTGTGTTTCGCTTTATTTCATGTTCCAGAAGATTCTGGACATTTCTTTAGTTTACCAGATAAGTGTTCTGGACTTTTCTTACTGTCTCCAGAAAAGTATTCTGGAACTTTCCCTGGAAGTATAAAAGCAGAAGATTTGTCAGTCACTATGTTCTGAGTTCAGAGTTGAGTTAATAAATTGGTTTAGCTCTACTTCTTGTGTGTGTCATTGAGTTCCGCACTAGAGTATCTACGTGACAATATAGACCAAGGGAAAATAATTTCTGCAATAAAAATAATTAAAATTTTGACTTCCAGTTGTCACTTTTTAAAAATTCCTATTTATTCCTATTTATATTTTTTTTAAAAATAATTTAGATTGGAAAATTCATAAAGGCCAAAATTTGGCGTCATTGAAAAAACAATCTTTTGAATTTCATGATGACGTAAAACATATTTTTTGCAGTAATTGTTTTGGTGGTTATGTTAGATAAAAATAAAATATCACTTAATTTTAATTAATTATAATTTTAAAATTTGTCCAAGATGCAAATTTCCTTCCTCAAAGTACAGGGTGGTTATAATTAAAGTGACCCTATTCAGATCCTTCTAGAACTCGCTCTGCCTTTAGAATTTTGATGAAACTTGGCTTATACATTATATGAACCATGGGGAAAAGATTTCTGCAATAAAAAATAGTTCTAATTTTAACCTCCAGGGTGAATTGCGGAGCCTAAAGAAGGACAAGAAATCTGTCAGAATCATTAGAATTTATTCAATTACAGAAAATGTGATCTATATGTGCTCCATTAACATCAATTGCGTGTTGAAATCGTATTATAGCTTGCTCAGTAGTAGCGCTAAGAAATTCTGGAGGGATTTCAGCAACATGGCGTGTAAGGTTGGCTTTCAACTCAGGTAAAGTCGTAATTCCTCCTCCATATACAAGGTCCTTTAAGAATCCCCACAACCAGAAATCGCAGGGATTTAAATCGGGTAAACAAGGAAGCCAGTTATCCGGAAAAGCCACAGATATTACACGATACTTGCCAAAGTTAGCACGAAGTAGTTCTTGGCGTCCGATGTGGAGTGTTGATCCATCTTGCTTGAAGACAGTGGTCTGCAAACCATGCCATTCCTTTAAAGCAGGAATGACCTGCTGTCGAAGAAGTTCAATGTACTGTTCACTCATGACAGAGCTCGTTTAAAGACATTGAGGAATGAGAGTTTCAAAGAAAACGGTCCAAGGATAAAATAAGCAGTAAATACACACCATGCAGTCACATAATCAGAATGCAGTGGTTGCTGGTGCAGGACATTAGGAGGGTAAGCACCCCATTTGCGGAGATTTTGATTATTTTCAGCTCCATATAAAGAAAAGTGCACTTCATCTGACCACAGAATTTGCCAAGGCTACGCATCATCAACTTACATTCCCGCCAAAAATCGGTAAGCAAATTTATAGCTTGTTTGCAAGTCTAGAAGTTGCAGTATTTGCACCACGTGGTTCTTATACGGATACTAATTTAAAATGGGTCGCAGAATTTTTTGTACTATCGACCACAGAATCGCCAACTCACATGATACCGATCGAACACTTAATGAAGAATAGCTGGAACTAGAGGCTCTTTCAACCACAGCAACTTCTTCGACAGTTTCATTGGCAACCGGTTTCTGCCCTCTTCCTGGACTCTTCAAATTTTATAATCATCTTCTTCAAACCATTCTTCGACATGAACCCTTTTCACAATTCCTTTAAATTATGATATTCCCGCAGTTCAACTCAGCTATTGCTACCGTTTTGATAGAACAGTAAAGTTAAACCTTTTTCTGTAAGGCCAGGATTAACAATGTCAAAGGCATGCCTAATGATTTTCGAGCTCTGACTGAAAGTCTCTTTATAGGTTTGACTAATTTGCATAAAGCCTTTTTAAAAAAATGTCATCTAGTGGTCAAAATTGGAATTATTTTTTCGCTGCAGAAATTTTTTTCACATGGTCCATAAAATGTATATACCAAGTTTCATCAAAATCTGATTGGAAGAACGAGTTCTAGAGGGTTCTGAATAGGGTCACTTTAATTATAACCATCCTTTATGAAACTGTACTAGAATTGCAATAAAATAGTTATTATTCTCTTAAAAGAATATTAAACAAATGTGATAAAATATATGATATATGCGGGCTGCATTACAGACAATGAAGTGTATAGTCTTTTATGTGGTTTAAAAATGGTAAATAGTTTCTATTGATTGTTGTTTTTCTGTTTTCTTTTTGTAATAGGTTGTTCATTAATTGTTTTTTCGTTTTAAATATTATAAAAAATAAATTAATGTCAGTTCTATCGATTTGCATACTATTAATCTAAAATGTCAATAATTATTAACATTTGATGTGAACGAATTTTAAAAATAAACTCAAGACAATTAAGCAAATTAGGTTGGTAGAATTTCAATTGCAAATTTATGACCAGCTATATTTATTAAGTTGATTTTAAAATAATTGCCCTTTTCTACTTTTAGATTTTAACAAAAGTTTTGGAAAAAATGTTTATTTAATTCTGTTTGTGTTAAATACCGCTTCAAAGAGTGCACTCTATTCTTAAATTTTAAATGACAATGGTGTTATTTCCAATATTTCTTTTGCTGATCTAATTTTCCATACTTATCGTTATTAGATTATAGTAAAAAATGTCAAATTCATAAATCTTTGATAATACGTTTTACTTTTTCATTACAAAAGTCCGCTCTGCTAGAATAACTCCACTGAATGGGGCAGTACTCATATTGTATGCTGGTTAAATATTAGCTATTGAAATCTTGAATGTCGGCCTCAATTCTGATCAGATTGTCGAGGGACGGGATTCTGCCGGCGTCCTGTGTCTTCCCCGTGATCTGGGTGTACCGGGTTCGAGTCCCGGTGTGGGCATGGTTGTTCATCCGTTGTTCCATCTGTGCGATGTGTAAATGTGCAATCCTGTAAAAAGGGGGTTGTGCAAGCGAATGAGTGACACGTGAGTAGCTAAGTCGTACTCTTGGCGCTAGTTGGCGCTACAATAAAATCAAGAGACGCTCTCCATCCGTCTTAAAATCGGTCTTCGTAACCACGGGCTTGTCAGTGGCAAGTGCCATAAGAAGCAACAACAGGAAGGGGTTTTTGTACCCGACTGTATATTTTATTTCATGAAATAAAACAAATGCAGAGAAATGGTAAACGTCATTAACTTGTAAGATATGTATACATGCAATAAATATTGCGGGAGCACTGGCTACAACGCGATATCGCGTTGTAGCCAGTGCTCGTAAACACGGATCATCAAGTGGATATCATCTATTTCCGGTGCTTGTCTCTATGATTGATCTTTGTTTTTCAATATTTTAGATTTGTTTGACAAACTTATCTGGAAGGGCTATCAAATTGTTTTATGTTACGCCCTTACACTTGTGGGAATTTTGACAAATGAAAAGGCTGATTTGGCTACTACTTTCTTGCCAACACAGATTCCTTCTTACTGATTACAAGAAATACATTTGTCGCATTTTGCATTTCTATTGATAAACTGATTGGGACGCTGGCGTCCTGGCTTAGGGGTAGCGCGTCTTCCCCTTGATCTTGGCGTCCTGGGTTAGAGTCCCGGTTTGGGCATGGTTGTTCTTCCATTGTTCTATCTGTGAGATGTGTGAATGTGCCCTCTTGTAAAAATGGGTTGTGCAAGCGAATGAGTGATGCGTGAGTAGCAAAGTCGCACTCTTGGCCCAAGTTGGCGCTACTATAAAAACAAGGGACGCTCCCCCTCCGGCTTAAATCGCTGTCTTCGTAACAGCGGGCTTGTCCGTGGCAAGTGCCATAAGAAACAACAACAACAACTGATTGGGACGCACAGATTTATAATAAAATTCATACAATTGAGCCTACATTTCATCTTTGGCTTACGTTACCTAGCAGGAAATTGGAAAGCATTTTAACTAGGTTGAGGATTGATTCACCCACCGACATTTGTTGATGCGAAAACCAACACCATTTTTCTCAATCACCAATCTCAACTTGATTTAGGCGAGTTGCTTTCCAAACTCCGCATGTTAACTTTTTTAGTGTCTAAAAAAAGTATTGGTTTTTATAATCATATATAAACTTTAGCCACGCTTTCTAGTACTGTGTCATATCTTGTTGCGTATATCTCATGACTGTTACATTTTCATACTTTTAGGCACTTGGATTTCGTAGACATCCTATGTTTAGATCTTATTATAAATTGAAACAAATATTTTAAAGCATGAATGTGGCGCAGCTAAGCCAAAATTGACTTTTGTGCCATGAACTCATACTGTGGTTCAAATCATGGAAGTCGGATATAGTCGACGAGTAGTTAGTTATATGTGGAAGATGGATATATCTGGCGTTAGCAGTGAAAGATTTAAACGAGGGTATAAAGCAGCAGACATTGACAGTACAATTAACGGAGCATTTGGCTGGTGAACATGCAAGAAATGACAGTATAAAAGCGTTTCAAAAATATTAAGATGATGAGAGTATTGAAGGCTATTAACAAATCAGAACAATCCGAGAAGGTGCAGAAGGCTTAAGATTTATCCTTGAGGAAAATCGAATTGGGTAACCGAAAAAAAATTTGATTACGGAATTGACCATGAATTGAGAGAACAGGAAAGATCAAGTGTTAATGACATCTGTTTGGCTCTTCTAACAAACTGAAATTATCGAGCTAATTCTATCGAGTTATACATGCCGAAAAATGGACTAACAATTGAATCCATTCTGTTGTTGTAAAAGTAAAAACACCAAAATATTTTTCAAGCACAAAGATGCATCAAAAGATAACAGTTTGGTGTCATCAAAAAGAATTACATACAACTTTCTGAAGATAGTTATAAAAGATTTTAGGTAAAAAAATGTTCTCAAAACAGCAAGAAAAATCTCCTCAAAATTTTATCGTATTCTCTCTAATAGATGAGTGAATGCTTTCACTACTCCATTCTTTAAAAATTTCAGACTCCATTTCATTTTTTCGGTTATCATTTTAAGGAGCTTTTTATTTTCTGTAACTTTAAACAAATCTGCGTAAACAAAAAAGAATTGTTACTATGATGAATGTATTATAGGCGTACAAATGTTGAATGAATTATATAATTTTAAACTGTAATGATTAATGAGTTCAATTTCAGTTTATATGAATAATGTTTTCTGAAAGAAAACATAATTGAATAATGTTTTCTTTGAATGAATTTAGCTGCAAGGTTCTTCAATACGTTCAATCATCTTCAGAAATATATTCTGCATTATCACATTTTATAATAAGTGATAATTATATTATCTTTAATAATTAAGTTAAATATTATTTCGGTAGTTAATTCACACTTCAAATGTATACTTTTTTACAATACTCTCTAAAAAGTCAATGCATTTTAAAATTATTTTTATGATAAAAACAATTCAAATGAATAAACAAATATTAAATTAATAAATTCTCAATAATGTGTAGTGAATATTCATACAAAAAATTCCTAAAAAACTCATTAATATGATTTGTATAAAATTTGTCATTAAGAATAAAAAAATAATAAAAAAAAAGAATTGGGAAGAACGAATTATCATCTTTTGATTTTTTATTTACTAATATTGATATATTAAAATGTAGAAAGTTTCCTATCTGAAAATTCAACTTTCTATCGTTTAATCGTCCACTATTGATCTTGTACAAAGTATTTTGAGCAGTTGAAGCTTATCTCTGGCATAACAGATGTGCCGAAATAGCTCAGTTGGGAGAGCGTTAGACTGAAGATCTAAAGGTCCCTGGTTCCATCCCGGGTTTCGGCAAGTGTTCCCATCCTCGGTAGTATAGTGGTCAGTATCCCCGCCTGTCACGCGGGAGACCGGGGTTCGATTCCCCGCCGGGGAGGAAATCTTTTATCGTTCTCAAAATATATCTATCGTTTTATGAATTTTTTTTAATCAGTTGATTTTGGAATTTATATTTTTAAAGTTCTTCAAGAAGTCAAGCGATGACGCATACGCACGTCGAACGCAATACAAATGCTTGCATAACAAATTTAAAAAAAAATCATAAAAAAGCGAATAAGATTAAATAAAAAATTACACATCTACGGCAATAAAATGAAAATGTGGATTGAAATGAAAATGTGTATACGTCGAACGCTATCAACCGGTTAATGAATTTATGTGATCTTTCTATGAATGTCCGTTCAGAAATATTTCAAACAAATTTTGAAAATTTTTTGAAGCATTTTTATTAAAGTAATCAAAAGTATTATTATTTTTTTCCTTTTTAGTTTATAATTTATTATTATGCGTATCTTGAAATCCATTTATTTATTTCGAATATTTGATATTAGGTGGCGCCACATGTAAAAGTCAAAATTAAATGAAATTAATTAATTAAGATATTAAAGGCTGGAAATATGAAAATAGTGTGTGGTCATCAAGAATACATAATTGGTCAAAATTTTAATACTCATTAGAAAAATGAGGGGAAAATAGATTATAAAATTCCATTTTTATAAAATCAAGCAGGTAAAATGAAACATATTTGTAAAATTACTCCAACTTTAAGACAAGGATTTCAGCAATTTATATTATTAATTTAGCTATTATATCAATATCTATCTTATGATATATTATTATTACTGTATAAACATTCAAAATTTGCTAAACTAACAGTATTTGATAATTAATAAATTTTCTTTACTATTTAAAAAAAACACTGTGAGCACCTTTAAGGGTTCTACGGATGTCTGAAAAATCAATGAACCCTAATTCTAAAAGGCTGCTTCAAATCTTTCTTAATCTAGATATTATGGCAAAGCATGAAGGAATTTAATTTTAATGAAGCCTTAAGTAAAACGCAGCTTATGCAAGCGAATTATTCGCAGAGTTTATATCTTTACTATAGGAGGGGTTTTGTTTGAAATCTTGAATAATGACAAACTAGCGAGATTAAAACGTTTTTCCGTGATACACGAAAATATTGTTGCTCAAGACTGCATCCCTTGAAATACTGTGTAATTTGCACGAGCAACTACTACGCGAAGTTATATTACTTCTGAAGCTAAGAGCTATGGGCCCATGTGGAAGCAATATTAGCCCCCCCCCGTATTCAGACAACTGGAGCTGCTATTATTTTTTCATGTTTCAAATTTGCTATGAATAAAAAAAAAATGAAATTTGCTATAACAAATTTCAAGTTATCATGTTATTAAAATTATTTAAAAGTCACCCAGCATCATTACGACAGAAAAACATCATGTTCTCACGTGAGTCATATTTCGCAATCACCAACATTTAGAAAAGCGATGGTTTTTAAACCTCTCAAAATCAATCGAGTCCTAAAAATGTTTTATCGAGCCCAATTAAAATTCAAACCAGTGATTTAAAGTTAAGCCTGATAAACTAGTTTAAGCCGATTTTAAACAATCACGTGACTATTAGATTACGCATGCGTCGATATATTTTTTTAAATCTTAAAATTGCTCGAGCTTCAAATTTTTTTCGAAAGCTAGAAAATTGAAACTAAAATAAATTATATATATATATATATATATATATATATATATATATATATATATATATATATATATATATATATATATATATATATATATATATATATATATATATACAACTTTCTAACTTCCCTCCTCGCTGTTTCGCTTTCACTCCCATTTTCTTCTGTATGCTTTTTCTGGCAATAACTTCTTACGACCCTGCTCTTTATTGGCCAGAGTGGAGACAAACTAACATGGCGGACATTCGCGCCAAGTTTTAACTTTTTGTTGGAGATAAGTTGCCAAGTGTGACAATTTTCTTTATCAGTCTCTAATAACCTAAAAACGAAAAACTGATGCCTCAAAAGTGATAAATTTTCTGCATGTGCATTTTGTGGCTCCAGAAATCTAAAACCAAAACCACGTCATGTGCTCACATGATAAAAAAAAAAAAAGAAGGAAAGGTAAAGAAATCGTAATCTTAATAAGATTTAGAGATTGATGAAATCTATATGAGTAATCCCAATAAAATACATTGATTTTGAAGTTTTAATATCTTAATAAATAGTAGTATCAACCGAAATTTTATAAGTGCAATTTATTGATATAATTGTAGAATTGCATCAATTATTAAAAATGTGTGTTACTGATCGTTATTAATCAATAATGGACATAAAACCGTTAATGGACAGTGACGTTTCATGTATAATATTGGATAATTACTATTTATAAAATAGAAAGATGGGTTTACAAATTGTGTTTAGCATATCATTTGCATTTGGGTAGACTCTCTTTCAAAGAATGCTCTCAACTCATTGTTTATGACTTTTCTTGAACAACAAACGTTATGTTTCACATATTTACAAAAAAGAAATCCAATGGTATGAGATCTGATGAGAAAGCGCGAGTGGCAATTCAGACTTATCTCTTCATACTATATTTTCTGTAAATTCTATTAAAATAGGCATTGCAATTTAAACGTGATCCATCCTTGAAGTCTTCATTCTGAAATATTATTAGGTTTTTGCATATTCCAGTTTAAATTCAAGGACATAATATTAAATGAAAGAATTCTAAAATATCCTGTGAATTCACACATCAAGCAACTACTCCACAGAATGAACATCTGATTGCTTCCTTTAGCGTTCTAACTGTGAAACGAGTATTATAAGTATCGAGGAATTTTTATTTGGTAATTGGTTAGTCATTATTTATGACAATTTTTCATTTTTATGAAAATATTCTATGTGTAGAAAAAAATACTTAAGTTTGTTGGGTTAATTATTTAGAATGTTGAAATTTCGATATTTGACATTTGTGTTTATTAAGTTAATAAATACAAAATAGTTTATTAAGGTAAAAAAATTATGAAACTTTGATGTTGGTTATTTATTTTTTAAGTAATATTGTTATGGAATTTCCGGGGGTTCGTTTGGATAGTGGGAGTTATATGGTGTGAAGAACGCTCAATCACCAGGCGGCAGTAGAAAATAAACAATGACGTTTATTTACACAGCACAAAGACGACACTATATACAGCACAGAAGACGATTATCTTCAGCCGAGACGTGCAGCATGCAACAGTATACACAGCAGCATACAACAGTATACACAGCAGCTCTACTCCGTCGCTGCTCCGCTAGTCCCTGGAAGACGAGTTCTTCACCGTCGCTTCCGACTCCACTGGTCCAAAACTCAATTCACCACTGGTTCAAGATTACGACGACTCCACTGGTCCACGACCACTCTTCTCTGTCGCTTCCGACTACTCAATTCACCACTAGACTCACCACTGCCCGGCAGCTGCGGGTGCTTCCTTTTATAGGTCTCAGGAGGCGGGGCTAGAAACCTCTCAACCAATCAGGAACATTCGAGGCGTATCTCCGTTCCTACTGGACGGACCGGGAAAATTCTCAATGTTTCGGGTATAATCCATTTTGGCGCCAAAGTCGCCAAATTCGTCGCCAAGTCGCCAAATGATCGTCAAGTTTATCGCCAAGCTCTGGGACCTCCTATGGAACCGACTATGCTGGGAAGCCGCCTCACAGATTCGTAACATTATCAATGCTACTGTCACTAACATCACATGATCTATCATTGTGATCTATTTTTTGTATGCTATTTAAGTGTTTATATAGCTTGCTAACGTTTTACAAATGCTGTTCCATTTTTTTTTACATAAAACATATTTTGCTGATGGGTTGATGCATATTATGAAACTGAAATTCACTGACAATGACGTTGTTACCAAAGTTATGAAAATTTTATTCATTATTGCTAAATATCTCATTCGGTTAAATTATGTTTAAGAAGCATCGCTTTGTTGCCAAAGTGCAAATGAATAAATCTCAATTCTTGCAGCATATTTAATTATTTATTTGGTAAATATCTTTTGATAATCTTTATGACAAAGAATAATTTTCACAAAATTAATTAATAAATGTAAAATTAAATTATTTAGAAGCCAGAATACTGAAATGAAATTTCCAAAATGCTAGGAATTTTATTTATATATTTTAATGAGCTTCCAATCCTCATTAGAATACCATTCTTTCATTATGCAAATAATTAATTGAATACTGCGAAATTTCGTAGATACACTGCTTATTATTTCTACTTTCCTATTAGTAGGTAGGTTTTGAAAACACAGATAATAAATTAAATGCTGCAGAATAGTATGTTGTTTATTTTTACATCGCTCTTATTAGTAGGTTATTTTATCTGGTTTTTGATAATACAGATAATTAATAAAGTTCAACTGAACCTCATTAGTGTGTTAATTGTTTTTGCGTTTTTCCCGATAATAAGCAGTTTTGTCTTTGTTCATTTATATTCTTTTTAAAATAAAAAAATATTTTTATAATGGCATATATTCGATTGGAATACGATCGAAAACTTTGGAGAATATATTCCAGTTAATAATGATTTGATTAGAATACTTCTCCTAAACATGTATAGACAATTTAACATTTTTTCAAAATGAAATAACGTAAATTCTCCCCTCCTTCCCTGGTTCTATTACAAGGAACACAATCTTTTTTCATTTTTATCGACCTCTTATTAAATTATTTAAAATAACTAAATACACAGGACATAAAAAAAAGGTATTCATTTTGTCATATTCTGAGAAAAAAATTAAAGAAAGAAGAGCTATTTTAAATCGTTTCTTGAGATGAGTCAATGCAATAAAAAAACTGAAGTTAACTCTAGATGTTATTTAAATGGTTGAATATTAAAAAAACGAGTTTTTAAAGTTTTATTAATATTATTTGAAACTATAACCTTAATAATATGCTAAAATGATAATAGAAACTTATTGGAAAGTATACTATAGTATTTTTCGAAATGAAAGAATATTTCTTTGTGAATTCCCCCCCCCCCCCCCAAAAAAAAAAGAACCTGGTTTTATAACAATAATGAATATAAACTTTTTCATTTTTATTGATTGTCATTAAAGGATTTAAAACGACACAGTACGCAGGACATAACAACAGCAACAGAAAAAGTGTTCATTTTGTTATATTCTGTGAAAAAAATAAAAAATAAGAAGAAGAATTTGAAGTCTTTCCTTAAGGTGAATTAATGCAATAAAATCTTGCAGTTAACTCTAGGTGTTATTTAAATGGCAAAGCATTTAAAAATGAAAAAAAAAGACAACGAATTTTTAAAATTTTATTGATATAAAATAATTTATAAGCATAATAATATATCGAAATGATAATAGAAGCTTATTATAAAGTAATATTATGTATGATATCGAACTACCGAGTAGCTTATCGTATTTTGATAATACTTTGATTAGATAATATATTGTTTTGGACCTGCTGTTTGTATGAAAAACTTGAACATTCTCCAAAAAAATTCATTCTAAATCGGTTTTTTTTAATTTTATTTCTTGATATACTATTTAGGACAATGCAATTTTTTTTTAATTCTAAGGAATTTGTTGCTTTAATACTTTCAATTCTATCAGAAAAATGTCCACTTTTCAAAGATTTCAGACAATTTTTACAGTAGATAATGCCCCATTATGCATTTTTAATAGGAATATAAATTCTAAAATCCTTATTCATTACGGAAAGAATTTAAGGCAATTTTGTTGAGAGTAACTTCCTTCCGCTACTTGCATCGCAATTTTTTTTGAAGATGTTCTTTTTCACGCTTGTTAAGAATAAACTCTTGCGACAAATAACCCTTCTTATAACGGTATTAGTGTTAAAAAAAAGAAAGAATGAGAAATATTTCACATTTTTGGCTCAAGAAATATGAAAAGAGAAGCCGTTAGAACACTTCTTTTAGGCAATTTCTTCAGTTTATTGCCTTATTTTTAATTCCCATCTTTTCATAAATTCGGAGATAGTTCGTCGCAAATAGCTCTTTGCTCAATAAGGCATTCAAAATTTAAAGCATTAAAAAAGGAAATAAAGGAAACAAAAAAAGCAAATAAAACTCCTTGTCTTCGGAAGTAATACGTTTTAACGAGTTCCCAAATAGGCGATAAAATTCCCATAAAAACATCAGCACCGTCTTCAAACTAAATTACATTTTCTTCGCTTCGGGGCGTCCCGGCAAAAATATAAAATTGTCGCAGCAGGACGGATGAAAAACGCACGCCATTTTCATTTAACACCAGCAGATAAAAAGGTCGAGTAGCTGGAATAAGGATTGTGTTTACCCACGATAAATTTCTGCCAATCGCTCTCCTTTCTTCAACGCTTTCAGTACAGCGAAAACAAAATGGCGATATCGCGTTTTTCGAAGAACTTTTATTGTTCTTTACTTTTTTTTCCATCGCTTAATCTCGTCTGATGAGATTTTAGCACCTAACCTCTAACGCAGAGTACTTTGTTTGTCCTTTGAAAACCAGCAGACGGTATTCAGTGTTCTTTTTTATTATCATTTTTCCGTTTGAAAAGCCTGGAAAGAACAATGAAAAGATCACAGCGGAGTTGGGCGCTTGATGGGATTGAGTATTAATGAGCTGTTGCGAAAGATATATTCTCTCCGAATCAGTATTATTACTTTTCTTTCTGGCACATTCGATGAGATTGAACAAAGAAAAGGGCGTGCATTGTCTTGATTTTCCCGCCTTTTTTCTTCTTCTTCTAATCCGTGGTCGTGAATACGAGAGGGCACTATGTCTAATGAAATGATTCAATCGAAAGAAGGTGCTGCGTTTTATTAACATCCGGAGTTACTATCTAAGGAAATTAAGTTCAGGTTCTTATTTTGATCTACAAGAACTTGCTTCATATGAATCGAATAATAAATCAATTAAAAAATAATGCATTATCTTCACGTGAGAACATGATATTGTTTTGGTTAGGGGGTTTTGAAGCTCGAAATATCGTAGGCAATGAATAAAGCATAAATGGCAATTTTCATCATTATCTTTTAATCGCATAAGTTTTTTTGCCTGGTTTTACCAGTATTGCATTATTATTATGTATGTTTCTTTGAAAGCAGATGCGTTTTTAAAAGGTTGACGTAGAACTATGACATCATACTTGTTATTTCATCTCAAAATCGATCGTGCTCCAAACTTTGTGTGCCAACTAGAAAAATTGAAAATGAAAGTTTAAAAAAATTATATATATATATATATATATAGTAACTTCATTCTAAAAACATTCTCTTATTTCGTGATCTAATTCCAATGAAACCCTTTGTAAAAATAATGCGCCATCGGTACTACGTATCAAATCAAAGTGATACTTTCTTTGCCCTTGACAGAGGTTAACACATGCATTCCATCGGCGCGTGGCCGGAAATCCCCTCTTATATAAGACTAGTGATCATTTGTTCGTCCATTTTTCGCTCTTCTTTACTTCTGCTTTCTAAAGATACGAATTAGGTATACTGTCTTGACACCAAATTCGTAGATTTTTATCGAATTTTAAGCAAAATCCATTCAAGGGAAATCTCTTTGTCCAGCTGTTCGAATATAATTTAACACGATAAATACAAAACAAATAAAGCTAGATATATAAAATTTTGATACACAGATTTAACATCTTTAGTATAAATGCCAGTAAAAGAATGAGCCAAATCCAACAAAGAATTGACCGTCTGTCGGTCTGTATTTTTAGAAACATATGAATGTGTTAACTCAAAGACACAATGACTTAACTATATCAAATTTGGTATGTGATTTTATTAATATAAAAGCAGTTTTGTGTCAAATTTTTATTTCAACTGGTTGAAAAAATGCACTTAACAAGCAAATTCGATTTTCTGATACTTTTAACCGCTTGTCAGAGATTTATCATCAAACAACTCGCCAAGGATGACATGACAGATTCAGTAAAAATGTTAAATTTACGTCAAAGATTAATATTTCGGAATTATTGTACAGCAATGCTATGCAATCTTTGGGATAGCACCTCGATTAAAGAATATGCAAGAAGGTTTCAGGGAGACCATTCCCGCTGGTTATATAATTGAAAATCAATTAGTGCTCGCTTAATTACACAACACGTTCAACTACTGCCTTAATTTAATTGATTTCTGTACCCGCGACAAACCGTTGTAACCAACATATGCAAAGCACTTTAAAAATGTGAAAACTAGAAAAAAGATGGTCACAGTGTGGCAGCCGGCCACACTGTGAAATTTTAAAATTGCTTTATATAATTGTTTTAAAATTGCTTAGAGAAAAAGATACTTATGGCATTTCTTTTGTTTGTAGTTGTATTTTTAAGACAGGTTTATTTTGCTAGGATTTTTCAACAGGAATGAAGTCAAAAGTAATAGAAACCTGTTTTTTGACCTAATCTTAGATCATGAAACATGTGCTTCTTTCTAAAACATAACCGAACTGCACACAAGAACAGAACTTTCAGTAAACAGCAGCTCACCAGCAGCTAGTCGCTATTAAACAAATGGAATAAAACAAAGCGTCCAGTGAATTTACTGCAGATCAACACTCCAATGATGGACTTGCTTCAATCACTCGTGAGAGCTCAGCTCAACTAATGCTAATGCTAATGACTCTGTAAACCTATGTTGTCATAGCTCTTGTAACTTGATGTTGATTGTTCTAGAAGGATTTTGTATCTTCGCTCCTAATTGATATATTGGTAAAATTCCAGCAGTTTTAGGAATTTTCGTTTTCGAAACCAAAGTTACCAAATTCGTCACCCAGTCATCAAATTATTGCCAAAGCCAGAGGTCACTGATGCCGCATACAATCAGCATCTGTTAGAGTTATTTGTAAAATTGTCTTCCTTTCTAGATAACTAACTCCACATTGAAGCATTATTACAAATTTGTAACAATATCTTCAGATTCTTATGCTCATTTTGCTTGAAGAAAAATAAATCATCGTATTACGCACACCCAATGAACGTGCTTATTACTAACTAGCCGCCTATAGTGATAAGTTAATTTGCCAAACATATTGGCTGTGTTTAATTTCAATTAAATTTGTTAGGCTTAACTTAATACTCATAACTCCTCAACTAAAATATATTTTAAATATCGATATAGATTTGAAAGTATGCTTTACATTTGTACAAAGTTGTTTTTAGTATCGATATAGATTTCATACTTTACATTTGTTTTAATTAACGGTTTCTAATGGGAATGCAACTCTCCGAGTAATTTGTGATTTATTTGCAAGTTGACTTTCACGAAACTGTACCTTCACATTCCTCACGTAAATTGCGCAAGTAATAAAGAGGAACTTTCTTTATTAGTTTTCAAAAATGGCAGAAAAGCAAGCCACAAATGCAATAAAAACAGTTGGAATTTCACTGCAGCAATGTAAATTATTATTAAAAATCGTGCAAAAGAAGATATTTTAAAATTCTCCAAATTTAGGAAACAAATACCCGAAAAGTAAATGGATATAATTGAATATATATATATATATATATATATATATATATATATATACACAAAAGTATTAGAATCAAGTTAATAGGAAAATAAAAAAAAATAAAAATAATAACAATAAAAAAAAAAACAAATAAAAATTAAACCAAAAAAATTAAAAACATCCTAAACATTCCCTAAACAGAACATCCTTTGGCTTAAATAAAAATAGAATTTTCCTTCCATATTAGATCACACAATAGATTGCGCTGGAAGCCTATATTTGTTTACCTTTTTTACCGTTAGTGTTTCTAAAAAGCGGGAATCACAATCGATAGCTTGAAATTTCCTTGACTGTTGATGATATGTGCTGGCCTTTTCGTTTTTTTCCTTTAGTGCTATTTTTTGTTTTTATTATTACTTTTTGTTATTGTATTTTTTCTTTGTAGTGGTTATTTTCTTCTAATTTGTTGTTTTGTATTTTCCTTTCTGTTAAAATGGTATATCTCTTGGACGTAATTTCAGGGGATTTTCGGGTCACGGGGGATCGTTATTAGACAAATGTCTGCATTTCCTCACAAAAAAAATCCCTTTCTTTGAATCCCTGCCTGAGGGTGACCCTTGAAAAAGTCTTCAGGCCGGATTCTTTTTTATATTTTTAAATTTTCTTGGTTTAATTTTTATTTGATTTTTTTTTATTTTCCTATTAACTTGATTCTAATACTTTTGTATCAATTCATCTGTGTTTTAGAAGTAGCTGCAGTTGCGCTCTCTAAATACTATGAAGTTCTTTTTTGGTTTTAGTTTGAATAGGTAATTAATTTTAGTTTCGATTTCGAAACTGTTTTGTTTCATTTTCATTTTAGTTTCGTGTTCAAACTATTTCTTACTTTAGATTGGTTACTTACATATATATATATATATATATATATATATATATATAATGTTCAAAAAAAGATTTTCACATCCTCTTAAAATAATATATATATGTATATACATACACTGGTGGCCAAAAGTGTGGACATTTTTTGAAAGTTTCATGTTTTTCAACTTTGCGTGCTTGTAGAATATATTAATTTTCACTTAAATACATTGTATATCAAATTGTAGGTAATTTAATGAATGACGTGTTTTGTAATAAAAGCGTACTAGCCAATCACAAACACTGTTCTGAGGACCCATCAAATATCTGTAACTATAGTTTAGGTTATTTGGATGGTAAAAGAGTTATTGTTGTGGAAATATTTTGCGGAATGATGCATACTAGTACAATTAAATAGAATATTGCTGTTTTTGAATATTTTAAGTCCTTTTTTTAATTAAACTAATTTTAAACAATGTAACTAACAAGAAGAACTGATTGGACATCTACAAAAAGAAGCCGAATTGTCATATTGAAAGAAAATGGCCAATCTTATGCTGAAATTGCAAGACAAGTTGGTGGTTCAGTGACTTGTTCTGGTGTACGAAAGTTCTGTTTACGTTATGAAAAAACGAAATCAGTGGAAAATAAGGCCAAATCAGGCCGAAAAAAATGCACAACTGCTACTGCCGATAGAAAAATTAAACGGCTATGCCTTCAAGATAGAAAAATTTCATCAGATGCCATTAGATGTGAAATGAATGCAGCGGGTATTGCAGTAAGTTCAAGAACAATAAGGAGAAGGTTATCAGGGTTTGGACTGCAAGCTAGAATTCCAAGGGAAAAACCATATTTAAATCAAAAGCAACGCGAAAAACGAGTTAAGTGGGCAAAAGAACACATTAAATGGTCAGAAAATCAATGGAAGCAAGTAATCTGGAGCGATGAGACTAAAATATCGCTCTTTGGTAGTAATGGTAGAAAATACGTGAGACGTAGAGTTGCTGAAGCGCTTCATCCTGATTGCATTGAAGCAACTATAAAAACAACATGCCATGATTTGGGCATGTATGTCTGCAGATGGTGTGGGCCGAATTCAAGTGATTGATGGCATCCTGAATGCCAAAAAATACATATAAACTGTCCTGGAACCAAAATTGATACCTTCCATCAGGGATTTCTTCCCCAACAAAGCACCATTTATTTTTCAGCAGGATTAAGCTCCATGCCACACAGCAAAAGTATGCAAAGCATGGTTTCAAAATAAAGGCATAGATATATTATCATGGCCAGGGAACAGCCCTGATCTCAATCCAGTTGAAAAGTTGTGGCGACGTTTGAAAAGTCTTGTACGAAAAAAATGTCCATCCAACAAAAGACAATTTATTGAATCTATAATTGATTCTTGGCACCATGTTATTACGAAAGATGAACTCCAAACACTCGTTCACTCGATGAAAAGACGCTGTGAAGCTGTCTTAAAAAATATTGGTTATCCTACTAATTATTGATTGTGTAAGTATCACTTTAAAAAAATGCAAATCTAAGATAGATCTTACTAAAATGAGCTTAACTTTTTTTGTAATACAGATATTGTAATACTGTTTTTGTTATTAATTTCTGCATTAAATTACCTTCAATTTCATATATAAACATTTGTATTTAAATGAAAATTAATATATTCTACAAGCATGCAAAGTTGAAAAACATGAAACTTTCAAAAAATATCCACACTTTTGGCCACCACTGTGTATATACATATATAGGAGTAGCGCATCTTCCCCGGTTCGAATCCTGGTTCGGGTATGGTTGTTCTTCATCTGTGTTCTATCTGTGAGGTGTGTGAATATGCCCCCCTCCCTGTATAAAGGGTCTGTGTAAGCGAAAGTGTGAGTTTCATCTTCATATGAGCTTGAAGTTATAATTCTGCCCTCGGGTGCTCAGCGGTTTCTACCCTCAGAAACTACTGCACCCCCTTTCCGTGGTAACATGGACACGACATCACCAATATATATATATATATATGTTATTTTAAGAGGATGTAAAAATTTTTTTTGAACATTCATATTTTCAAAAATTGTCACCAAAATACGACAAAATTTCGTTTTTTATTAATTAAAATATAAAAAACATTTCTACGTGCTGATTTCCCCTTTCCATAGCCTATCTTTATCATATTTGCTATTGATAGGTCAAACGGTCTGTCTGTTGAACGGTAATACACATACACGCTTGCACGCGCGCTCATACAAACACATGCTTCTTTATTATCTGTAGACTTAGGAGAAAAGGAGTCGGTAACTCTATAGACAATCAAAAGTATAATTTTATATGATTCGAAATACATAGATAATCATTTCTCAAATTTCACTAAATTCTCTCTTATTCTCAATTCTCCTACTTGACATAACTATACAATAATAAGTTGTACATACGCATTATTTTTCGTAAAAAAAAAATCCATAATTTGAGGATCTATAAAATGCATATTGTAATAGAATTCATCGTATATTCATTAAAGAAGAATCAGTAAAAACTTATCAATATTTTCTAAAAAATCTTGTGAAAACTTTACTAAATGTATTATTAAAGTTCTATAAATTCTTTATATTTACTTTACAATTCCTTTTGCAAAAAGAACAATTTTTTTCCCCGCCAAAATATTGCATCTTAAAAGGTTTGAGAAAAAATAGAAAAAGCGGTATTGAGATACAGAGTAGCATTAAACTTAAGAAAATGCAATAAATACTTTTAAAATGCGATTTTAGAATTTTATTTTCTTATACTACACTCTCTTTTATATGTACATTCCACAATAACGCTTTATTAATCTTTTTGTTTTTTTAAATCTTCTCGAAAAAAAACGTTTTATTGCTTGTATAAGTAGATTTTTAGATTGCGTTCTCGGAAAAACATTTTAAAGAGCTAATGGCTATTTATTTCTCCTTTCACAAGAAAGAAAAGGATAAAACTGGAAGCAATTTTGGTTTCAAAGCTTTTTGGAGGGGAAACAGATGGTTTTAGCAGTGAATAGTTTATTGTGAAATTGGATTTTTTTTAGAAAAAAAATTCTTGAAATCATCGTAGATTACTTCTGTTTTTTTTATTAAAGAAAAGATGAATATTGCATCGATGTATACTCTAATGGAGAGTAAATATTTGATTTAGTATTTGTTATATATAACAGAAAATAGATTGTTAAAATATCTTAGTTCATGAAATGAATATAAATTTTATTTAATCTGTTAAAAATTAAAGCATTTTTAGCTTGGAAAATCTTTATAGTCTGGCATACTATTTGTAAATTGTGCCTTTGGACATCTATGTTGCAAAAGTCGTTCTAAAATCTCTACAGTACTGATTACAGGATCTCGAGCAATAAAATTTGGAACATAGTTATTTCTTAAGTAGTAGGTGCTCTCTGTTAAAACGTGTTCTTAGTTCGTTCTTTAATTAAAAATTAATCCAAGTTATAGTTTTTTTTCTCAATAATTTTGGAGCATATTATTAAACAAAAATCTTATTTCCTCACAAAAATTTTCAGAAGTGCTAATTTTTTCTGTATAATTTTTTTGCCCAAACTTAATAATTTTTTACAATTATTTTTAAATATAGAATTCAACAACATTTCTCATTGTTTTAATTATTATGTTTCTACATACTCGCTCTGTGACAGTATTATTTTCGCACGTTATTGGAACTGGGGGAAATATATATTTGGGGGAAATAGCAAAAATAAAATAAAGTAAATGAATCAAGTCTATATCATTATCATTTGACTAGAAGTTTGAATCTCCTTTGATATTTTACTAAAGATGAAATATAATTTTTCTTAGAGCTTCTTCATCTTCAGCTGAAACTAATGTTTCGTACAAGACCAAATTTTACATTCAGACTCTTGACGTACGAATTTATTTATCTTCAAATTTGTTGACTCCTTTTGTTTGAGATATTTATAACTAGCCGCCTTTGGCGACCAGCCGGTTCGCCAATCTTAATGTTCGTTTAAATTTTAATAATTAAATAGGTTGAACCGGAGTTTAACCCCATTCTTCGCCAAGTTGCGATAACGCGACAAAGCTGGCAATCTTTATTATGCACTATAATTGAATATCTGCTCCTTTGCTTTTGAACATTTCGCAAGGCCGTTGTTGCCGATTTTTAAAAATTATCCCAAGCAGGGGGTTAAACTCCGGTTGTACCATTAAATATTTTACGCAATTCCAAGTTTAATAGATTCTTCAGCAAAATATTTTAAAACTTCAAATTTTGATAGTCATATAATTCACTCATAATATTATAAAGGCCTTCAGTCATAACGTGATATGTATCTCTCTAATTTTCTGTAACCCCTCGTAAAATTTATGCTTTAAATTAAAGTGTAAATGATTAATCTGCAATTAATATAATAATATTTTTTACTGAAACAAAGCATTTTTTTTAATAATATGATTACTGATAATAGAGTCACTGAGCGTTTAAACTTTATGGGCACTAAAGAATATCTTTCTTAATTTATGTAATATCTCAAGAATTTGTCAACAAAATTTTCTCAGATTCATCATGAACAGATCGATTCATTAACAATGTTTCATTTTAAATGCATCAAAAACTAAGAAAATAAAATAAATCGTTTAAAATAATCGGTCGAAAACAGGTTAAAAAAAAACTACCTAAAAAACGATGCACTTAAAACTATAAGCATATACAAAAAAATATATAACTAACATAAATACAATTTAATTACAAAAGCATGCAACTAACCTAAAAATAATTTAAATCATTGAAAACAGGTTAAAAAAAACTACTTAAAAAACGATGTACTTAAAACTATAAGCATATACAAAAAATATATAACTAACATTAATACAATTTACTTACAAAAGCATGCAACTAACCTCAAAATAATTTAAATTGTCCGTTGATAATGGTTGTCATGGCAACAATCGGAACGCAATGCGCATGTGTGAATTTTCTTCGCCAATTACGGTAACGCAAATGCGTGAATTTTTCTACGCCAGTTGGGGTAACGCTATGCAGATTATACATTTTTAATTTCCTTTATTCTGTGTTATTTTAATTCAAAAGTACTTCAGAATGAATCTGAAACAGGGATTAATTAACAATGTTTAATTTTAAATGCATAAAACATTAAGAAAATAAACAGAATCGTTTGAAATAATCCACCGAAAAACGTTAACCCTAGCCTCATTACTGTTGGGAGAAAAAAAAAACTGAGCCATACTCATTTGGCGATGGGGAAAATGGAAGATTTTTTTGGCAAAAAAGTTGGCGGTGGGGAAAATAGAAGATTTTTTTGGCGGGAAAGTTAGTTTTTAATTAATAATTAAAATTCTAATTAAAATTTCAAAAAAAGGGACCCCAGGTGCACATTCCCGGCCTCTAAGGTATACATGTACCAAATTTGATAACTGTATGTCAAATGACCTGGCCTGTAGAGCGCCAACACACACACACACACACATTGAGCTTTATTATAAGTATAGATTATTTTTATTCATTTTGAAATGCAAAAGACACAAAAGTATTTAAGTATGTACAAATTACATTTAAATGTATTGCCATTCAGACGTTACTTTAGATTTAATCTTCAAATATCCTGTGATACAATGAGTGAGTTACATTTATAATTTCTAGTTATCTTACTGTATTCTGGCAGCCGGATTGATAAGCTTATTGATAATAAGCTTTTAAATTTGATGAAAATCTAAAAATTTGGTGTAAATATTACATACCAAATTTCAATCTCCTAGTGTAAAGTATTTTTATAATCATGCTCGTGGATAAAGAGACATGCATTTTTCAGAACCTGGGAGGTTTTCGATTCTCTTTCTGTTCAACTCTGCATCTTACAATGGTTTTGAAAGGAAAAGGGAGGAAATTAGTAACCCCTCAAAGAACACAAAGAAAGCCGAAATCGATAGTATTCTGTTCCGCCCTCTCCATCCTTGAAATTCCAGGTGTAGTGAAACAGTATGGCGATTTTTTTTTTGTTTCTTAACATAGGATGTACGTAAAGTCTCGTGCTAATACAGAAAATTTATTAAAAAATATTTTAGATCTATAAATACTTATTTTTTTTATTTTGAGCCATATTTTACACAATTTTTTCTTACTGTGTGCAGTAATAGCCAAAGTGTAGGTGAAGCTAACATCAGTAAGTAATAATGGCTCTGTGAAGGAAAAAAACTCATATCATTCTATGCTTTCACGAGAGTAAATCAGCGATTGGCACGCAAAGATTTAAAAATGTATATGAACGTAACCAAGAAGTGGCAGACCGCTTGTGAGTGAGGAGACGATGGAGGCTTTGTGCGAAATATTAAGATGAAGACCTTGCAAATCAGTTCGTCAGGTTTAAAGGAAACTTGTCGTTTCACAGAGTTCGTTAAAGTTTTACAAAAGAGGCTTATTTTGCCTGTTTATAAAATCCAAATGTTCAAGACTTGAAACCACATAAAGGTTTAAACATCAAGCCTTTTCTGTGGAGGTTCGCAACAACATTGATAATGATAATGAATACCTTAATCGTGTATGTTTTTCGGAAGATGACAGTTTTTTCATTTAGCAGACAAGGTGAATAGACACAATATTCGGAAACCCACATGTTGTCGTTCAGTATGAAAGAGGTACTGCGAATCGTAATGGTTAGTGTGGTCTAATGCACGATAAAGTTACTGGACTTTTTTGTTTTTTTCGAAATCTTCACTTATAGAAATGGTTTATTTGAATTGTTGCAGTTCTTCGTTCCACCTGAATCAGAAGAATACCAACGAATGGTAATTTATTAACAGAATAATACTCGCCACACTGTGAAATTCCTGTTCATGAATTTCTCGATTCAACATTTCTCAACCGATGGTTTGGAAAAGATGGTCCAACAGCATGGCCCCCATGTTCTTCGAGCATAAATCTGTGGGACTGTTTTCTGTGGGCCTATGTCAACGACAAAGTGTTTGCAACTCTCCCACTGTGAACACATATAACTCTCAATAGACAACATACATATGGCTCTCAATAACAAGAGACATGCTGACGGATGCATGGTGCAAAGTCGAATATTGTCTAAATATTCGAAGAGTTACGAAAGGTTCACATGGTGAAGTATCTTAACTCTGTGGGAAAAAAAAACTGTTTGAAAGCAGGATCGAAATTAATGAAGAAGTTTTCAACATGTGTAATAGTTTCTTAAAAAAATTTCTTTATCAGTGCAAGACTTTGTGAACACTTTTTATAATGAAGAGAATAATAATACAATAATACATTTTGGACGCCTCCCTTTCGACCAGTTGGATCCAAAGTTTAATGCAGATCTAAAATTTTAGCATCAAGACCGTATACCAAATGTTATTAATTGAAATCATTGCATTTGTGATCTATTATTGCATTTACATATATGCAAATATGCAGATTAATAGTCATCAATTTTGTATTTAATTATAAGTTCTTAGACGTATTTGTCTATTTACAATTAGACATATACTTATCGACAATTCTGATAAAAATATGCATGGAATTTCACCAATTTATACTGCCGGCATTTTTTAATTATCGTATTCATATGTACACGAACAGATAGACAAATTTTCCTATCAAGGATTTCTGGAAAAATTTATAATAACTGCAAAATTATGTTAGCACCATATACAAAATGTTATCCCTCGAATGCAATGAGTTTTAGATTATCGTATTTACAAACAGACATACAGACTGATATAATTCCAAAAAAGTTTTCTTCGATTCAAATCCGTCTACATTTTGAGGTTGAATTTTTAAACGATTAGAGCACTTCATTTGCTTGCTTTCAGCAGCCTATTTCTGTTTAGCAGTCTAGGCAGCTAACTACTTACGGCAACTAGCCTCATGGGAGCTGACAGTGTTTCGATTAAAAAAAATCTAACAGCCAATTTACCATTTAAGTGAATTTGTTAAAGATACAAATTATATGAATTAATAACGATAATTTTAATTATCATTAATAAAGATTATATTTTCCGGAGTCCTGGCATAGGGGTAGCGCGTCTTCCCCGTGATCTGGGCGTTCTGGGTTCGAGTCCCGGTTCGGGCATGGTTGTTGTTCATCTGTGAGGTGTGTGAATGTGCCCCCTTTTTACAGGGGGCACATTCACACACCTCAAAGTTGTGCAAGCGAATGTGTGTGAGTTTCATGAGCTAGAAGTCAGCCTTCAGCTCTCTGGTGCTCAGGGGTCTTTATCCTCAGAAGCTACTGCAACCCCTTTCCGTGGAAACGCTAACACGACATCATCATCAAAAAATATCATTAATAAAAATTAATAGTAAAATTGTAGAATAATTTTTACACTTTCTCAGATTTAATTGGTCGTTTTTTTATCTGTTTCATTACATTTCTGTCATATAATATTTACAAAATTGAACTCTGCTTACAAAATATTGCTTATAAAGGAGAATTCTTCTGCTTTATCATTAGTTATAATATATAATAAATCATACATGCTTACAAAACTTCAAAAATATTGCTTAAAATAAGCAGTTAACACGATGCTAAGAATGTATTGTAATGTGAAACTTAACTGACTAGCTTTTTTTAAAGGGCCTTATATTGCTCACTATCTATTGCTATAAAATGCATATATTAACCTTGGATATACTTAATATACTAGAAAAGTAACAATTCAAATACTGGTAAGAGTTGCAAAAGGGTACGTTCCTTTTATTATACCGAATATATGAATAAATATATCTGAATTTTAATAAAATGCAAAATATAAACATCCTATTGCTTATGATAAGCAGATTTACTGGAATTTTTTTTTAGATCAACCTGGAAGTTATCTGTACTCTCTGACAAACGTATATTTCAGAAATAAATCTTCCAAGTGATGAAGAATTGAACACGTGTTTGAAGATAAAGCGCTTTCGATAAAACCACACTTACAGATAGCATGCTGTGATTACTTAGATGTCTGTGTCGGCTAAGGTTTCGCTGCGATAACAGCAGCTATAAAGATAAAGAAAAGGAAAGTTTATTTACACATCACTTATGAAACGACATATTTCAGCTGGAGCCTTAAAAATAAATACTGCACTTAAAGAAAATATGAGAAATTTAAGCATTTCATTAAACAGAATAGTTATTGCTTGGCAAATACAGAGCGCCCATAAAATGTGCAAGCAGTTTGAAGTAGTTGTTACTTTGTAAATATGTGCGATAGGATGAACCCGTGACAAGTGAGACCTTGACTTCCTAGAATGCTTACATTATATGGCGTGTTTTAAGCTCAGTTTCACTATACATTGAATAAAATTGACTAGGCATTTTTAATCTCGATAGGTTTTAAAATTTGATATAGATATACAATTGCAATGACAAGATCATATATCAAGTTTCATTTGTATTGTTCCTCGAGATTTTGAATTATCGTTTTTAAGTGCACATGAACTGACTAATAGACTTCTTGTTTATCTTACTTCGTGTTATCATTAATATTTAGTTTCAGAATTTAATGAAGAAACTGAAGAGATATTTGGGGTTTCTTTCCGTAAATAAATAGGATTAAAAAATTTAATACAAATATACAATTATAATGTCAACGATAATATATCAAGTTTCATTTACATTGTTTCTTGAGCTTTTGAATTATCGTTTTTACGTAAACAAGGACTTACGAGCAGACTGGTTTTTCATTTTAGTTTGATCTTATCGGGTAGGCTTAGTTTCATAATTCAATAAAGAAATCAATGTGACATTTTGGATCGTTTTCCATAGGCCGATAGGATTTAAAAACATTAATGTAGATATAGAATTTTAATGTCACTATCATGTATCAAGATTAATTTACAACGCTCTTTTGGTTTTTGAATTATCGTTTTTTCGTAAACATGGACTGACAAACAATCTTCATATTTATCTTAGTTTAGTCTTATTGTTTAGGTTTAGTTTCACTATTTGATGAAGAAATCGGCGAGACATTTTGGATCTCTTGCTGTGGATTGATAGAATTAAAAAAAATTAATGTAGATATACAATTGTAATGTCACAATTAGGGATTGCAATATCAGACCAAAATTTCAATACCGGTATTTGGTATTTTTTAAATCTTAATACCGGGATGCCGGTTTTAATACCGGTGTTAGAAATTTTGGAAAAATAAAAAAAACACAGGTGTTTCTTTGTTTTATTTGCCAGTTTTATTAGAGAGTGTAAATATCACAAAAAATAATTTGTAACTTATAAATTATAACAGCATATAAAGAATCACAAAAAATTAACGGAACATCTTATTTATTTAAATCACAAAAAAAGTATAAATATCACTATTCAGCCTGTGGTACTATTACAAATTTCAAAAACGTGATCTTAAAAAACATAATGTATCAATTGTACTTACTGTCATTAAGCCTGAAAAGTAATTTGTGCGAAAATTACCAGCTGCCGAAAACGCTCTTTCGGCATCTACGCTAGTTGGTGGTACTGTTAGCAATGCGCGAATTAATTCACAATAAAGTAAACCAACTTCTGCTATTCGAAGAAGTTTTTGTAAACAGAAACACAGTGCAGAAATTTGCTCTCAAGTGGCAAAAAATTTAAAGAAACGAATAATAAAGTGTCATATATTAATTTTTGTTTTCTAAATTAAAATTAAACCTCGAATATTTCAGAAAGATAAGCAAATTTTAAGTTCAGTTGTAGACAATTAGTTTCTAATGATGGATAAAAAATAGAAATATTAATCTACGAATTTCCTTTTAGGTTCTCTTTTTTATTGTAGGGAAAAATGTCCCTCTTTTTATTGCATTTCATGATAATCTATTTAATCATTGAAAATGCCGTTTTTGTTAAGTTGTAGATTTGATATACTTTTGACGTTCCTAACAGTGTTTTTAAAATATTAATATTTTAAAAACTTCATGTTTTACTGTGTACCGAAAATGTATCATATGTTTGGTGCAGTACAGCCAGATCTGGTTCTTGCGCAATTAAAACTTACAATCCAATCCAATTTTAGAGTCTCTTTTTCGAATTTTTTTTACTAAAATGGAATAGTGCCTTTGCTTTTAAAACACCCTGTAGATATTTTGATAGTAAATCTTCTCTTATCTGCGTAGTGGGTTTTCACTTTTTGTTCTAATTTAAAGACGAATTGTAATTTATGAGTTCACTAAAAATTATCATCATTTGAATATATTATCTTTTTACAAAGTTGTAAAAAATCATACATTTCCTTGAAATTTAAAAATATCATTTGCGCCTTCATATTAGAGGAAACTTTGCTTTCCTATACAAAAGGTTTCCAATTTGTGTTCTTATTTAAAATCGAATATATAAATCCTCTAAAAATAGCCATCATTTGAATATATTTCTAAGGAAATCTTGCCGGATAGTTAAACAAGGAAATGCCCCAAAGACTCGATAATGGATAAATGCATTTATCCAACGGGAAAACGTGAAACGCAGGTAGCAAAACAAAGCCGAAAAGTACACAGACATTACAAGGTGTGGCAAAAAAAAAAAAAAAAAAAAAAAAACTGGGACAAAGTTCTTACATCAAAGAACAGAAGTTAGTTCATTTCTTTTTAATTTTTATTCATTTCTTTTTGTCTACCACTTCAATTATAACATATTTTATAAATAGCTACCTTTGGCGACCATCTGGTTTACCAATCTTAATGTTCGTTTAAATTTTAATAATTAAATATTTTACGCAATTTCTACTTTAATAGATTCTTCATCAAAATATTTTAAAACTTCAAATTTTGATAGTCATATAATTCACTCATAATATTATAAAGGCTTTCAGTCATAACGTAATATGTATCTCTCTAATTTTCTGTTAGCTCCCGTAGAATTCATGCTTTAAATTAAAGTGGAAAGAATTAATCTGCAATTAATATAATAATATTTTTTACTGAAACAAAGTATTTTTTTATAATATGATTACTGATAACAGAGTCACTGAGCGTTTAAACTTTATGGACACTAAAGAATACCTTTCTTAATTTATGTAATATCTCAAGAATTTGTCAACAAAATATTCTCAGATTCATCATGAGCAGATCGATTAATTTTAAATGCATCAAACACTAAGAAAATAAAATGAATCGTTTAAAATAATCGGTCGAAAACAGGTTTAAAAAACTACTTAAAAAACGATGTACTTAAAACTATAAGCATATACAAAAACTATATAACTAACATAAATACAATTTAATTACAAAAGCATGCAACTAACCTAAAAATAATTTAAATCAAGAATTATTCGCTGATAATATTGTCAACAATCCGAACACAATGCGCATGCGTGAATTTTCAATGCCAGTTAAGGTAACGCAAATGCGTGAATTTTCAACGCCAGTTAAGGAAACGCAAATGCGTGAATTTTTCTACGCCAGTTGGAGTAACGCTATGCAGATTAGACATTTTTAATTTCCTTTTTCCTGTGTTATTTTAATTCAAAAGTACTTCAGAATGAATCTGAAAGATCGATTCATTAACAATGTTTAATCTTAAATGCATAAAATATTAAGAAAATAAACTGAATCATTTGAAACAATCGGCCGACAAATGTTAACCCTAGCCTTATTACTGTTGGGGAAAAAAACAAAACAAAACTGGAGTCTTTCTTATTTGGCGGTGGGGAAAACGGAAGATTTTTTGGCTAGAAAGTTAGTTTTTAATTAATAATTAAAATTCTAATTAAAAATTTTAAAAAAGGGACCCCAGGTGCACATTCCCGACCTCTAAGGTATACATGTACCAAATTTTGTAGCTATAGGTCAAGTAGCCTGGCCTGTAGAGCGCCAACACACACACACACAATGAGCTTTATATAAGTATAGATGTATCTTTTAGTTTGCGTACTGATTTTTGGTTTTTTTTTTCAATGCCAAGCAAAGGAGTGCTATTTCAGAGTTGGAAAATGAACAGTGTGAAGTCGTTCATGTGCTTAATGTGCCTTGGTAAACAATATCTGATCTATCATTTCAAAAAGATTGGCAATGATGGTGAAAGTTCAGGAAGTGAACGAAAACGTATGGTGAACTCTTTTAAAAGCTGTAAGGTTATCAAAAAGCTAGTTCAATGAAATTCGAGGGTTTCTATAAGAAAGATCACTCTGAACTGGGAATAATGGAATGATCATTGCAATGAATTTAAGAAACAGAGCTTGGATTAAAGCCTTACAAGTTCCAAGAAGTTTAGCTTCTCACTAAAGAAAACAAATTCATATGGCACCAAAGATGCCGAATATCTTTTGAAACAGGCCTAAGTTAGCGAGAGAGATTCCTTTTCATTAATGAAAAGCTCGTAAGTCCTAGAACGGTAAAACTGGTCTGTAAATGCTCCAAGATCTTCAGCAATTGGTGAACATCGCAAAAATCCAAAGTCGGTCGTGGTTTGGGATTGAATTTGCGCAAGCGGCAAAACATATCTGGGTTGGTTTTGTAGATGAGGGCATTAAAATAAATAAAATAAAAAAATGTACCAACAACGGGATATTATAGAAGCTGTTGCATATCTTTGGACCAAAACGCACTTCGGCAATGTGAAGTGTAAGTTTCAACAAGACTCCGCACCAGCTCACAAGGCTAAAAAGACAGAAGGATTTCCGGACGTGGTATTATCTGGAGAATGGGCACAATACTCGCGGAATCTCAATTTCATGATTACTGTGTATGATCCCTTTTGGAATATAGGGCTTGCAAAAAACATGCAAAAGTTGGATTCCCTAAAGTAATGGCTTCGGAAGGAATGAGATAGATTAAATGCAGAAGATTTGCGGCCCATTGCTGAAAATTTCGATAAGCGTTTGTGCATCTGCATCACAGCAAAAGGCGGTCAATTTGAAATAAATTAAATTTATTAATTTGTAAAAGTTACTCTTATTATTAAAAATTGTTTGTCCGGGTGTTTCTGCCGCACCCTGTATTTGGAGAAATCCACAACAAACGGGCGAAAAGCAACTGAAAAGCTAAAGAGAGGTAATTAAAGACCCTATTCAGGGATCAACATTCCAAAGAGAACAATTACTCGACTCCCTTTATATATATTTTCAAATAAGACTGCGAAAAATCGAGAAAAATGTCCTAAATTCCGAACTTAGAAAGAGATATCACTATATTTTTTATATTTTCTAAAGAGCCCATTTTTCACCCTAAATGGACGCCAGGGACCGTGCCATTACCCGAGCCTCAATATAAGACTTCCTTTCATACTAGGAGATTAATTGCGCAGGGAAACAATACTGCAGACTCATAGCAATATTGTTGCCCAAAAATTTGCAAACAATTCACATTTCTACGAATTTTCAAAACATCTTTTGCGTCTTGTCTTCATCATAGCCCTTTTCTTTTTAACGTAGTAAGTTTTCAATTTTTGTTTAGATTGAAAACTGAATTGCAGTTTATAAATTCTCTGAAATGTTCACCATTTGAATATTTTATTCCTCCCTCTTAGGCATTTGAAAAATATTATCAAACGAAAATGAAAAATCCTATATTGGTTGTATACTGTAGAAAAACTAATTTAAACTTAATAAATTATGAAAAATTAGATTCCAATAGAACCATTTGGTACAATGTTTAATTTTTTTCAGGAATAATGAGATTTAAAAAAATTCTTAATACAGCTTCTATTATCATTATAATCGAATATAAAATTGATAAACGAATTTTCTGTATAAAACATTTTTAAATTCTTTTTTTAGTTATGTGTATAAAGTCATATATTACATTCCGCTGAATACCAATTTGATAATTGTAACTTATACCATGTTATATGCTCTTCTAATTTTTTCATAAATAGTAAAGTATAATGAAGGTTCCATTGAAATTTTTTGACTATTAATTACAACCCTAATTTAATTAATTAAATAGTTTTATTATTAAAGACATGATATTATTTTAATTCTGAGTAATATTCCTTCCTGAGTAACTTCCAAGTACTTTTAAGATAATAAATGTTATATTTACAAAAAATATATGCAACTCTGCCTTATTAAAATTTCAATTCTTCTTCACGGGTCAGAGTATAAATGAAAATTAACTTTGATTCTAAATAGACAGAATAATTAAAATTCAAATTACAAAATATTCAAAAATTTAGTACGTCAGTCGTTCTTATCGGTTGTAAAAGTATGCAACTTATTTCTTGGCATATCACAAACAGGAGAAATTTTGAATATAATCGCTGTTATCTGAAAATTGAACAAATACTTCAGGTATTATCTTCATAGCAGCGGAAAATAAATATTTTCAAAACACTTCTGATCTATGAAATTAAAATAAAATGTATATATAAAAAAGAGCACGTTAAATAAGAAAACACTTCGCAACGTGAAATCTTTTAACGCTTTTTTTATTGATGATATTTCTTTCTCGTTTTCTACTTTTGTTATTACGATTTTTAAATGGGGCAATATTCGGTCTTTGATTATAATTTAAGGGCAAAATTAATTTTGCAACAGAATAACTGTTATTTTATGATTTCGGTTTTTATACTTGTAATATTTTTAAAAAACAACATATTTTCTTATTTGTCTTTTGTACAAATCCACTTATTTTGCCCTTTCTTGATGAAATTTGGAACATTTCTTCTTCTAACAGGAGAAATAAGAAAGAGATAATTCACTGTCAACAGTTCAGGATCCAAATGTTAATTAAAATTCAGTTAATTAAGAATTATGAAGGGTTTTGGAATCTTTCTACTATATCTTTCAAAAATATCATCTCACAAAAATTATTCTGACTCTATTTTGAAGTCAAGAATTTATCTTTTTAATAATACATATTTATTGATAATGTAATTTATCCTAATTGTAACAATGCTTACTTTCTCATATATGAAGAGACAAGTATAAAAAATTCAAGCATCAAAAATTTCGCACTCGAATCTTTGATGAACTTCCCGTTTCAGACTTTTCCGAGATTGAAAAACACAGTTTTAGAATTGTGCCTTAATTTTGTGTATTTTTACAAAAAAAAAAAAAAAAAAAAAAAAACGAGTTGAACTGATTAGATTAAATTTGTTGTGTGTTGTCAATAACAAAATTATTAATTTCATTGAAATATTGAACAAGATTCTGACAGGTGAAGTGAACATGATAAAACAAAATGATAGACTAAATTTAGTATCTAAAATGTATATCTGTAACAAATTTTAAACGAAATCCGTCTAGGCATTGTATGTCTCTCTGTCTGTACATTTGCATGCATGTGTTGCGATAATTTATAAACTCAACTATTTATTATTTAAAATTTACCCTCTTATTAAATTGTTAACCAAATCTATCAAAGATTGTCCGTCTATCAGTCGGTACTTTCATACATATGTAAATGGGATAGCTCTAAAACACACTGATTTACATAAATTAAATGTGGTATATGATGTTATGACTGGCAGCAATTATAGTTGTGTATGAAATTTTAAACTCCAAAATGTATATTCGTTTTACTGGTGCTTGAGTATTAATTGCATATCAATAATTAATCTCCAAAAATTGTTCGCTAAAAGACTCTTTCTTACCTACTGTTCTTCAGTGGCATGTGGATAATACACAAGTACTAGTTTTCTTTATTAGTATTTGTGCATTATCCCCAGTCCCGCGCTTACAAGTTGTACAATATGTACAACTTTTAAGCATGGGATTGTGAAAATAAAAATTTGAACTCCCTTGGCACCTCGGCCTTGGAAAAAGTTCACGAATAACATCCGATAAAATTTCGGGGAGTTCCTGTCGCTTTCAAATTTTTTTGCAGTTGAATTTTTCCATAGCTTGTGGTAGTTTCTAGATACAATAGCTAATAAAGAATTTCGGAGATAGGTGGTCAAATATCTCTATCTTTATATTTATATCTATATCTATATCTCTCTGTGTGTTGGGCCGCGGTGGCCTGGTGATAAGGTCCGGTTTCGGAACCAGGGTTTCAGGTTTCCGGGGTTTTCCACCGAAGAACCGTCGTGTAATCGGGTCTGTGCACGTTAAACGTCCTGGCCAAACGTCCTCCCGCTGGTGTGGCGTGGTGTGGAGAGGGGGATGCCGGCTTAGGTGTCGTCCTCGTCTTCTGACCGCGGTTCAAAATTACGAGATCCATCCCAAAATAGCCCTAGAGTTGCATTAAAACGGGACGTTAATATAACTAAACTAAACTAAAAAACTAAACTCTATCCATTTATCTATATATATATATATATATATATATATATATATATATATACAGGATAACATTTTAGTTTTTAATAAAATAATGTGTTTCATTTTTATAAATCAGCGTTTTCAAATTTTTCGAATCTTTTACCCATTACTTCTTCAAAAGATGAGAATCAATGATCCATGATAATGGAATAATATCACTGCTGACATCAGGAAATTTTAATTCACATATATTTATTTATTAGGAAACAGTTAAAAAACATTATCTACTGCATTTATTAAGTATTGATTTTCCAAATTCATTCTTTGAGAGAATAAAAAAAATCAAAATCTTTCCCTCAGAAATCACCCGCTATGTCTTAAGAAATGAAGACAATAGATTCTAAAAATTGAAAAGATTATTCTTCATATAATGGAACAATTATTCGTCCATTTTTGAGATAAGAAGGGAGAAAAGAATGAAAAATTTGGATTTGAAAAGGAATGAAAGATTTGGAGATACACATTTATTTTCTAATCTTTTTAGATTCAAAGAAAAAATCTTCCATAATAATTTTTGAAAATGGATATTTGTTTTATCTTTATATATTTTAAAAGATAGGGGGAAAATATTGATTCCTTTATTGTTTTTTTAATTTCTTTGAACGGCTCGCTTTTTAAAATTTGCTATATACTTTTATTCTGTTTTACATATTTTTATAAAATAAAATTGGAATTAATGTAACATTTAGTTTTAATATTATTGTAGTAAAATATGATCAAAAGACTAAACATTGAATGGTAGAATTTTCCTTATTTAAGAAATCTTTAGACTTCATTTGGATGTAAAAATATTAACCATTAATTTATCTTTTATCATTTAAGCAAATATCTTTAAAAAATTTTATAAACGAAAACATACTGCATATTTTTGATAAAAATCAGTATGTGATTTTGGTTGTGAGTTAAAATATTTAAATTCTGAAAAGTTTTATTTGAATAAAAGAGAATCATAGTGCTGTAAAATAAAAACCAATTTTCATATAAAACATTTGCTCTGGGATGATGTTCTCTGATGTCTGTGGAAAATTACTTCATTACGTATGAGTTTCATAAGGCAACAACAAAACTAGGCAAATAATTCAGATTTTTAATTGAATACTATTTTATAACTAATATAATATATTCTTCATCTATCAGTTAATATTTTATTAAATGGTTGCTATTAAAATATTCGAAATTAGAAATCTTTTGTTCTACAATATATTTTTTTGAAATAAACACGCATTTTTTAAAACTAAAAGCTTATTTTCTTCCCACAAGATTTGTTTATTTTATGCCTTTTAAATTTCTTTACATTTTAAAGGACATTTTTTAAAATAAAAATGACAAACTTCTTATGAAATCGTTTTTAAACTACATAAAAAATAATCACATATTTAAATACAAGGCAAATGAATTAAATTCGTTATAATTGCTTGAGAAAGAAAAAAAAATGATAATTCATTTACATTTGAAAGGACATTTTTTAAACAAACTTCTTATGAAATCGTTTTTAAAACCACATAAAAAATAATCGCACATACTTAAATGCAAGGCAAATGAATTAAATTCGTTATAATTTCTTGAAAAAGGGAAAAAAAGATATCAGAATAATTAAGATATATTAAAAAAATCTTTGGAATTTCTTTAGTAATGTGCCTTACTTAAAAAAATAATTTTGTTTTGCAATTTAATAGAGTATTTTAATCAGCATAATGCATTTTTTACTTGGTATTGTTGATAATGATAAAGTTACATTGAAATAACTTTCCCTGTTTGGGGACATCTATAAATAAAATTATAAACAGAGAAAAAAAAACAAATTTCATATGCAGATTCTAAAAAGGTATGGTGGAAATAAATTCCGAAAAAAAATTCTAACATAGGGAGCCCATTGAAAATGTTGCGTGTGGATCAGGAAACTTTGACATTGATTTATGGTAGATAACTCTCTGTCTGTTTTATACTGTATATCATTCATTTTTGCATGAATATTTTTACATTAATGAAATTTGGAATAATCTATTTTTCCGTCATTCATTATAAATATTAATTTGTTTTTGTTCTGATAGCACACAATTCGTTCTTATCAATGACTTTTGTTATATGTTATTTTTTGTTATATATATGAATATATATATATATATATATATATATATATATATATATATATATATATATATATATATATATATATATATATATATATATATATATATATATATATATATATATATATATATATATATATATATATATATATATATATATATGTATATGCTATTTTTTTCTGAATTCATTTTTCAAGGCATCCGCAATGCATAAATGATATTGGATTTCACATTAATTTATTAACTGCAGATGCTCCAAAAAGCGGAAGATTATGGTTATTTTGCATATAACATATGAAACATTTAGAATATATTAATGTTTATGGATGTAAATAAATCCTAGATATACAAGAAAACATTTTAATTTAAATAGAATACGTTGATTAAATAAAATAATTTCAATTCATTTACAGAAAAAGTATGAAAAAAATATGATATTCTAGGAATAATGCTGGTTTTACACTCGGCCAGTTATAAACCGACCAGTAGGCAGCGAAGAAGGAGACTGATTTATGTTTGCCACAATTTCTAAGATAAATTGACGTATTCCATGCTTGGATACAAATTGCCGTTTTGGTCTCCCTGAATTTTTCTTTTTCACTGCGTTTCGTATTAAAATGATGGATATTTACACAAAGAAACATGGTAAAATGAAAAAACGATAAACATACTTAAATCTGGAACACTATAGAAAATAAATGGCAAATAAATTTAAAAAAAACAACAACCCTCCCATCAGAAAGAACAAAAGGCAAAAAATCACGGAATTAATCTATAATAAATGATAATATTTTTCACGCCAAAAAACTCGCCAAATTCTACAAACGCGCGCGCAGTAAGAAAAAAATAATAATAGAATACAGCGGCTTGTATTTGTCCCGTCGGTATAATTACTTGCCATCAACCGAACAGCATATTACAGCCTTTCTACTCATGCACTGCCTTCTTTCCGCCTTATAATTGACCGAATGTAAACCCGTTATAATATTAACGAATAATACAGAGTGCCAAACGATTTTTCGATATGCATTAAAATTTATTCCTTTTTGATCGAAATGTTGCCAATTAAAGAAAAGAAACTTCTATTTTTATTATTAAAAAAAGTTAAAGTTGGACAGTAAATAAATGATGCAGTTTCTTTGGCTCGAAAAAGTAATGTTTTAATCAGTAACGAGACGCTAGGCAGTTCATATTAGACACCTCCTCACACATTTTCAACTTGATCAACTTGTTAATTATTTATTTTAGATAATTTTTTAAATTTATTAGTGAGAAATTTGCGTCTATTTTTATGAGTCATGATTATTCAGCGTCTACATATACAGAATATTATTTAAATAGAAATATAACATATAACCTCTTCAGTCCTGAATTTTTTAAAACTGGTTTAAAAACTTACTAAATGAGAATAGGAACCTAATCACTTATATTTTACAACGTGTTAATATTTTTTTAATTCATGGAATTGCCAATTTTTTGCAACTTCAATTATTTGTTAAGTAAGTTGAAAATTTTTTAAAAATTAGATTGTCTTCTACACTCGCTCAGCCCAGCGATATCAGGCATCTGCCTATTCTATTTAGTACAAAATTCGCCACTAGTTTTAATCAAAACGTGTTTTACCAATTAGAATTAGAGCTGTCGGATATCGCATCAGACACAAAAGCTTTCGGATTATAGTCCAAATCTTTCTAATCCAGCTAATCCAACTATAAACCAATCTCTCACATAAAACATCTCCTTTGTCATCACTATTAACCCACCTATGAATTTAGTACCTTCTCTCGGTTTAATCTCACACAGCCTTTTGGTTTTGCCTTCCTCCAAAAAGTCAGCCACGGGAAATGGCAGTTCTTGACGTCACACCATCCCAGTTCTAATCCACAAAGAAAGAAAACAAGAGAAGACAGGGAAACCGACTTCTACTTCTTCTTCGGCTTAGGTTTCAGACGAGATTAATGGGCCAGAAAAAGGGGAACATCAAGTGGTAAAATATGAACTCCTGACAGTGTTCTTTGGACTAAAAGAAGTGATAAAAGACCCCATAAACTTCTCTCTTGTTAGTTGATACATTTAATGACACGCTGGTATCTCCACTTTTCCTGCCCCTTTAATTTTTAGTTCTCAATGAGAATGAAGTATTAAAGCTATTAGGCCTAGTGAATGAGTTTGAATTTTGTTTGTCTTTTGTGCTTTAAGGAATTTCCGGTGGTGATTAATCGAGTTTTCTTGAAAGGAATTGTCTACGATGTTTGTCTGGGGATTAAACAGCAAAAAAGAAAAATGAATGTCATTGTTGAAGATGCTGACTTCCTTTGTTTCATTTAAATGTTTGTTTAACTTAAGAAATAAACTATTCAAAAAATAAACTCATTCTCTGTTAGATGGGATTAAGTGTTAAAATCGTGAATATTTAAGAAAATGATTCTATCACTTATTCCATTAATTTATTAAATAATTCTTAATTATTATTATAATATAGATTCACTTGGCTTCGGTGTTGATAAATTGTATAAGATTAAGCATAAGTCTTCTTAATAAAAAATATATATATCATTACTAAACCTGACTTTTCCTTGGAGTTAAATATTCATTTATTTCAACAGGTAATATATTAAATATGCAAATCCAAATACTGTCAACCGATATATTAAGAAAATTAATCTTATCTTTCATCTTTAAGGAATTTTCATTGGTGGTTAATTATGTCTAATGAATTAAAAGTCCTGAAATATGATTAATGTGTCTTAGGATGCATGTCTTAAATATAAAAAAATGTTATAATTAAGGACCATGGTCTTCTTTGTTAATCAGGATTATCTTTAATAATAATAAAACAGAGCGTGTGTGTGATGTTTTGATTCTCTATAGAGCACACCGTTTCGTACAGAATAGCCAAATTAGAGAATGAGAATATGCAAATTAGAGTGATTTCTTGATGTTTTTATTAGAATTTTAATTAATTAAAACATTAAAAAACATTAACTTATTAATGTTGATGTTTTTTTAAATAACAATTCGCAGATTAAAGATTGTTTTTGAGATTTGTCTAAACTGAATAAATGTCGTAACCAGGATGGTGTTCTCTATTGGAATTAAAAAATCTTTTTTTTCCTCACTATTTTTTTTTTAAATTCCGGTATATATTTAATATTTGACTCATTAAATTTGCTGTCTTTGCTGTATATTAAGAATTATTTTTGGCGACTTACTGAGGAATAACTTTTATAAATGGATTTAAAAACTTTGTAGGAAATAAATTTTAAATCTACATTCCAAAATTTTAGTCATCGTATATAAACATTTGTTATATTAACATTCAACGAATTCAAATTTAAAATATAATATAAAACTAAAACTTTTTCGTTTTTCTTTTATCTGTTAAGAAATTTTGTTGGCAGTCAATTATAATTCTGTTAGGAATTGTATTGAGCTCATGTAGTTAAGTAAAAATTTTAGCTAATTAACTACATATTGAGAATAAAAATTAATTTACAGTTAAATTAATATATTTCATGATGAGTAGTCTAATAATTCAATACACTGTACAAAAATATTAAAAACTCTGATTATATTAGTAATTTAAAGAATTCCAAAAACTGAAATATTAAATCCTTTATTTTCTTAGAAATTGCTTCAAACATATTTCCCTGGAAGCATAAATTCCGATGATCATAGAATTGTAGAATAGAAAAATATTCCTTTATGTCCGAGGAATCTGACATTTCAATGTTATCATACTGATAGGAATGCCCAGACCAATTAGCGAGACGGGACTAAATGAACAGCTTTCAAGCCAAATTAAACTAAGTTTACTCGATATGAGAGACATTTAGCGTAAATAACTAAGATTAATTTAACTATTAATCTCTTCTACGAAGAAGTTTGTATTAGATTAGCACATTCCTGTTTGACTGAAACTATTTATTTTTTCATTACGGAATGAGATAAAAAGCAAATATTGCAAAATAAATATAATAAAATCAGCTGTTAAGAATACATTTTTATTAATCTAATTATTGATGCATTTATTTTTCTCATAATTATTATCTGTTATTTAGCGTTTGGCTTCTAATACATTATTATGAATATATTGGAATCTAGAAATGATATTTTTTCTTAAATTCACAACTAGATGTCGCCACTAGTAATGAATCAAAATTTAAATAAATTAATCCATTGACAGATAAATAAATTCCAAACATATAAAAATATTGCACTCTCTTCTGTAATGCATAGTTGCTCGAAATTTGGAAATCTTAGCTCATCATGAAGTGAGAAAAATATCGATTACAAAATTCCATCTTTAGGAGTATGAAAGAAGTCAAATTAAATAAAAAGGTTTGAAAATAAAAAAAAATATTTATTTTTTCCAAATTCTCGTATATCTCATAAAAGAAATTTTTTCTTGCAAATCGAAAATGATTATTACTTTGTTATTTTTTACTCATTAGGGTTTGAAGTAAAAAAGAGAAAGCATCTAAAATACTAAAAGATGTCAGCTTGAAATTTTAATGAATCCAAACGTTCCAAATTCATCTGTGTTCTAAAATCCTCTTATTTTATCTATTCTCTTATTAAAGTATCTTCTATTAGTGAATACATTACTTTAAAATTAATATAACTAGACAGAGGAAATTTTTTACATGTTCCTTTCGTCAAAATTGTAGATTGCTGTCGAATTTCAAACAAAGTCTAATCTATCTACAGAAAGTATGTTTATTAAATATCTCTGCACAAGTACAGCAACAAGTAGATGGCAAGTATAATCCCACAGACAGAGATGAAAAGCTGCCGTTGCTAGGCGACAGAAGAGAAAAGTGATAAGCGTGTTGACCGCAGCCTTCCTTTCTTAGGATTTTAGGAAGGAAATCAGTTGAAAAATTGCTTTTGTAAAGCAAGACGTCAGAATTTCAAATTATTGGTAGTACAATAGTACAATTTATAGCTCAAATTATTGGTAGTATAACAGTACAATTTATAGCTCAAATTATTGGTAGTACAATAGTACAATTTATAGCTCAAATTATTGGTAGTACAATATTCAGGCAAATATAATGTTAACGATGATTTTTCATTGCTCTATTTTAATAGTGTAATGGTGAAAGGCATGAATAAATGAACTATTTTAGGTGTTTAGTTCCAAAATTCTTTATTAGCCCAATAACTTTTTCAAATAATTTCCAATTTCAGGTTTATGTAAATTTCTAATAAGAACTTCCTAAGTTTCTGTGAACAATTGAGTCCTTATATTCTACTTAAACACACATTACTAGCACATGTGAATATGAACTGAAACTACCGGGAATGATGTCTCTCAAAATCTCTATGACTGTATAAACGTATATATTAACTCTATGCCATTGGTGAAAGAACAAAAGAACCTATAAATGTATGATTTTCGAAGAGTTTTTGGAAATTAATCGGCAAAAATAAACAAATATCAGGAAACCGAATGTATGGTGCCGTAGGTATGTATATTAGGTGGATTTTTCGTGATATATTGGAACCAAAATTTGGCAGAGTATTAAATCATAGTCACAAAATTATACAAATTTTATATTTTTAAGTCATTGCGTTTTTGAATTAGCATGTTTACATACATGTAAATATACAGATACCTTCATGTATTTGATGCCAAATTCAATACATATCTATCTTTTAGGTGTTAAATCTCTATACCAAATTATATGATCTGGTTCTTTATGTTATGCAGTTCCCGTGTTAACTTAGATTCAGATAGCCGACAGATAGACTTTATCTATATGAATTTTGTTTAAAGTTTGATAGAAATCTAAAAATGTTATGTAAGGATTGTATAACAAATTTTATTCGTCTTGATCAAAACAGTTTTGTATTATTGTATTCATTGAAAGTGAAAGCGATCGATAGACATAAATCCAAAAGTGTGTTTTTTAGATTCAAATAAGTATAAAATGTGGAGATCTGTCAAAATCTCGAGGAAAAAAATTAACAATTATAGTACTTTCTCTTTTTAATTTCGACAATTACTCTTACAATCAATATAAATGAAATTTGACAAATCGCCAAAATTGCGCCAAATTTTTATCGCCAAAGTTGCGCCAAATTTTTATCGCCAAAGTTGCAGAGGCATATCAAAATCTGAGTCAACTATATCAAAAGGCGAATACCTGCTATTATAGAGCATGTAAATTCAATGCTTCTAAAAAGCAATAATTTAGTTAAATTAAATTCCATATATTGTCTGAATAACAAAATTGAAAATTCTTTGAAATTTGGATCAATAAGTCAAAAGATCCGAAGCCAGTCGTATTCTTTGTTTTTCTCCCCATATATGAAATATTATAAAAAGCGAGTCATATTATGCACAAATTTGAGAAAGTTGATGAGAATCATTACCCTTTGTTTTGTTGTCTTAATGTATCTTTTTTAATCCATGAAAAAATTATTCAGAATGCCAATTTTGATTTCGTTTTTGGTTAATTTTCGAATACCATTCCGAGTAAAATAAATCATGAAAGAAAAATTATACCTCACTAAATTCAAGTGTTGGAAATTAGACATTTGTTTTATGCATTTTATGGAATTTTAAAGGCATATTGAATTTCGGAAATTGTGGTGGTATTATACATTGAAAACTAAATAGGTAGAATCAAAAAAGAACACATGTTCCTTTGTTGTACTTAAATAGTTGATTATGAAATAACTATTCCTATTTGTATGCATATGCAACTGAAGCTATTGAATAATTAAATCAATCTTCAAATACAGACTGGGATACATAATAAAATGAATCATGCAAATAAACCAGTGGAATTTTTTTCTCCAAAACTTTCTCGCATGCTCTTTAATAAACTTGTCATGTTAGAGAAGTTTACAAGCCTTACAAGATAATGGCATGCAATAGTTGTGAAACGTTAACTTTCAGCGTGATTATAGCATTTTTACTGATTCTATCGTGGTATTCTTGGCGTGTTATTTGGTGGTTAATCCCTCGCATGCGCTAACAGCATTCGAAAATCCAATTTGTGTTTTAGACACGTTTTTCTCAACAGATTGACGTAAAATTGCATTTGTAGTGACAAAATCTCATATAAAATTTGCTATATATAAGTCATGGAGTTATTCAGTTATCTCATTTACATGTTTCTGAGGGTACAGAAAATATACTATACTATACATCTATACTATAGATGTTAAATCTGTGCACCGAATTTTATCTATCCAGCTCTCTTCGTTTTGTAATTGTCGTGTAAACTTATATTCAAACAGCCTCAATATATTCTTATATTGAGGCAACCGTAGAAATGGTTATTTCATTCACCGTTTAAAACCTTAAAACTCGGTCAATTTCTAACACAGAAAGAAGGAACTTTTCATATTTAAAATGCCAGTGTGACATTAAATTCGGGTGTCTATTGCTGTTGTTTCTTATGGCACTTGTCATAGACAAGTCCAATGACTTTAGAAGTCAATGATTTTAAGCCAATGGTGCGTCTCTTACTTTTCAGCAGCGCCATCTAAGGCCAAGTGTACAACTTAGCTACACAAACGTTACAATCCTCTTTACGGGGTGGACTTCATTCAGGTATTTCATTTACTCAACCATACATCGTAATTTAGACATAAATCAGACAACGACCACCACTGATCCAATAGCCCCAGTGGTATTACTTGTGACATGGAGGAATTGGTCACCACGACTGATTTATACGGGCGCCGCACACACGGAGAGTCTTCAGCCGGCGTGGTTCGAACTCACAACTCAAGTACGCGAATCCAACTCCCTACCCATCAGGCTATCCCAGCCTCGGAGGTCATTATAAAAACGGGAAGACCGCATTATATTATACTGAAATATTTATTAGTAATTAAATTTTTTCAACTGAATTTATATTTAACGTTTTAGAAAATAGTAATAAGACCAGGATTAAAGTGAATACCCTCTCTTTATACCGATATCTATAAAGCTCACGAATAAAGTGATTAATCAATTATTATTGATTATAACCAGGAAAGAGAATGAATTGATTTATTTTATTCATTGATTACAATTAACAATAATTTATTATTATCTATATTATCCGATAATATGATAATAATCCGATAGTTAATAACTAATTACATTAACTTGAACACATAAATCAAAAGATTAAATTTTAGATGCAGTTAGCAGATTATATAAAAAATAGAATTAAAAATTGTTGTGTTTTTAATTACATCAAAAAATCTTTTATTCAAAGAAAAAAAATTATTATAGAAAATTTGTTTTCAATTAATTATCTGCGAAAAAAGAACTAAAAATAAAGAATGAAAATATTATTTTTTCAGTTTCTATTAGAATAATATTAACTTATTTTGTATAGGATTTTTCTTATAATACGATTTGTTATGAAATTCTCCCTTTCTTAATTTGAGCATTATACATCTGTCAACAGCAGGAACTTCGTTTGGCAATTTTGTCATAAATAAATTTTGTATTGTATAAAATGTAAACTCGCCGACGAGGATGGCATTCGAACCCACGCGGGCAGAGCCCAACGGATTAGCAGTAAATCGCCTTAAACACTCGGCCACCTCGTCACGTTTCACATTTTCACATGCGAGATAATATATTTCATATGAACATATGAAGAGAAGAAATTGAAAAGTTTTCCTTGCTTCAATCTATGCCACATTCATGAAAGAAGCTCTGTATTGTTATTTTAGGGAAAAATAAGAACAATCGACGAGGATGGGATTCGAACCCACGCGGGCAGAGCCCAATGGATTAGCAGTCCATCGCCTTAACCACTCGGCCACCTCGTCACGTTTCACATTTTCACCTGCGAGATAATATATTTCATATGAACATATGAAGAGAAGAAATTGAAAAGTTTTCCTTGCTTCAATCTATGCCACATTCATGAAAGAAGCTCTGTATTGTTATTTTAGGGAAAAATAAGAACAATCGACGAGGATGGGATTCGAACCCACGCGGGCGGAGCCCAATGGATTAGCAGTCCATCGCCTTAACCACTCGGCCACCTCGTCACGTTTCATATTTTCACCTGCGAGATAATATATTTCATATGAACATATGAAGAGAAGAAATTGAAAAGTTTTCCTTGCTTCAATCTATGCCACATTCATGAAAGAAGCTCTGTATTGTTATTTTAGGGAAAAATAAGAACAATCGACGAGGATGGGATTCGAACCCACGCGGGCAGAGCCCAATGGATTAGCAGTCCATCGCCTTAACCACTCGGCCACCTCGTCACGTTTCACATTTTCACCTGCGAGATAATATATTTCATATGAACATATGAAGAGAAGAAATTGAAAAGTTTTCCTTGCTTCAATCTATGCCACATTCATGAAAGAAGCTCTGTATTGTTATTTTAGGGAAAAATAAGAACAATCGACGAGGATGGGATTCGAACCCACGCGGGCAGAGCCCAATGGATTAGCAGTCCATCGCCTTAACCACTCGGCCACCTCGTCACGTTTCACATTTTCACCTGCGAGATAATATATTTCATATGAACATATGAAGAGAAGAAATTGAAAAGTTTTCCTTGCTTCAATCTATGCCACATTCATGAAAGAAGCTCTGTATTGTTATTTTAGGGAAAAATAAGAACAATCGACGAGGATGAGATTCGAACCCACGCGGGCAGAGCCCAATGGATTAGCAGTCCATCGCCTTAACCACTCGGCCACCTCGTCACATTAACCCGGCCTTCTTTTTTGATCACCTGTGAGATTTTTCACTGTCATATTTACATTGAGGCATAAGTCAAATAAACGCTGTATTTCATTATTCAAGTAGATACACTGTTTAAATACAGACACGGATATATATTTAATTAGAGTTTACTTGCAACAGGTTTTATTGTAATAAAAAATGATTATACTAAAAATAAATTCACCTTCCTAGAATTGAAAATAATGACATGGGTAAAAGGAATTTAAATATCCATATAATTTTTTAAAATTATACTTGTATGGAATGAATTTTTGTATTAATTATTCTTCAATGTTAAGTTTGAACGAAGCTTTTGTAACTAAATTTTAAGAGAGGATTAATAATCTTAATTATTGAAAATAATTTATGTTTTAAAATTTTGAGAAAGATATTTATAATTAAATCTAGGAATGAAATAAATTACATTAATAGGTTGCATATCTATCTAACATTTAATTTTAAAAGCTGAGCTTATAAGCGTTAATTATTATAAAATGTAATTTAATACCACAAGTTTAAATATCTCTTTAAAATCCAATAATTTTTTCAATTTATAACTTAATTTCGAATTAATTAAATTAATCAATGTATTTAAATATTAATTAAATTTCAATAAACCAGCAAAATATGCTTGAGGACACATAGAAGATTCAATTGAACATACTCTCATCTCTCTTTTTATATTCATCCAAATCATTTTCCCAAGCCTCTGAGGTCTGAAGTGTAGCAAGAATATAATAAAATAAGACAATTATAATTCTGTTATAAAGGAATTTCAACCCATTAAAGGAGAATACTGCCATCGATGCAAATAGTAAATAATTTTTTAAACTTTAATTATAATTGTCGTGTTTTATGTTTAGAAGAATAGAGTTTCACAATTGATTATTCTTCATTTACTTATGTATTCAGTTTCATTCACTTATGTATTCAGTTTCATTCACTTATGTATTCAGTTTCATTCACTTATGTATTCAGTTATGTATTTTATGTATTGTGTATTCATAATGATACTTAAGTATTCTAATATTTTCCGAACTTGATTATTTCTTAATTTCAATATAATGAAGTTTTAATTTCATGCCAGTGGCACCATCAGTTACTGAATTTGGGAAAAATTTACATTTTTAGCTTCCTGAATAATTACAATGAAAGAAATTATAATAAATTATAAATCGAAATGCATAAAAATAAGTGATTAATAACTGAATAATAACTGAATAACAATTAATAACTGAATTTTCTATTCAATTCAGTAATAAAAATGTGCTTTTATAATTTTATTTTACTGCAAACTCTTATTAGATTTGGCTTGCTCACAATTTTAAAAATTTATTGTCAAATTTTCACCTACTTTTTTTCTGTGCTCGATTTTTGATATTTTGTACACTTAAGTTTTCGTTGTTTATTCCCCATCTCAATACTTTCATAACTGAAAACTTATCTTATAAATTAAATAAATTTTAGTTTCTTACAAGGAGCGCCATCTGACAACGAATTTGTGAAAGAAGTGATTTTCAATATTTTTAATATTTATGATGAAAAAATTATGAATTAAGAAATGATTAAAATGAAATCTAACTAATTATTTATCATACTAATAAAAATGTGTTTATCAAAACTGTTTTTATTTATTATTTTGCTTTTTCAATCCCAAAACGAAGCATTGCTTGATAGTAAAGGCGCTGGTATTAATTTTCATAAATGCTGTTATTGAATACGTTATACAATTCTTCCATTTTTAATATCGCAGCTATTAATCTTGTTTCAGCTATTGATCTTATTCTCAGTACAACGGATGACTCCTATGCATGCAAATTAGAATACTTGTTAATAATCAAAAAACAGATATTCAAATAAAACGCAAAGATGAATCCAGTCATTCTGATTATTTATTCGCTAAAAAAATTCGGCAGCTGTACAAATAATTTGGTAGATTTCTTTTATTAGGAACACCGTGAATAATTTTCAAATATTCCACGAATTACCATTCTCTTTGATTCTATTTTCATTAATAATAAGCAGCGAATGTTTTCGTCAGCCAAGATAAAAGAAATAAAAACACAGGAATCGGTAACAAATATGAATTCACATATCAAGTTAATTAAGTAAAGTATAAAGGTGTAAGAATAACTGTTTCTAGCATAACAAGTCTCATAATATTATAACTTTTTATAGAACATTCTTGAAATTCCTTTTTTTTTTTTGTGTTTTATGTATTGTCTGTATAGAATACCTTCTATTCTTTAATAAATCAAGAATAATTGAACACTACTTTGAGAGCCTCTTTCAATTTTTTTTATATTATTTGATCAATATAACTGGTATTTCACTGCTATTTAAGAATCAATGCAAAAACAAAGGCTTATATTTCAAACAAATTTATTTTTCTGACTCGAAGCACTCATCAGTGGAGAATTTTGATTAGTAAAAGGAAATAAATTTTCAATCATAATTGTAAGAATTTATTTCCGCAGTTTTGTTTAGTTACATTAACGCCCTGTTTTAAAACAATACAAAAAAAATCGGTGGACTTAGTGATTTTGAGCTGCAATCAGATGACAGGAGTGATCCTTGGGTTGCCGCTTGCGGGTGAGATGCTATTTGGCTCCAATGGATTTGGCATGCTCCCTTTTCGTATCTTTGGTAAAATCGGTCTCGGACTTGGATCCCAAAAACGAGATCCTTCTAGGCCAACGCGAGCCCAGAATTTCTGCAATGAAAAAAATATTAAAAAAGTAGTAACTAATATTAATAGATCTTGATATGCTGGCCAAAAACGTTTCATTCATGTATTTTCACACCTAATCACTGTATTCTTTTTGCATTAGTTTCTATAAAATAAAATTAATATTTTAATATATCCCAATTTTCTTGATCCCCTAATTTATAGTTCCATTTTAAGTTGGTATAATATTCGCGTCAGTAAAATATAATTCATGTGAAAATGCCTTTCACGCGTGAACTATAAAAAAAGAAAGATATATCTAAAAATACAATCACAAGATTTTAATGAATTTCAATATCTCAGACCTCTATGATTCGAAAAAAGTTGTTTTTGGAAACATGTTTTTAAGTTAATTTATCTGTGATCGAGATAATAAGTGAATGCACCGTGGAAAATAAATGAAATTAAATTTGGTACACGTTTTGTAGACTAATGTGAAGCTTCTAACGAAATTTTACTCAGTAAGTAGTCTGCCTCAGTGCCTTGTCTGTTCGTTTGTCGTCATACAAACACAAAATATAGCAAACTAATTACATTTATCATGCGGTGTTGGAACTCGAAAAGATAAATAATTGTTTATTCCTGAATATTTACATTCAACTGTGTTAACACTCAAAAAGTTAGATATTTGAAATATGCATATGAAATTTACATTAAATTTGTATGAGATTTTATATGTAATTAGTCTAACGGCTAACACAAAATGACATATTGTCTTCATACCCTAGATAATGTAAAAAGCAAAACAAGCAAGCTGGTGCAATTCTGTCTCAATAATTAGGTTTTCACCAATTTTTCATACGTTCAAATCCAGCTGCTGCCATTTCATCTCGTTCCTATCAACAGGACAAGATGTTTTCATGCATTGAGAAGATTAATTAGAATAACGTTCTGATTTGACATGACAGCAATTGTTAAACAGTCTTTGTAGTTATGAACGTGTCCGATAAACAACAATCATGTGGTACAACACCAGCTTAATAAGCTGTTGGAAATCATAATAATCATAATCCAGCTGTAATTATAAAAGTATTTGATTGAAACTTATAATTTAAAATTTACAAAAAAAGAAATGTAGTTGTTGTTCGAGACATGATTTAGTTCTTTTTGTTTACTTACATTAACATCCCTTTTGGGGGCGGAATAGTGATCAGTAATATTTTTACCATAATAAAAAGAATTAATTTTTGCAGTTTAGCTTAATTATATTAACATCCCAGTTTAAAGCAAAACAAGATTTAATTTCTGAGGACATGGAGGTTTTCAACCATGGTCAGATGACAAAGGCGACATCTTTCTCTCTCTCTCTCTCTCTTTTAACTTTAACTGCATACCAGTGGGAGAACTACTGAAGCTGGAACTAACTTAGCCTACAAAATTTTTTGTATGGAAAACTGTAACTACATTGTATAAGACTGTCATGAATTGCTGCAGAATGTCAGCACATTTGGAATTAAAAACGAATTATGCTTTTTAAATTAATTTCGCTTAAGACTCGACATGGTTTTAAAGGAATTAGTAGCAATATATATTCAAAATGTTTCTGCGTTCTTACATAGAAAAGCTAATGAAGAAACCTTTTTTTTTATACACCTCTGCAAAGATGTGTAATCTTATTAGAAAAATTTTTTTCTTTAATAATTTTTTTAAATATTCTTTTTTTAATTGTGAACTTTCTTTTTAATCTTTTAATAATTTTTTTTAAATTCCAAATATTTTTTTAATATGAAAATTGTATAATGAATGTAATCACAAGCCCTCAGAAGGAACTAATACTTATTTCCTTATATAGGTGACTGAATTTAAGGCTCAACTTTTGATGAAAATATGAAGTATCTTGGTTTAATATATATATATATATATATATAATGATATTTTAAAATCTAAATTAAATACTAATTAATTTCTAAAGTTTTATCTTAATTCACTCAATTCAGTCCATATTAACGTCATTCTAAGATATTCTCTTACTTTCAGATTCCACTCCACTTTTTCTATTTAATTAATTCAACAGAAGTTTTGTAAAAATGCCTAAGTCAGCAGTTTCCTCACTCCGAGTGAAGGGATAAATTTTTTTTTATCTAACACATTCTTTTAAAAGATCCCTATAATTCCATTATCTAAATCGACACGTGTAAAGAAATTCCTGTCAAAATCCCACAGTATATAATCATGGGGATAAATATTTGGTGGCTCTTTTCTCTTTTTGCCCTTGTGTCGTTCTGTGTTAATGTGCCCCGTCGCTTCTACTGGTACATAAATTATGCCTCCCAGGATGGAATAAAAGTGAAGTTTAAAATTGAAAGTGTCCTCTCTCTTCGAAATTGCTAAAAAATTACAGAAATATACAAATCAATGCACACAGACACACTATTATATATATATATATATATATATATATATATATATATATATATATATATATATATATATATATATATATATATATATATATATATATATATATATATATATATATATATATATATATATATATATATATATATATCACACGAGCTACATTGATTTTTATATTTGTATAATTTACATTTTAATGCTACTTATATCTTTAAGTAAAAGTATCTCAAGTAAAATTATCTTTAAGTAAATTTCTTCAAATTATAAATTTTGGTAAAATTTTCTTACGAAAGATCTCCATAAATGAAAATACAACACATATTTTTTTTCAAATTTGATATTTTCTCATATGCTCTGTAACTTAGCTTAGGAATTGAGACATGAGCTCATGTACACAAACACGTGTACTTGTTCAAAAAAACCTTTATTAAGTGCTTTTAAAATTGGAAGAAAACATATAAAGGTTTTTTTAAAACAATTTTACGCAAAAAATTTATATATATATATATATATATATATATATATATATATATATATATATATATATATATATATATATATATATATATATATATATATTACAAATTTTATCCAAAAAAAAAGAAAAAAAAAAGATGCTCTGAACGTAATTGATAAGTTGTAAAAAAGTTCCATTTTCACGCAACGAAATGAAACAAATTTTTTTACAAATTGTATTTCTTCCAGAACTGTCACATTTCATTTCGCTTCTCGGTAAATATGTGCCCACGAGGTGTAAAAATTTCTGGCTACAACTAAAACAATACTTTGACTTTATTCATTTTAGTAAATTGAGCGCCTGTCAGGGAATACATGAAACTACAAAATTGAATTTATGTCGAAAAGGAAAAGAGAAGGAAAGAGAAATATAGAAGACGACGTTATATGAAACGAAAGGGGCAGAATAAAAAAGAATAATAAAAGAAATGTCTTGAATATTTGTATGGGCTGTTTTGAAACTCAAAATATAACTTGAAACTCCCACACTTTATTTTATGCTATATTGGCATATTATTCACAAAATAGTTTGCAGCAGAAACTATTTACAAGTATGTTTGCCTTCCCAAAATTTATTTTTTTTAACGCTTTTATTTAACTTAGCATGTTTCATATTTTTAATAAAACTTTGTAATGAAATTTTTCTTATTTTTTTATGTAACAGAATTTTAATGAAGTTCCATATTGTCATTGGTCCTCTTAATTAAAAATTCATATCACAGAACTATTTATAAATTAATATTTTTACACATGCATCATTCATTACATATATCGGTATTTGTAAATTAGCATTCATAATCATTCATTACATAGATAACTATTTATAAATTAATATTCATACACGTATATCATTCATATCATATATCGCTATTTATAAATATTCATAAACATGCGTCATTCATTTCTAAATTTGATATTTATAAATTAATATTCATATACATACATCATTCATTACATGTATCGGTATTTGTAAATTAGTATTCATAATCATTCATTACACAGATCACTATTTATAAATTAATATTCATCCACATAAATCATTCATATCACATATCGCTATCTATAAATATTCATAAACATGCGCCATTCATTTCACATATTGATATTTATAAATTAATATTCATATACATACATCATTCATTACATGTATCGGTATTTGTAAATTAGTATTCATAATCATTCATTACACAGATCACTATTTATAAATTAATATTCATCCACATAAATCATTCATATCACATATCGCTATCTATAAATATTCATAAACATGCGCCATTCATTTCACATATTGATATTTATAAATTAATATTCATATACATACATCATTCATTACATGTATCGGTATTTGTAAATTAGTATTCATAATCATTCATTACACAGATCACTATTTATAAATTAATATTCATCCACATAAATCATTCATATCACATATCGCTATCTATAAATATTCATAAACATGCGCCATTCATTTCACATATTGATATTTATAAATTAATATTCATATATATTCATCATTCATTACATATATCGCTATTTATGAATTAAAACGAGAAACATTTCTATTTTTTTTATTTTTGTTTGTAATGAATACTATTTGAGACAATAATTTATAAAACATATTAAAGATTAAAAAATTAATTAGTAAAAAAATCATTTATGCAGTGTAGTAAAATTTGTAAATACATTTTTTAAAATCGAAAATCAAGCAACACTATGAAGATATAAAGATAAAATGTAATCATTAAAAAGAAATTCTTGGTTAGAAAATTGATAGAAGATAATTTTTTTTATTGTATAGAATATGGATAAAAGCATAAACAAAAGCTGGACAACTTTTAATATGATATAAGCACCTCGTTGTTGTTTCAGCTTGATCATGTTTGATTTACTGATAAATCTAAGCTGTTTTGTATATTTTTTTAACCACAATATATATCCTAAGAAATAAAGAATTAAATACTAGAAAATATTGAACAAAAAATTCCAATTTTAGATAAATGCTTTAATTATTCTTAATAGGAGAAATAAGGTTTTTATAAAAAATTCTTGAGAACAAATTAAATATTGTAAAAGCATGAAGCGTAGAAAACAATAAACAAACAAATCTGTAAAATTCCAACAAATGTCACAGAAAATTGAGAAAAAATAATACTTCACATTTTTTATTTAATATTTAAAATACATTACAAAAGTGATTATACATTTATCTCTGCAGCTTACGCTTTTGAGAATTTAGTTTTGACATTCAGATTTTTAAAAAAGAAATTATTTTCCATTTTTAATATATCGACAAAAGCGTTTTTTCGAAAACGTTTTTACTTTTATTATAGAATTAAAATGTTTAGGATTCCAAATCACAGAAAGAGAACAATAAAATACATTAGAGTATATATATTTTTAAAAACATTTTATGTTTAAATGTCATATTTATTTACATGAATATTTTTAATTTACTTTCAGCTGACACAAATTTTTATAAATTCATATTGCACACATCGATTTCAACAAACAAATTCAGGAAATTTTTTGAAGTGTTTTCATTATTTTTATGAACACTTATAATATATAACTGAATAATACTTGAGTAAATATTTACAATTTATAAAATGAATTATAAAATTTTAAAAATGCTCCATTTTTTAACAATATTTTTCTCACAACTAATAATTATTGTATTAGTATTTTTTAGATATATTGTGTTTATCATTTCATTCTAATTAATTTTAATTAGAGTAAATAAATAATTAATTAGAATAATTAATTTAATAGTAAAAGAATAATTATTTTAAACTGATGTTTGAAAGTTCAAAAGTTTTCATATAACAATTTGGTGGAAACAAAGATTTAGTTTTAAAAAAATCAAAAATAATACTGTGCTGTTTCTCAATTGACATATCTAATGCGATGGATAAATTCAAGCTTATTCAAAGTTATATTGTGCTTATTATTTGAAAAAAAAGGTATAATTGAAGAAAATATTGATGTAGTAATTATTTTGCATTTATTTTATTTTAAGAATATCTTGGCTTGATTCTTAATTGAAATCCTTTTATATATCCTTTATTAAAAATGTTTGAAGGGAGATTTATTTTTTGTTGATCATCGACCAAAAAAAATGTCATTCTTTTATAAGCAGAATATATTATGTATTTTTATAATTTCTTTAACTTCATTGAAAGCCTTTTATTTTTAATGGAGTTTTTTTCGCTTCATTTCAAAGAATTTCTTCTTTGCTCAATTGAATAGAAACTAATTTATATGCTAAAAATATTTATTTTAGGAGAAATGTAGAGCATTTTCTAGTCTTTCACACATTTATTAAAAAATATTTCACACGAAAATTTTAGACACATTCAAAAACGAACAATGTTAAAAAATTTGTAAAATTTCTAATTAATGAAATATAAGAAAAATATTTTAATTATTGTAAATAAAAGAGATTTCACCCATTTTCTTAATCTTTCCAATCACTTCTGTGTGTCATTTTGATTTATTAATGGGAAAAAGGAATACTTAAAAATTAAAAATTATGAGAAACGCACTTAACATTTTTATAAATTTTTAAGGAGAGAAAATGATAACAGTGACCACTCGATTTTTTTTTACCCGCTTTCATTTTATAAAAATATGATTTACAATATATTATTAAAAATAATTTAGGCTGTGTGATATGTAACCAAACGTTTCTCTATATATATGCGATGCAAATACTTTAAATATAAGAAACATTATAAAAGTAATAATTTTAAGATAGTTATATTTTTCAGGCATAAATATGATGTTTATCTGTGATAATCATTTAAGACTCTTTTTGAAAAAAAAAAAAAAAAAAAAAAAAAAAACGATTTTTATGCCATGCTTTATGTTGATGATTGATGTTCCATTTTGCCTTAAAAATCCTACCGTTTGATCTGCTCTATTTGTATAGATCAAAAGATAGGATCCACCACGAGTACTTGGATGAGAAGTTACTTGATAAGTATGAAAGTTTTCATATTTCCTGAAGATAGAGTAATAGTGTGGCGCTGTTGTCTACAATTCATTGATGGGATTCTCTACCTTCGGAGTGTCGAGAAATGGCTTTAGTTTAGTTTAGTTATATTAATGTTCGCGTTTTAAAGCAACATTAGGACTATTTTGGTGACGGACCACCTTAATTTTGAATCGCGATCAGATGACGAGAATGACACCTGGACTGGCACCCCCCTCTCCAAACTTCCACATCACACCTGCGGAAGTTTGGGCCCGACGGATTTAACGTGTACCAGACCCACTCACATGACGATTATTCTGTGGATTTGGATCTCGAACCCGAAACCCACCTGTTCCGAAGTCGAGAAATGGTTGGAGAGGCTTTTTGGACAACTCCTTTAATTTCTGTGTTGATGATGCGCCCCTATTATTCAGATTACACCAGATGACTAGGCTGAAAGGGGATAGCTTATCTTCGAATTCTCCAGATTCGTAACGGATTTTTGAAGCTTCCAACATGAGATTCAGCAGTCCTTAAATTTAGTATTTTGAAATAATTAAGCGCAAGGAATGTAATTCTGTAAGACTGCTGAATTATTCCTGCACAGGCAAAGTTTACATAACTGTGATATGTTTTCTGGATTTTACCATAAATTCTATCCCAATTATAGTTGCATTTTACATCTCCATGCTTAATTATATTACAAGATATTGATATTTATTAGGAATATGATAACTGATAAAATAGATAATAATCAGAAATAGTTTATATTTTAAATTATTATCCGCATTTTTAAAAACTTCAGATAGTAAATTAATTCTATTTAACTTTTAATTAAATCGTTTATTGATTAAATTTAGCAAAAGATCTCAATCTTATATTTTTAAACAAAATTATTTTAGATTTTATAAAATCTAAAAGGATCTTGAATTTCAAATGAATATATTATTATAAACCATTATATTACTATTGATAAAAGATTCTGTGAATGCATTTCTGTTACTGCCTCTAATATAATTGTGAAAACGATTTTTTCCATGGATTAAGAAGATCTAAAACACGAAGATTCGTAAAAATCTCGAATTATGACAAAGTTTCTCTGTGAGTATTTCGTATGCCAAAAAGCAAAAAAATTTATTTTGTGGGTCAAAAATATTTTCTCAAAGAGGAAAGGAAAAAAAAATCGCTAAACTACTTATGAAAGTTTAAATATGTAATCATGAGGGTGAATTATTTTTATAATAGTGGACTGAGTTGTCCAAAAATTACTGTGATTACGCTATTTAGAAGTGATTTCTGATGGTTGAAAATTTTAATGTATTAATGCTTTTAAAGTTTCCTAATTTTTTTTCTCGTTACTTGGTTTAATTTTTATTAGTAAGCAAAACTAAAGAATATTGTAAATTGAATAAACATTATAAATATATTAAATATAATCACGTCCTCCTATTTTGTTTTCTAAATTCAACTGCATTAGCTTTTGAGAATTTCAATTAATGCATTAAAATCATTAAAATTTGCATTTTTCAGTTTATTTTTAAAGTTATTTTTTTATATATAGACCTGGTACAAAGATATAGGTACAAAGACCTGTAACAAATTATACAGCTATTAAAATAATTATAAAATATAAAAATATTTATAAGGAGTATATTTAAATCAGTCTATCCAAAAATATTTATAAAAATTCATTATAACTTTAAAAATATCATTAATTTAAAAAAAAGATTTCCGTATAAAATGATTTTAGCATAACTTTTTATGCATGTATATTTGCCTGTAGTGTAGTTGAATATCAACATTTTGAAAACAGAGATATTTTATGGGTAGTATTTTTTGTTGAGTTAGAACTGTTCTTGCATGAAATAAATATTCAGTACTTCCTCGTTGATGTTTAATCAGACTCTCTCCTGAGATAATGAAATTCACCTTCGTAATTTTCATACTCTAGCAGAAATGTAATAGAAGCGAATATTGCAGGTGATTACAAAAGAAAGAAACTCCATCGTGGCGAGGTGGCCGAGTGGTTAAGGCGATGGACTGCTAATCCATTGGGCTCTGCCCGCGTGGGTTCGAATCCCATCCTCGTCGATTGTCCTTATTTTTCCATAAAGTGACAGTATAGAGCTCTTCCATGAATGTGACGTAGATTGAAACAAGGAAAAGACTCTTCAATTTCTTCTCCTCCTATGGTCATATGAAATATATTATCTCTTAGATGAAGGCGTGAAATGTGACGAGGTGGCCGAGTGGTTAAGGCGATGGACTGCTAATCCATTGGGCTCTGCCCGCGTGGGTTCGAATCCCATCCTCGTCGGTTGTCCTTATTTTTCCATAAAGTGACAGTATAGAGCTCTTCCATGAATGGGACGTAGATTGAAACAAGGAAAAGACTCTTCAATTTCTTCTCCTCCTATGGTCATATGAAATATATTATCTCTTAGATGAAGGCGTGAAGTGTGACGAGGTGGCCGAGTGGTTAAGGCGATGGACTGCTAATCCATTGGGCTCTGCCCGCGTGGGTTCGAATCCCATCCTCGTCGATTGTCTTTATTTTTCCATAAAGTGACAGTATAGAGCTCTTCCATGAATGTGACGTAGATTGAAACAAGGAAAAGACTCTTCAATTTCTTCTCCTCCTATGGCCATATGAAATATATTATCTCTTAGGTGAAGCCGTGAAATGTGGCGAGGTGGCCGAGTGGTTAAGGCGATGGACTGCTAATCCATTGGGCTCTGCCCGCGTGGGTTCGAATCCCATCCTCGTCGGTTGTCCTTATTTTTCCATAAAGTGACAGTATAGAGCTCTTTCATGAATGTGACGTAGATTGAAACAAGGAAAAGACTCTTCAATTTCTTCTCCTCCTATGGTCATATGAAATATATTATCTCTTAGATGAAGGCGTGAAATGTGACGAGGTGGCCGAGTGGTTAAGGCGATGGACTGCTATTCCATTGAGCTCTGCCTGCGTGGGTTCGAATCCCATCCTCGTCGATTGTCCTTATTTTTCCATAAAGTGACAGTATAGAGCTCTTCCATGAATGTGACGTAGATTGAAACAAGGAAAAGACTCTTCAATTTCTTCTCCTCCTATGGTCATATGAAATATATTATCTCTTAGGTGAAGGCGTGAAATGTGGCGAGGTGGCCAAGTGGTTAATGCGATGGACTGCTAATCCATTGGGCTCTGCCCGGGTGGGTTCGAATCCCATCCTCGTCGATTGTCCTTATTTTTCCATAAAGTGACAGTATAGAGCTCTAGAAGAAGTTATGTTAGTTAGAAGTTATTCTAGAGAAGTTATGAATAAAATTATTGGTTAGAGATTGACATTACTCATCCCATATTATAATATGACTTTGAAATAAATTTATTCACAAATTAACTACATATCCCGAAAATTAGTTTTGTCAACGAATGGGATTATAATTGGTTTGATAAGAGTTTCTAACAGATCTATTTTCATATGAAGATCTCCGTTATTGCAACATTTGCGTTACTTTTAAAGACTAGTTGAAATTTGAAACAGAGGGAGACAGTTTCATCCAAATAATTGCGATTTAATTTATATATGACTACAAAATATTTTGTAGTTGATATCATCTTTTTACTAACCTAACACATTACGAAGAGAAAGTACCGAAAGCAGTCGAAAAATTTGACCTCGTGATATGTTGGATTCTCCATATTTTAGATACCGGTGAATTCGAAAATTATATTTTCGAAATTAATTACTCTTACATTAAATGAGACAGTTTAAAAATTCCATCGAACATGTATTAAAATTTCAATTTAAAAAATTACACACCAAATTCTTGTATCTATATCGATTTTTTTTATCCAATGATGATGTCTTGTCCGCGTTACCTCGAAAAGGGGATGCATTTGCTTCTGAGGGTAAAGACCCCTTAGCACCCGAGGGCAGAAGTCTGACTTCTAGCTCATATGAAGATGAAACTCACACATTCGCTTGCACAACCCCGTTTTATATGGGGGCACATTAACACACCTCACAGATAGAAAAGAGATGAACAGCCACGTCCGAACCGGGATTTGAACCCTGGACGTCCAGATCATGGGTAAGATGCGCTGCCCATATGCAAGGACGCCGGCTTTGGATTCAGTGAAATATTTAATAAAAAATTAAGTCATCATGTTTTCGTAGATTTGAACATGATGACTCAGCATTAAAAAGATGGTTGAATAAAATTTGGGTTTTGATCTTACATCGCAGTTCAGATTTATGTAAAATTCGTTTTATCATATCTGCTCACTGATATATATGTCTGTATGTGAAAGCCATAATTCAAAACGTTTTGAGGCTGATGAATGAAATTTGGTACATACTCTTAGCACTAACATTTTTGGTGCTGACAAATTTGGCACTATAAAGACTGTCTATATGTATATATGATTGTGCTTGTTCGTGATATTGTAAGTGATAATTCTAAATGTTCGTGTTGATTGTGCGTGATAATTCTAAAATGCAACAAGCTCAAGCTCAATGCAAATTTCTAAAAAGGTCTTATTATTAGCAGTGTGAACCTAATTAAATTTTGGACCTCATGTAAAATGGGAGAGGATACTTATCTGTTCTTAGATACGTGAATATGATAATTAAAGCATGAACTAGATAAATAAAATTCGTCTTATGTTTCTTACATCTTAAATAGAGTTTCAAGTAGAATTTTCGACTTAATCCATCTAAAAAATAACGAAAAATAACGATGTAGAAATCATTCTATCTTACCCTAAAAAATACTCTTCAATATGGAAAAATGTGAAAATATACAAGGAAGAATATTCTCGATTTTCAGTCAATTTTATGTAACTAAGTTCTTTCATGCTTTTAAAGATGAAATTTTGTAACAGATTTTCCCCTTTACTTGTTATCAAGTTATTGCACCAGTATATTATCAATGTCAACATATTATTTTAACATTATCAGAATTTAATTATTATTCAGATAAGTAGTTTATTAAATTTTGATTCATTACCAGTGTCTCCATCTGGTAATGAATTAGACAAAACTTTCGGTTCCAGATATCAACATATTCATAATACGGAATTAGAAAGCAAAATCTAAAAAACAGAAAATAATTTTCATGAAAATAAATACATCATTTAGTTAACTAATAAAAGTGTATTGTATTTATTTTGTAATATTTGTTTTTATCTCATTCAGTACTGAAAAAAATAGTTCAGCCCCAAAGGAATATGCTAGTCTTATAGACATTCCGTTTTGCATAAGTGATGAGTAGTTAAATTAATCGCGGTTACTTACGCTGAATGCTTCTCATATCGAGCAAACTTAGTTTAATCTAGCCTGAAAGCTTTTCATTTAGTCCCGGTCTCGCTAATTGGCCTGGATATTCCTATCAGTATGATAACAATGGAACGTCAGATTCCTTGGACATTAAGGAATATTAGTCTATTCTGGAGTTATTAGAATTTATGCCTCCAGGAAAATATATTTGGGAAGAATGTATTTAATATTCCGATTTTCGTACTTTTATAAATTAATTGTGGGATTAGAGATTCAATATTTTTTTTAAGAATATATTGATACCTTATACTTTGATAATGAAGCGTAATTATAAGGCTAAAATTCACTCGTATTTTCAAATGATATTTAATTGATTAGAATTTTTAGTAAAAATTAAGGAAATTAAATTGAAAAAAGAATTGGAGGAATTTGATAAAAACTAGAAAAATTAAGTAGGAAAAAAATTGGGAATTCTACAAATTACTTATATAAACAGTATTATTAATATTAATGTAGTATGTATGATATATTTGATATATTGGACTATTTATATGTAATAATTACTTTAAACTAACTTTCATTTTCACATAAGATTTAATTAGTTAGAATTTTTGCTAAAAATTGGAAGGATTTACTATAAATCGAAACAAATTTGTCTTTCTTCAATTAATTATATATTCAGTGGTTTTAATATTTTCATAGTATATATTGGTATATTAGACTATTTGTAATAAAACAAAATTAGTATTAAATTTTATTTTAATTAATAAGATAATAATTTTAATTAATAATTTAATTAATAAGAATTTTTACCAAAGATTGGGAAAAAAAGAAGGTATTCTATAAATTACTCTGTATAATCAGAGTTTTTAATAATACTGAAGTATGTTTTGATATATTACACTATTCATAATGAAATATAATAATTATGCCTTAAATTAACTTTATTTAACTTTTAACCAAACTTTTTTTTGGAATTTTAAATTATTAGAATCTTTACTAAAAATTGGGAGTTGTTCAACAAAATTTTAGAAATAAATTTTGAACATCTTGTTCTGTTATTCATAACTGAATTATAAATTTAAGTTGCGTGTTAAAATTCGTCATTGAATCTAAATTTTACATAATAATTTTTTAATAAATCCTTTTAAATACTTTTTCAATCGTTTCAACTAATATTAAATATATAATGCGAAGAAATATTAATTTCCCATTTAATTTCAAAAGTGTTTCATTAATCATTGTCTTAATTAAATATTTAATTGATATATTCAGCCAATTTTGAAATTTCAGTATTTTATTCATGAATCAATGAAAGATATTTTTTTTTCATTTTAGTATATAATTGAAAATAAGTACTTTTGCATAAACATTTGCTCTATGGTACAGCAGACGATAAAATGCTCATTATATTTCAAAATAAATATGAAGCGATTAAAAAAAGAATTGATTTTTTAATTAAACGACAACACTAGGAAAAAAAAAACAAAATGTAACTTGATTACATATTTTAATTTAAAAAATCAAATACTTCTTTTTCTGTTGGCTCATATTCATTTTGAAATTTTCTCTAATTTTCGTGAGCATGCATTTCAATAAATTATTCGATTTAGTATAATTTTTGGAAGGAAATATAAAAGTTGACTTTTATTGAAATTAATTTCGGAATAATTTTATATGCATGGAAATTAAATAAGTATTTAATCTTCCAGCTTTTCAATTCTATAGAATGCATTATTTCATAATTCTCGAGCTTAAGATTACAACTGGTTTTAATTATATACTAAAAAAATAAATTTACGAACATTTTTAATATTTCATTGCAATGACCATTAAAAAGATTTCATAGTCAGTTACCGATTTAATAATTTTTAATATTTATTTAAAGATAAATCATTGTTAATATAAATAATATATCTCTTATCTTTCTGTTAGAAACGACATTTTTAAAAATTAACAGGCTGGTGCAATATATATCGATATTACATGTATATCGATTATACAATATACATTGATTTATTTCTTATGGATTCGCTATAATAAACTAAATATTAGTTTGTTGTTTGCAAGTTTGAAATTAATCTTAGCCATTATCAGAAAGATAATAATGCAATAATTGATTTAAAAAAATTATAAAGATCTTTTTCTTAAATCTTTATTTATTCTGTAACAAATTCAGCTGGATCTCAAAATGGATGTCTAAGAGATATTTTTCTCAAAGGATATCTGCATTCCAATAATGTTTTCATTGTAATTATATTAACATTTGCCCTTTTATAAAATTGTGACATAATAACATGTCAGTATAAACATAACATTTTAGATGCATTTTAATTTCGCTGTCAATTTATTATACAGAGAAGGAAAACTGATTTTGTTTTTGTGTTTTCTCTTTGAGGTTAATTAAGCAATTATAAAAATAATAAACAAAAAAATGAAAACATTTTTATCAGTGTGTTGAATTAAAAAATATTAATATATATATATATATATATATATATTTCAAAATTTTAGAAATGAAAAAAAAATCTCAAATAACATATCTGACTAAACAAAATTGCACTTATAATGCATTTTAATCTTTAATGTAATGAATGTTTATCATTTCCCCCTTTTTTATGATATTCATTGGGGTTTTATGTTTTGGCTACATAATTTTTTTTTTGAAAATTATAATTTTCTCTTTCCCTGATACTAATAAAAAGCGTCTTAAAAATCTTTTTATATTTGTTATTTAGAAATTCTTTTTTGTTTTTAAGAATAATCATTGAAGCTGATATCGCCTTCCCCTTTTTTAGCTACATGCTGACAAAAGATGAACTTTTACTTTTGTGCACATCCAAGCCTTAAACAGGCATCTTTCAATCGGTCTGACTTAGCAATATGGCTCTCAAACTACCATAGTATTGTAGAACGATTTGTGTGAAGTTTACATATATATTCTAAACAATTATATAAAATGTCATATTGAATAAAATATTTTTTGATAATTTTGATTTCTAAGAAAAAATCTTTAAATTCGCCTATAATTTTTACATTTTAAGTTCTGCTAAAATATAAATATTCTCATATTCTAGTTCACAATAGCCATCTTAAAAATTAGACATTAAAAATTTTAATTCTCACCAAACAATAAAATTCTCTTTAATTATTTTTTTGTCACATAAATTTGGATATGGAAGCAAAATCTTGAAATACTGATATTCTGATAAAAATATTCTTTGTAAATTAGAATTTTAATTACATTTATAATGCATTTTAACTTTTGATAAATGGAAGATGAAATTATTTTATGAATGAAATAATGATTTAATGAGTGAAATTCTGCTCGAGTTTTCATTCATTTTTAATTTCTTTCCGATACTGTCAATTAAGAGAATATTTCCCCTTTCTTTTCCTGTAAAAATAAAAGTATAAATAAAACTTTCTTTTCATTCTTTTCTAATTTGTAGGCTTTAATATATTTCATAATTTATGATTATGAATTTTAAGAAATATAAATGTTTATATTTCTCAAATTAATTTCGATATGTCTCCCATTTTAGGAAATCAGTTTTGAACTAAATCAATATATTAATTCATTATTTAAAATTTTAAAAATTATTAAAATATTCGCTTGCTTTTAGGAAGCACTAACTGCGTGAAATCTAAATCTTAATCTATTGCAGGAGGAATTTAAAGTTCCTTTTTACAAATATAAAGCAGGTCAAACTATACAAAATCTTTTGAAAACAATATTCATTAATGTAATGCATGCTGTAATTTGCATTACATAATGAAATTTTAATAAAATAATAACATTATTGAAACACAGACTAAGGAATAAACCTCCCGAATTACAATACCGTTTAAATGTGAAAATTTTCTTTTTCTTAGCTTCTTCAAAGATATTAAGAAATAACTCAGGTTTTTTTGTTGGTTAATTACTCAGAGGAATATGAATTTTTTTATTTACAATAAATATTGAACGTTGATTTTCTGATAAAATTATGTTAAATTCCTCTCAAAAATCAAGATGCCAATACTTATTAATGTTTATATATAATATAATACATTTTAATAATTAACATTATTTTACAACTTAAATCTAAAATCAAAATGTTGTTCATATTTCCCTTTCCCCCAAATTATAATAATTATTAAATTATGGAAATTTTTAATCGATATCAAAGCTGGAGTTTAAGTGATTGGATATTCTGAATGAAATTATACGGAAATTAATGCCTAGAATTTAAATTACACAGTATTTAAAAATTTTCATTTTCAATTCTTCATTAAATTCTTGGCAGTTTTGCAGAATATTTTATATTCTTTGGTGAAAAACATGGAATTACACTTACTTGTTCTTTATCTTAAAATTTTTCATTTCTTTAATCAGATAATATTCTTTGACAGAAAGATGACACAGAGCTAATTGCTGAACACAGAATTTATTTTAACACAGGAAGAACGGAAAATCACAAAAAGGTCTGGGAAGGGTGTTCAATGTATAAGAAAAAAATTTCGTCAGTATTGGAAGAGAGCAACTAGGTTCCATAGGTCTTACATTATACTAATCGGAAACTGAATTTCACATGATATTAAACTCACTGGCTCTTCTCTCAAAAGTAGCATTCCATGAATACAGACTAAAGTTAAGCAAGTTCATAGACAAAAATAATTGCTGAAGAAAGTTCAATTTCAATGGATATCACAGTTTATAGCATCCTTTATAGGATGCTAGTTCTTGAGCAACAGTTTCTTGTGGTAGAAACTGAACTTGACTGGGGATCAAACTCACAATTTAGCACTTTGAACTGGAGAAAGATAAGCCAGTCCTTGAGCAACAATAGCTGGCGGTGGAACTTCAGCAAAATATGCAGCACTTGCCGCACCATTAGATGTCATACCAGGTTCGTTGCTATGGACTGTAGCTCTGTAACCGTTAACATCAGCTACATATTCTACTCTTCTGTACATTCCAAAAGGATCTACATATCCGTAGCTACCTGTCACTGTACCACTGGAATCAGCAGCCTCTGTACGATGTTGTTTGGTTCCTTTATCATCTGCTGTTTTATATGCAAATTCATACGGCTGAGGAGGTTGAATTCGAACTTCTTGACGAATAGGAGAAGTAGGGTTCTGAAAGGCAGAAACTATTGCCAAAGTAGCGAAAGCAATAACAGTAAAACCAAAAAAAGTCATGATGGTGCACTTGAAACTGAAGAAAGCTGATAGAGCTGCTGGACTGTAGAATGTGGTAGTGCTGTGTGTTGTTTAGTCTCGACTTATATACATCTAAGAAGACTTCAAGCATGAAAATAAAGAGGAAATATAAATCGGAGAATTGTAAGAAGTTATCCCAGACAGGAAATAAAATAAAAATAGGATATGAAAGAAAGAGGGAGTGGTCAGAATATTTCGTTTCGGTCTAGAAAGAGCACTTCCAGTACTCGGATGGTTAGTTCCATTTGGACTTTAATGATTGACCTTGGTTTTTAAAATATAAACATGATATATGTGCTTTACATTGAGGTATGAAGGATTTTAAAATATGTAAGATTTAAAATTTAAATTTCTCTGTTTTTTTTAAAACTCTAAAGGATGGTGTCTGATTTAAAAACATGATCGAAAACTTTTTTTTTTTTTTTGTAAAATTACGGAATTTCACACATTTTTTTGTTGATGGGTGAGTTACATTTTTAAAATTAAAGCTAAAAATAAAAAAATAAAAACCACTCTTAGTAATTAATATGGATATATTAAATAAATTAGGAAAGAAAACGTATAATAATTTATATAATTATACAACTTGTACACACTTGAATGAAGATTGTATATTGATTCATAGATTTCCATAGAAGGTACCATTAAAATAGTATAAAATTAATACCATTAAATAGTAAAATAGTATATATAGTGATATTCAAAGCTGTTGTTTGAATGAATTTAAAAGTCATATGCAAAATTATTCATTTGCTCTTATTCTGATTGGTTCATTATTTGAAATGCGTTCGTTATCCGGATATAAAAATATTTCTCAGAAATTGTTTCGTCATAATTTTTTGTACAAAACGATTCTTTCACGATGTACAAAAACATGGTTACTTCTTTCGAATTATAATGATAAATAAACAAAAGGAGCTTAGTTTGGTTTAGTTTAGTTATATTAATGTCCCGTTTGAAGCAACACTAGGGCTATTTTGGGACGCACCGCGTAATTTTGAACCGCGGTCAGATAGCGAGGACGACACCTGAGCTGGTACCCCTCCTCTCCACACCATACCACACCAGCGGGAGGACGTTTGGTCATGACGGATTTAACGTGCAACAGACCCCCTTACACGACCGTTCTTCGGTGGAATCGGGTCACGAACATGAAACTCTCTGGTTCCTGAATCCGAGATCTTACCACCAGGCCACCGCGGCCAATAAACAAAGGGAAACGAATGCAATTGTTTAATTAATTCCTTGTAATAATAACATATGGTTATAAACATAAAAAATCAATATTTTTAGAAGCACAATAGTTTGTGTTAGAATATTTTGAACATGGTTCTTAGAGACAAAGTCAATGAAAGAAGTAATTCATTTTTATTTATTAATTTTTTTTATAATAATAATATTTAAAAATTCAGCATTTTTTCAGAAACCGAATATTTTATATTAGGATATTTATTTTACGAATTAATTATGGTTAAATGAAAATTCTCAATCTATTCAATTAATCGATTAATGTTAATTGCTTTTTATGATTAATTTATTTAGAAATTTAATTCCTTAAGCTTTATTATAATTATTCAAACATTGCTTGCATTAAAAGATTGGTAAACATTTCTCGAAATTCCATTGCCTTGACTGAATAAATTTTAAATATCTCGTCTCTACATAAACATGTTTTTCCTTAAAGGGGAATGTTTTCTTAGATTTCAGCTGCGTAAATAAATTGCCAATTAACATTTTATTTTCCTTTTTCAAAATAGACTTTTTTATTCATTGCACAAAATAATTTTTTTATATCTCATTTTTTTTTGGTATATAATTAAATATGAAATAAATATTTTTGCGAAGATGAAAGATTTCTTTATAACTATAAAAACAAGAATCTTAAAAATGTGAAATTTTTTTATACTTATCATTTTTTTTTAGAATTAATCAAAAAGTTCAGACAAAATAAATCTTTTCTTGAATTCTTACATTATTTTCTGAATTAATATTTATTGCAATTCAGTATCAATATACTTGAATCTGGTTATTGATAATAGTGTTTTTTTCCAAAAAATTAAGTTGCATTTTTAAAATTATGCGACTTCTATTTTGAGAATGATCACTCTCTTATGTATCCTAGTCAATGATCAGAATATGGCATCCAAGAATGTGACATATTAGCCAAACTTCCATACAATATTAGCAGTTTTTACGAGAAACCAAGATAACAGAGTATTTTTCGCCCATAAATGAAGTTCTATTTTTAAAATTATGTGATTTCTATTTTGAGAATGATCACTCTCTTCTATATCTAGTCAATGACCAGAAATATGACATCCAAGAATGTGAAATATTTGCCAAAATTCCATATTATATCAACAGATTGTACGAGAAACCAAGAGAACAAAGTATTTTCTCCAAAAATTAAGTTCCATTTTTAAAACTATGCGACTTCTATTTTGAGAATGATCACTCTCTTCTGTATCCTAGTGAATGGCCAGAATATGACATCCAAGAATGTGACTTATTAGCCAAACTTCCATATTATATCTACAGATTGTGCGAGAAATTAAGAGAACAGAGTATTTTCTCAAGAAATTAAGTTCCATTTTTAAAATTGTGCAACTTCTAATTTGGGAATGATCGCTCTCTTCTGTATCCTAGTCAATGACCAAAATGTCACATCCAAGAATGTGACATATTAGCCAAACTTCCATACATTGTTAACAGTTTTTACGAGAAGCCAAGAGAACAGAGTATTTATCGTCCAGAAATGAAGTTCTATTTTTAAAATTATGTGATTTCTATTTTGAGAATGATCACTCTCTTCTATATCTAGTCAATGACCAGAATATGACATCCAAAAATGCGATATATTAGTCAAACTTCCATATAATATGAACAGCTTTTACAAGAAACCAAGAGAACAGAGTATTTTTTTCTCAGAAATAAAGTTCCATTTTTAAAATTATGCGACTTCAATTTTGAAAATGATCATTTTCTTCTTTATCCTAGTCAATGACCAGAATACGACATAGAAGAATCTGACATCACTTCCATACAATATCAACAGTTTTTAAAAGAAACCAAGACAGCAAGTCAAATACTATCATCCGTTATTATACAGAAAGTCCTTACTAGAATGTTTTAAAAAATGCAACAGAATTTTCGTTTTAGTAAAAACAAGTAAGGGAAGAAACACAATAAAAAATGTAAGCATCGATATATGATGATGCAGATCCTAGTTTAAAAGTATACCTAACGCAAAATAAAATACTTCAAGATCATAAATATTTAAAAAATAATGGATCCGGAACGTTACGATACGTAAAAAGTTACATTTCTATATCCCTAAGCGAAATGGGAAAAATATCCGAATAAAATATTCTTCTTCTCGCATACATTATATTTTATGCCATGGATACAGAATACTTTTTATTTTTTATTTTATTAAAAAATATTCCCTTCTTCTACTGTGAAAAATTTAAGAACGATCAATATGTCTAGCTCTGTATTGAGATTTAAAGGCAAGATTTATTGTGTTTTAAAATGTATATTTACAACCGAGATATTGGAATGTATACTTACTTTCTTGGCCAGATATAGTGAAGGTTATTTAAAAGTGGCAAGATTGTTGAAAAGGTGATTTTTAAAACTATATTAAATAAACGAGGATTTAAAAGTATTTGGATTAAATTAAATGCTCGTCAGATTATATTGCAGGTTATTGTTAGTATACTCTATCCATAATCGATTTAAAGATAAATACTCTTTCGGTTTTCTCTCCTTGTGTTACTCTAAATCGAAACAAACTTTTACATGGAATTTAGTAGGTAATTTTTTACGAAAAAATTTTTTAGTCAATGCTATCTTAAAATTTTTTTTAGTAAATCTATCATTTTACCCGGCGTAGTGTTCTACATCGAACATCTAAATTTACTAATTTCTAAAATCGTTGAATTCAATTATAAATTTAAAAAAAATTAAATTCTGGATTCACTTTTTCTAAGGAATAGATGATATTTTAAATCAATCCGTAATTTCTATTTACAGAAATTATGGGAGTTACAGCGCTCTATGTGAAAATCTATTTTTGTAAAAAGGAAATTGGTTATTTTTTTATAATACAAAATAATTGTTAAAAGAAAAGTCTACATTATTTTGTTGCTTGAATTTTGACCTATTTATTTTAAATATTTTTTTATTTTTAAAGAGAAAGCATATCTATAACCGTTGAGTAAAAGTGGGTGTTCCATCAGCTGGAACATTCCGCAGACCGTGCTACGCAGTGGAACGTTATAACGGCAAGAGAACACGTATGTGTTTGTTTCTAGTTCTTGTTTTTTTCTCGACGAAAATGAACTCAGTTCAAAAAATTGTTGACCTGAAGAAATTATTCTAAAAGATCCCTGTGTTTCCCTTACCTAATTAGACGAGTGTAGAGAAATCCCTATCAAAATCTCATTGTGTATAAGACCAGGGATAAATAATTTATGCCTCTTTTACGCTAATCTGCTCTTATATAAAGCTATGAACGGACGAGCCTTGTCCGTGCTGCTTGTACATAAATCATGCCTCCCGGGATGAAATAAAACTAAGTTAAAAATTCGATTTTAAGTCAGAACGCTTATTAGGAAATATCTAGAGATTAAATTGCAAAAATAAATTTTTTTCAAACTTCTTCAAAATTTTTTATTTTATTCTGATGCAGAAGTAATCCATTTTTTAATTCCCTTATGAATGCATGATAAAAATATGAGATTATTTTAAAAAAAAATTTCATACGTAAAAGAATTGTAAAAATTCATGTTTCCACATTGTTAGGAAATATCTAGTGATAAATTAAATTTCACATATGGAGTTCTTTTGTTAGTGTAATTTCCAAATATGTATGCATATTCCATCGTTGAATTATAGAATTTCAATTTCTTATTTATTTTTGAATAATAAAATTCTTGTATCTAATTTATGTTAAGCGGCAAGTTCTTTTTAATCAGCATGCGTGTTTATTTTTATTGTCATCCAATTTCTAATATAAAATTACTGAAGCTTCATTTTTAAATTATAGTCAAATTTTATAGCTTACAAATTTGATTAATGATTTTTTTTAATAATATTGAACGGATTATCCAAAAATAAAAATTTCTGATATCTAGCGAAAGCAAGTAACATTTCAAGATTTCAAAGGGGAAAGAGAGAAGCATTAAAGCCAAAAAAATTTATATTTTAATGCTTTTACAGGAGAAGTTTTACCCTTTAATGTTAAGTTTGACATTCTGCAAAGGAGTTCTTAACTTTTGTAGTAAGATGAAAAGAAATCCTGAACGTCATTGTAAGAAAGAAATTAAAGAAATGCTACATATAGCTTCTTTCCTTTCTTTTTGCAAGAGTATAGAACTATCTGCTGGTTTATTAAAGGAATTTCATTTTATTCATTTAAGTAAAAATGAAGCTGAGAATGCATAGCTCAAAGTTAAAAAAATTACAACTCAGCTCTTTCAATCGTCACCTTTTCGTCTTATAATTTTATTGCTTTCCTAATTTTTGAGCACCTTTAAATCAAAGCAATAAAAAAAATAAAAATAAAATAAAAACAAGATTCATATGTACTGAGAAGACAAATTTATTCGAAAACAGCCTCAAAAATCATAAAATTAATTTAAACCAAATTTTTAAACTTTGAAATGAGACTTCAAGTAAGTAAATCCTTGAGTAACATCAGCTGGCTCATCAGATGGCTCAACGAACAGGCTGCATTAATCACATTCTCCAGCATCATACCTGGCTCATCAGCGAGGATGGTAGGTCTGTATCATCGTCATCAGGGTTTCAGGCTTTAAGTTGAGGTTTCAAGTAAGCAAGTCCTTGAGCAACAACAGCTGGAGGAGGTGCCTCAATGAAATAAGCTGCATCAGCCACATTCTTGGATGTCATTCCTGGCTCATTGCTGTGGACGGTAGCTCTATATCCATCGGCATCAGCTGTATATTCCACTCTTCGGTACATACCATGGGGATCTGTAAATCCATAGCTACCCTTCACTGCACCAGTAGCATCAGAGAATTCGTTGCGATGTTGCTTGGTACCCACCAGATCCACGGATTCATATCCAAAATTGTAAGGCTGAGGAGGTTGGGGAGCTTCAACAAGAACTCCTCGCCTCAGAGGAACGATGGCTGGAAGCAGCTGCAGGTGGTTGGTGGAGAGAGTATCCCTCTGGCCTAAGGCCACTGATGCAGCAGCAGAGCACAATAGGATTGCAAAGATCATGATGTCTTCTTTAATTTTGAAACCTGAAGAAGCAGGTGAGGTAAGTGAGGATTCTACTGAAACCTGAAGCTTATATACAGGACTCTATGACATAGAGTGTTAGGTATAACAAAGACGCTTGATGGTCCGTTAAAGATATACGAGGAATGTCTTTTAAGATGGTAAATCGAAAGATGGACCGGATATCCTCAAAAGGATTTGAAACAGGGATAGTCAACCACACCCGTGATATGCATGCAAAAGGAGAGCCACGCCTATTATTCCTAAGAATCAAGCACGTTCTTTCAAGAAAAAAAAATACAATGATAAAAATTTCCTTTTTCTTTTAGGAGGATGAAAAGAACAAACTTTTGCTTTTTTAGAACTTAAATGTCACGAGGTCGTTTTTTGTTCCTCAGAGAGAATAAAAAATGAATTCCCCATTTGGCTTCTTTTTTTTTTTTTTTTTTTAGATTTTTGCATATCACGAATTTATTAAAAGTGAAATAGCATTTTCTGAAGTTCAGATATGAATAAAACTGTTTATAAGATGATTTTTTAACAAAGCAATTAAAATAAACAAAAATAAAACAATTAAATTAAATGATTTTGAATATAACTGTATTTCAAAGAACATATTTATTTTGAGCAATTATTTTTTGCATTTTGTACATAATTAAATTTAATGAATTTTTTATTTTTGAATTATTGCTATGCAATTGGCTTTCCTAGTCCTTAACTTATTATTTCAGTAACACTAGGAAGGATTATATCACAGAAGTTCTACTTGCAAGTTGAATATTAAAACATGTCATACATTCTATTTGGTTTGCTATCTGTAATACAAAGAAGGAAAACTGATTTCAGTTTTTATGATTATAAAATATATATATTAATATATATAAAGCGAAACACATAAAAAGTAAGCCAGTTTCAGTGGTTGACAGAAGGATATAGATTTGATTTCAAGTTTCAGAAAAGAGAAAATTATTTGATTTCTTTTTTTCAGAATATTACAAATACAAAGTTCTTGATGCGCTGACATAATTGAGAACTACTTTTCTAATTTGAATCCAGAAATTTATAGGATAGTATTATATTTTATTTGTACATAAAACTGCATTGTTAATATTTAGAACTTGAAAATACGTTAATTAATAATGAAATTATGCTTTTACTGTATACATAACTCATTTATTTTTAAACATCTAACAAAAATACTAAATTTAAAGTGTATTTTGCTAATATCCAAAACTGAATGGAAATTTTGCTCTTATTTAAAAATTTATATCTTAATTTATGTACTATGACAAATTCATTTGAAGAAGTCTGGATATGATTATTTAATTGAAATTATATTTAGGCCCGCTAACTAAACTCGCCAACGTATAAAGGCAGCTGCAAGTAATTAACTAAAGTAACTCCCAATTTTTATTTGGTTCATATTTTATATGGATGAGCTTAAATTTCAACTAAAAATGACAGTAACATAGCAAATATATTTCTTATTCAGTTTGAAGTAATAATTTGAAATGTGAAATCCTAAAAAAGAATTCTTATATATTTAAATGTTTTTTTTTAAATATCAGTTATCTAGAAATACAATTTACATCTAAAAGATTTGTTTTTTTTTTAAATTCAACTTAAGAACTTATCAATTTTCTGCACATGTTTAAAATCTAAATAAAATTACAACGATTTTGCTATTCAGATGAAGTCAAGAAAAAAGAAAGAATCATTTTTTTAAGGAATTTTGTAATTCTGTTTTCAAAGTTTTTCTGTAAACGAACTATTTATTATCAAAAAAGTTTGATTTCGTCAAAGTAAATAAATTTGAATTTAACTGTCGAACTGAATAAATAATTCGAATGAATTATCAAAATGGAACTCGAAAGTTGTTGATTTAAGAAATGCATTTAATGAATAAAAAATTATTTTCTTTTAATGTACTTTTTCAATTTCAAAACATTATAAGGAAAAAACTTTCTTCCATTTCTTTACTGAATAGTTTATTTTTCAAAAGTGACAACGTTAATATACTTATAGAATATACACTTCATGGAAAGTAAACTATGTGCTGTCTGTTGTACATAAAGAAATTTGAACTATGAATTTTTAAACCGAATTTTCCCAGTCAACATATGAAACTTATAAAAAACAGTAAAATAATTTTATAAGAAACTTCATTTTGTCTTTTAGCTTTATATCTAAGCGAAAAAGAAAACTGTCAAAACCCGAAAGGAGAAAAAAAAAATTTATTCTTTAGTTATTTATATTTTTAAAATATACTACTAATAATAATGATCAAACAGCCAATGTCAATATTTTGTAATTTTTCATTATTTACTTATGCGACGCGACATTTCTTTAGATGCAAAAAAGAAATCTGCAATGCAAACAATCTTTTTAGCAACTTGAGTTAAAAAAAACTATTTTATCCGTTAGCACAAGACATTTTTCAAGCTTTCGGTAAAAGTCATTAACATGATAATATCACACTTGCAATCAATCTTCTTATTAAGAAATACACAGACAAGTTAAAAAAAAAATTACGATAGAAGAGTTTGAAGAGATAGACGAAATGAAATAGATAATAGATAATGGAAGAAATATATTATTTTCTGTTTAGATTTCTATCCGGGTAACTAATTATATCTTTTGTCGTAGAAGTATGGCAAGAGACGAAATGATCTCTTATATATATATATATATATATATATATATATATATATATATATATATATATATATATATATATATATATATATATATATATATATATATATACTCAGATCGCTCTGAATCTGAAAATAAAATAGACATAAAGAAAGACATAATTCTATTTTCTGAATCTGAAAATAGAATTATGTCTATCTTTTTATGATACGATAACTCAAAAACACTTTGATCCATACAGCTAAATGTGGTTCCATCTACATTAAATTTGTAAATTTCAATCAGTTTTTCAGCGATCTCCATTTGGAGGTAACCTGTCTGTCTGATTGTTGGAAAATAAATCAATACAATAAATACAAACTAAAAAGAGCTACATGGATGACATTTGGAGCATAGATTTAGCATATTATTTGCAGATTCTTATAAAATTTGGAAACAATTTGTCTTGGGGTTGACTGTCTGTCGGTCTGTGCCTTCAAATGCATGCGGGCTCGATTCGAAAATGGAATGGCATAAAATTTGATGTGCGATTTTGTGACTACAATTGCATTTCTGTGCCCGATTTTAATTTCAATCAGTTGGCGTCCAAAATTCGTATTTGGGGTTATAATTTCCATGTCAAGACAAAAATGCTTCTAGAGACATCTACATTATTCGAATCCTAAATGGACTATCATCAAGATTCTTGAAGTTGCAAAAACTCTTGTCTGAAATCACCGATTTTGCTTATAAAGTCGCCAATTCTTCACAAAATAGTCGCCAAGTTTGTCAGCAAGACAGTTTACATTGATTCGGCATCGATGCAGCACCCATCAAGTCTATCTGTAAAATTATTTTCCTAACTAAAAGACTGTCAAAGCTGGAAAATAATTATTTAAAATTCGTAGTAATATGGTTTAGAAATTAGATATATCATCACGATTATAATGGCCACCTTATTTTTTGTGTTGAAAATAAAATTATCTAATTATTAGGGGCTCAATTAAATTTTATTCTTCAAAAGATTGTGAAGTATGAAGGAGAATAAAAGTATTTCATATGATATAATAATTTCATTATCATTAATGTAAACAAAAGATTTTAGATTAAATAAAAATACTTGTCGCTTTTTTATTATTTGTTGTCATAAAAGATTATAGTGTGAATAATTTAAAAGCATACGGAAATATTTTAAGACACTTTGATGAATTGCTTAAGAAACATGGCGGTTCTTCCCAAAATAGAATGATAATCCATAATGCAAACATTTTCTTCGGAAGTTGCTTTGGTAAAAAGAATATTTTTATGTTCTTGTGACGTCACTGTTCTTGAAGTTTTCGTCTTGAATCATTAACTTGATAAAGTCACGGTTGCAATCAATCTTCTTTAGAAGATTTACAGAACAAAGTGATAACAAAAATTTTGATAGATGAGTTTGAGTCGAGAGACTAGTTCAGACAGTAGACATGTAAAGAAAAGAAAACGTGGTGTTGTTTTAATCATCACTAATATAATATTTGAAAACGTGACGCTTCTGTAAACGTTTTTTAAAGTTTATTTTCATCCCTTCATCATGGACTTTTGCTTAACGCTTAATTAATGATTATGTAAATAATTTGAAAATTACCAACTTAAGGTAGAGTTGAAGATTACGTTGAAAAGTTTATTTTTGGTGTAAATATGAAATATTTTTAATTCAGTATTCTTAATTCCTGACGTTAAGAATACTGAGATAATAACTTCTAAAACTGTTCGAATTTTTTCTAAATTCAGTTCGTTAGTATATTGTATTGATTTTTTTAATTGCATATATATATGCAGTAAATGCTATTTTACATCCTTAAAATCTATTTTTTTTTCAAGCTCAACATTTTAAAAATTGTCTGATGAATAAAAAATTGTAGGTTGAAATATAATTTAAAGCTTTTACTGAAATTTGGTAGAATTACATCTCAGTGTGTTCTACAGACTCTAAGTAAGAATTCTATTTATTTAGAAAAATTTTAATGTTATATAAACACATAACAAAGTGAAAATTTTTTCTGTATATAAATAAAATCTAAAAATATTAAAACAAAAGTAAGTATTATAGCCCAATACTTAGAATTCGTATAGAAATACAGTAATTGCATTAATATATTAATACATTATGTATGCATTATTAATGCATTTATTGTGTTTTAATTGTGAAATAGATAATATTCCTCAAGCGCTATCTGCAAGAAATTGAACAAATAATTTGATAAATTTTGAATCTGGAAAGCTTTTGTTTTAAGCTAAGTTTCAGCCCTAAAACCATATATTTCCTATTTTAAACAAAATGTTTTGGTTCATTTGGCTGGTATATATTTTTTATTCAATAAATAGGTTTTCCACTTATTTTATGTAAAAATACAAAAATTTCAAAGCAAATATTTTTATTATATTTTTAATTCATCTAGAATGTAGTTACATAATGATTATAAGATTTTTTTAATATTTTTGGTCATTATAGGATTAATGATAGTATGTTATCAGCAAAAGAAGCTTTCCTTCCTTAAAAACACTATATAAAATACAGAGTAACAACGATGATAATTTGAAGCATATAACTAAACAAGAAAAAGATTAAAGAGTCCACAGAAAGGATATGATTGACAAGAGAAAATGTGTTTTTTTTAAAAATAATATTTGAAGTTTACGTTGATACGGCTTTTTTGAAGTTCTTTATAAAATTTGTAAAGCTATCTTTAGGAACTCCTTTTGTGACTTCTTGAGTTAAAGTATCGCATGGCTGAGGAATTTGAGAAGTAAAAAAATAATTCACGTTCTATTCTATGGATATGTCCCTACTCTTCACCATTCAAAAATTCATTGATAGATATCATAAAGAGTTAATGGTAGGTAAAATTCTGAAGATCTTTCTAGGTAAATGTAGGCCAATCGTCTATGAAAATTCAACTGTAAGTCAATATGATAATATATAAAGCAGCTCTGTCAGATTTCTACCAAAAATTACTCAAATAATTTTGACAAAAAAATATATCTCATTTATGGGTCTTCTTGTTTAGATATTCTAGATGACTTGGTAATAAAACGATGTCTTTTATTTTAGCTGTAAAACTGTTATCTTATCAATCATATTTTCATAAGAGGTATTTTCCTTCAGCACGGTACCAGTACTAATATGCCAAAATTTGGCTACTATTTAGACTATGTTGTCAATTGGCTTCTATGTTTTTGCAACAATGGTAATATCTCAAAATATATCTTGAATATTTGACTATTGTTCATATTGCGTTGCTGAGTCGCATTATTTGGCATCAATATGCTGTTCGGTGTAAGCATTTTCAATAGTTTAGCTTGGGGGAAACTTGTGCCGTACAAACTGAAAAGTATTGTTTCATTATTAAAAAATCTTTTATACATATTAGAATTGAAATTTAACCTGAGATAAAAGGCGTTTTACCATGAAACATTGTTTTTTATTCGTGAGTGCCTTATTTTCGCCAATCTTCTATGTAGACACTCTCTCTTTATAAACACATGTATAAGTTTTAAGATAAGCAATACAAATATACTTTTAAAATATGGTGCATATGTATTAACCAAATGCTGTTGGTGAAGTTGTAACTTAATTTTTCATGCCATTACCGAACTTTTAATTTTCATGCCATTGTCGAATTTTGAGCTTAATCGTGCCAAATTAGAGCTAAATGGAAGAATTGAGTACCAGATTTCTCATCAAAATGGAGATATTCCAGTCAAACCCTTTAAAATTCGCCAAATTAACTAAGATAATAAGAAATCAAAAACAGTATTGAAATACTTTCACTTATAATCTTAAAATGTTGCAATATGGCGCTATAAGCCACCATATAGATTTTCATGTGCGGTTCAGTTTCGTTGATACATGACTAAATAGACAAACTACAATACTCGTTAACTACAATTAGCATCACATTTTTGTTAAATTTATTGAGATTACTTGCTGACAGGCATTTGGTATTCACGTACCAGCAAAGTATGGGTGGAAACAATGAGAATAATTTTCCTTTTGTGGTCTCATATGCTCCACCAACACGACTTGTTTTATAACCGTAATTCATTGTATGATGAATGTTGTCAAGGTTTTAAATTACAGCATTTTTCCCCGAAGAAAAATTCGGGCAATATTTAGAAACAATTTATAAATTTAATGCAAAAATCAAGTAATAAAATCCATTCATTCGAGTATTGCGTTTGGTAACTATCATGAAATATACACATGAGTATACCGATTGATGATGAAGAGCTGTAAGATTTGTATCACACGGGGCGCATATCCGTAATTCAGATGATAAAACTGTATGCAAAATAAAAATTTTGTGTTATCGTGGTCATTTGTGGACATATTTCTATTAATACATTTCATTCAAAGTTTGGTATTATTATTTATATTTCTTGCATAAAAGTTGCATACAAAATATAGTAAAACTAAAATATCCAGTAGTAGTTTATCGCCAATGATGCCAAACATTAAAAAGTGTTCAAAGATTTAGAGTTGCTACAAAAACCACATTTATCTCATTGGTGTATAGTTACTATATTTGGCGAATTTTTTCCATTGGAAAATTCTAGTTTGATTCCAACACCGTATACAAATGAAGCCCAAGCCTTGAAGATAGCTATATCGACAATTATAACTGATATTAAACGTTATTTCAGTGTACCAATCACCACTTTAGTATGATTCCTTCTTTCTTCACTTTTTATTATCACATGAGAACATGATGTGGTTTTGGTTAGGGGTTTTGAAGCTTGAAATTGCGTAGGCAATGAATAAAGAATAAATGGCAATTTTCATCATCATCTTTTAATCGCATATATTGTTTCACCTGCTTTTACAGTATTGCCTCATTATTATGTGACAGCAGCCTTCTGTGACAGCAGATGTTTTTTTAAAAGGTTTACCTGCTTTTAACAGTATTGCTTTATTTTTACATATGCTTCTTTGACAGCAGATGTTTTTTTAAAAGGTTTACCTGCTTTTAACAGTATTGCTTTATTTTTACATATGCTTCTTTGACAGCAGATGCATTTTCAAAAGGTTGACGTAGAATTATGACATCATAACTATTATTTCATCTCAAAATCGGTCGAGCTCCAAAACTTTGTTTGCCAGCTAGAAAAATTGAAAATAAAAGTTTAAAAAAAGTCATTATATATATATATATATATATATATAAAGAGAGAGAGAGTGAGAGGATAGAACCTGATTGAGAAGTTTCATGATTGTTTCAAACCGGTTTAAACTGGTTAATGACTTAAATTAATTAAGACAAATAATGGCTTAAGAAATAATAATGTTCTCACATCATAACTTGAAATTTGCGATCGCAGATATTCATTTTAATTATCATGAAAAATTAATTTATTATTTTGTATTATATTTCATTATTATTACATTTTAATTTTAATTAAAATTTATTTAATTATTTTTTTCAAATTTCGATGGTCATAAATTTATCTTTATTTCGATATAACATTTGATACTTATTTGAAATTTTAATAGTTCTAAATAATTTGAATTTCCTCAAAATTCGAAAATTTTCCAATCAATTTTAGAATAGAGTGTAAGTAGCAAAAGAATATCACAAAGCGTTTAAATTTTATGTCTAAGAACAAAGGCAACTATTGAAACCTGCTTTAAGAATTTCCCTAAGTACATCACCAATATGGTAACCCTTAGAAGTGAAAAACTGTATTTCTTTTAACAATTTTATTGCTGATTTTTTTTGCAATTATTATTATTATTATTATTATTGAATTGTATATGTGCTACTTTGACAACTCTGCACTGTTGGCGTATTTGGTGATGTGAAAAGGCACACTTAAGTAGAATTTCCACAAAAGAAACATCACTTAAACAAATTACGAAGCTTTTATTTATTTCTTCTTTCGCTATATCCACTCATAAAAGAGAACATCAGAGATAACTTAAAAGTTTACGAAAGTATTCAAACTAATTTATAAAATTACATATCAAAAATGACACTTTCCTAAAAAGAAAACACCTTATGAAATAAATTTGACATGGAAACGCATCCTTTCAAAGTTGACTTTGGAAAAAAAAAAGTTATTTTTATGAATCCGAAACATCACTGTTCTTGAAGTTTTCATCCTAAGTCGTTAATATGATAAAGTCGAGGTTGCGATCAATCTTCTTCAGAAGATTTACAGAACCAGGCGAAATCAAAAATTGTGATAGATGAGTTTGTGAAGAAAGACCGCCTCAAGAAGACAGCAGACATGGAAAGAAAAAAAAAGATTTGTTATTTAAACTTTCACTTGAGTAAATAACTTGACATGATGTTTGATAAATATTTGACGACATCACAGTTTTGTAATGTTTTTTTTTATCGTTTACTTTTACTCTAATCCTTAGAATTATGATAAACACGTTACGTATGATTACATATTTGAAAATTGACACAATTATGCATCAAAGGTGATAAGATTAAGTTAACCCTTGTCTGTATATTATAAAAAGATTCAGAATAATCAATTATATGACAAGAAAATGTTCAGGTTATTAATAAAAATGTAGACTTGTCAGTAAAGCATAAATGGCAGTTTTATGTTGATAGAAAAATTAATATTATTATCATGTCATGAATCAAAAAGAATGACAAATGTCTCAGATATACGTTTTTTTGTATATGACGTGAGTGACGCGAGAATGACTTCATTTAAAAATTTCTACTTTACTAGAAATTTCTCTTTTCATACATTTCTTTAAAACTTAGAATCTTGCATAACTATACAGATGGTCGTTTGTAGCCGATTTTTCAGTTATTTAATGTTGTGAAAGAGTTATGAACACATCCATCACTATTTATTATTTAGATAGATAATGCCACTTTTTTGCCCTTTTCAAGGCTACTTAAGAGAAGAAATGTAAATCAAGAGAAGGTGTGTGTGTGTGTGTTCAAATTACTAGAAATTCGTTTATGAAAGTTAAAAACTTCCTGTAAGTGTGATGCGATCAACGAAAAGCATTTTAAACGACGGAAATTCTTTCATTTCAGTTTTATGCATTCCCGATATAAAAATGTATCTTCAGCATTTAATTATTAATTAGGTGAATGATTTATTTAATTTTTGATTCTATGTGCACTGTGGCGCAATCCAGTAATGAATTTGAGGGAAGATGATTTTATGTGTTTATAATAATAATAATAATAATAATAATAATAAAGAATTATTTTTAAAAGCTAAAAAAAATATAGAAATTATTGAAATTAGAACATTAATAAAAAATTTCTTTTAAAAGCCACTTTATTTACTTCAATTTCTGAGTTTTTTCAATTAGTTATATTACTTCATTACATATAGTATTAATTTAATTTATTATTCGTTTTTATTATTCAGAAATATTTTAATTTAGAATCGAATTTTAAGTTTATATGAATGAAAAATTATTAAAATTAGAATGATCAGCTTATTACCCTTTCTAAGCTGGCGTCCTGGTCTTTGGGTAGCGCGTCTTCCCCTGATCCGGGAGTCCCATGTTTGAGTCCCGGTTCGGGCATAGTTGTTCTTTCCTCTATGTTCTGTGAGGCGTGTGAAAGAGCTCCACTGTAAAAAAGGATTGTACAAGCGAGTGTGTGACTGTCATCTTCATATGAGCTGGAAGTCAGACTTCTGCTCTCGGGCGCTCAGGGGCCTTTACCCTCAGAAGCTACTGCACAAACTCGCTCACTTCGTCAGCGAGCTTTTCTAAGGCAATTATCATAAGTAACAACAACCCTTTTTAATATATTTATCTAATATAATGAATTTTATATTTAGTTGCGTCGCAATTAAGGCTTCTTAAGAGAAAACACAGTTTCTTTTGTTGATTGTTTAGACACAAATTATTTCTGTAGCCATATAATTTTTTTCCTTATTTTTTGAACTTTTAATCGACAGCATTCATACACATTCGGATAAACAAACAGACAGTCAGTTCACTGTTTAATTGATTGGTCACAAAACTGGGAAGAGATCTACAGTTTTATTTTTCTTAATTATTAAAGTCACGTTTGTGCTTGCTTTATTCGTTGTTTCGTCACAGTTCTGATTTATCATTTAATATTATTATGATAAAGTGTTTCGTTTATGCGTCACGAAACCTCGATTGTGTGTCTTTTCTAGTTTTAATGAAAAGTGCAATGTCATGACAGTAGAAATAGTTTCGTGGAATATACGAACTGTGAAACAGTTTGATTCGAAATTTTTCACAATTGATATATTATTACGAGAGAAATTGTTTAGAGATAATTTAAACGTTGATGCCGAAGAATATGAAGAAATAATTCTTCTTTCTTGAACGTACTACGGATTTTTTGAGCATATTTTGTTTGAAGATAATCTAAACGATGATGGAAAAGAATATGAAGACATAATTTTTCCTTCCTCAACTTACTATGGATTCTATCGGAATTCTTGAACACATTTTGCTTATAGATAATCTAAACGATAATAGAGAAAATATGAAGAAATTATTCTTTTTTTTTCTCAACGTACTATGGATTTTATCGAAATATTTGAGCATATTTGGTTTGGAGATAATCTGAACTAATGATGGTACAAATATGAAAATTATTCTTCTTTTCTGAAGATACAGCCGACTACCCCACCACCACTGAACGTAGCAGTATCGACAGGATTTGTTGTGGTCGACTGCTATTTCCTGAAGGTACCATGGGTTTTATCGAAATTTTTGAACATATTTCGTTTGTCAAAATACTTGTGAAAAAACATTCAATGAAATCATTTCTAATCATAGAAACGTGTTTAATGCTCACAAACAACAAGCCAGACTAGAGTTCTTTTTTTAAAGTTTCTTTACTAAACAAATATTACTTGCATACACCTATATCACATAAAATTAGCAAGGAATAAATTGCACTAATGATACACAATATTGGTGCGATTTGTTTGATAGTTTTATAATAAATATTTAATTTTACAATTTAATTACTGTTTAACATTATGTAATAATATACCAGTACTATTTGAAACAGGAAATTTACTTCTAAATAATTTTACGTTAAACGCATTAAATTTGAAATAAAAAAAGTTTTTTTGTTAAAATCTTGATTATACATTTTTTTGTTTATATTTCATTTTCAGTCGCTTCAAAGACAAATGCTATTTTATTTTATTAGAATTCATTCATTTAATTTCAAACCATAGCACATTAATTGAGATACCAAAAAGGCAATAAACCTGAAACGACTTTCGGTTCAAAATGTGATTTACATTTTTTGTCTACATTTTTTGTTATTAAAATTATATGCCGATTTTTATTCACCTATTTAGCTACATTTTTAGCCTGGTTGATAGGACGTTGGATTAGCGTTGCTTAGGATGTGATTTCGAGCCCCGCCGGCCGGAGACTCTCCGCGTGTGTGGTGGCTGACGCGCTCATAAATCTGTCGTGGTCACAAAGTCCTCCATGTCGAGAGTAATACCCTTGGGGGTGCTGGTTCCGGGATGATCGTTCTCTGATTCAGCCCTAAATTACGATCTGTTGTTGAGTAAATGAAATGCATGAATGATGTCCGCTCCTTAAAACGGGTTGTGAAGTGTGTGTAGCTAAGTAGTTCTCTTGGCCCTAGGTGACGCTACTGAAAAATCAAGAGACGTACCATTGGCTTAATCCACAAATGTCTTCTTAAAGTCGGTGGGTTTGTCTAGGACAAGTGCCGTTAGAAGACACAACAATTACCTTTTTTAATAGACGTGTTCATACACATACGGACGGAGAAATATACAGATGAAGGCAGACTTCCCTTTGATAGATTTTATCTCAAATTTTGCTTTGATGAATGATATTTATGTAGGCACAACGAAATAAATTTTATTTCTATATATTTATGCTTCACAGCTAATCAATCAGAATGCTCTATTATTTTTATTCAATCAAAATTTTATAAAGCACAGAAATTTGATTTGATATGATGCAATTCATCAAAATTTGATGATATTATTATATTAAAGCTATCAATACGATGCGCGATCATCTGGTTTATTTAGTTGATAACTTTAGTTTCATATTTGTACAAGAAGCAATTTGCATGTATTTATATTGCAATTTATGATAAATGAAATTTATAATTAGATATTTAAATTATTCTTGACATATTACACTTTATTATTTCTATTTTTTTATTTAAATTAATACTTAAGTACCACTTTTATAACATCGTTTAAATTTCTCTTCAAATATATGGCACAAAATTTTCATTTGTTTTTTTTTTACATCCAAGTAAAATTCTTTAATCTTATTATGTTAAAGCATTTGGTTTCATCAGTCATTCCTTTATATAATCAACAGTCCTGTATTGGTTTTATAACAAGACAGTTTATATGTTTTAATGTTTCTGTTTTATTTTACCTCTTTATCTATATTTCGTTGGAATTATTTTTTTCTCGTCATATTATTTTATTTGACAGAAAAGGAAATTAGATTACATTAATTATACAAAGTAGCAACCTTAATCGATTTGGGAAAATTCATCACATTTCACTGCTTATCTTATAATATTTTTTCATTATAACTATCTTGTCTTAGCTGCTGACGTTCAGTTTAAAGTAAATTAGATTTTATGTTTTTATTATCTCGTCGGCAAAATTAACACGAGTTAACAAAAATGGTTTAAATTTTGAATTCATAGAAAAAAGTTTTTCTTTACAACTTAATTCATGGGATTGATTCTTAATAAAATAATGAGCAGTTCTTGAACAGAATAGTTTTAGGCAAAATAGCTTTTAGTTTCTATTACAGGTTAATTTGTAGCAGAATAGTTTTTATTTCCACTGAATTCAAGCTTTTATAAAATCTCCCTTATCTCTATATTGCTATCATAAGATACTTAATTATAACTTTTTTAATAAAGAAAACCATTTTTCCCCTATTAAAAACAAAATCAGCTTTTAAATATAATAACCACTCACATTCATAATTACTGACAAAATGATTTTTTTTAAAATGGAAAAGACCTCTGATAGTTATAAGAACTACTTTTATTTAATTTTGTTTGATTAATGTCAAGCTTTAAAATGCCACAGAAACGTTAACGGCCACAGAATTCCTTTCTGAACACTTCACCTTACCTGTAATAAGAAGCTTACGATGATTGAACACTTCAAAACGGCATTGTTTGCTGTTATATGGTAAACATCTAATCGATAGACACAATCTGCCATTTTAGAATCAAAATGCACCAAATCTGTCCAATGGTTGGAGGTTTGATGGTATATGGTTTTGAACCCACTAAATCTTTAATCTTGAAATCAATTATAGGCTGTAGTGTCATCACAGTAGAACTTTAATATTTTTATGAACAGCTTTAGCGTTTTCCTTATGGACTATTATTATCTAATATTTTTATGAATAGCTTTAGTGTTATCCTTATGGACTATTATTATCTAATATTTTTATGAATAGCTTTAGTGTTATCCTTATGGACTATCCTTATGAACTATCCTTATGGACTATTATTATCTAATATTTTTATGAATAGCTTTAATGTTATCCTTATGGACTATTATTATCTAATATTTTTATGAATAGCTTTAGTGTTATCCTTATGGACTATCCTTATGAACTATCCTTATGGACTATTATTATCTGATATTTTTATGAATAGCTTTAGTGTTATCCTTATGGACTATTATTATCTAATATTTTTTTGAATAGCTTTAGTGTTATCCTTATGGACTATCCTTATGAACTATCCTTATGGAGTATTATTTAAAATTATTAGAATTTCGATTATGAATAGATTGTGAAAATATGTTACCGTAGAGAATTTTAACATTTTTAAAACCTGATTTGTTTTATGATTGTAAAATGCAATATTATTATCAACTTCTCATTCATTTCCAAATGCATTAGAAATCTAGAATTCGTCATGATTGGACTTTCTTTTTACTTAAACGATTTTAATATTTGCTTTACAACATATTCTTATTTTCTGATTCTGATTAATAGTTCATCTATTTATTTAACCCTTTAAAGGGCCATTTTTTTCTAATTATATTATGTTAAAATATTTTTAGGCTTGAAATTAGAATAAGAAAAGGGATTCACTTAGCTTATTAGATAAATTTAATTTGATTAATTAATTAATTTGGTTAATTAATAATTAAGTAACAAATCAAGACACATCATTTTGTGTGAGATAAAAAACTGAAGCATCTAGATTTCTGTCTTTCTAAAAAAAAGTTGTCTGAACTTATGCCAATCTACATAATTTCATACAAAGATTGATAAATTTCGTGGGAAGCATACTTTCCACGGCCCTAGAAAGGGTTAATTTAGTTTGGTTGCATACTAATAGCTCCATCTGGTAGTGAATTCGTGTTATAAATTGATTCATAATTCCATAATATTTGTAATAATAACATCTTGGAAGTATTTTAAACACAATTTTTTTTGAAAATAATAAAAAGGTATTAAAAACCATTTTTTATAAAAGAAAAATTATAAACAATTTTTTTTGATAGAAGAAAAATGTTAAACAATTTTTTTAAAAAACTAGGGTTAGTAAACAAAATGGTTTGAGGCATCAGAGGAATATTGCAAGCAAACGATATTTAAAATTTCAATCGAAATTGTGTATCTTTATCAGTGTTTCGCGATTTTATTTTATTATTTGAAAACAAATAAAAAAATTGTACATAAATGTTTACTTTTAATTTCTTGTTTTAATTTCCGTTACCAGGCAATGGCATTGATTTTGTCCTTTTAATGTCTAAAAATTTATAAAACTAATGAGAACAACTTTTTAGAAGCAGATTTGTTCGATCTCTCGTGTACAATTGCCAACTAATAACAATATTTTCAAATTCCACAAATCTGAATGTTTGTAGGACTAAGTGTGAAACATTTGTGAACAAACATCTTTTTTTCCCTCTCTTTAATTTCAATGTCTCCATTAAACATCAAGCATTCATGATTTTTATTTTTCTATCCAGTGGTATTTGATGCTACAAATCTTTTTTTTTTGCTGATGCTTTACTCCTAGCTCTTGGAATATTTGCTTTAGATCAACATTAAATGTTGATACAGCTGTTTGTTCTTCCTTGGTGCAATATGACGAGGAAAGTGAAAGAAGAAAAAAGTTCAGCATATTACGTAGTTTTATTTTTATCTCTCCATTAAATTTGTAGACGATTTAGAATTTATACGAAAATTTATATTTAAATTAAATATAAGAAAAAGAAATTAAATATAAGATTTAAGAAAGATAAAAAAATATTTAAAATTTATACTTTCTCCCATACGAAGTATAGAGAAATTACTGTAATTGTGAAAAAATTCGAGTTCAGGATTTTGACAAGTCTTCAAGTTTTAGATTTCCAGGAATTTGAAAACCACATTTATATTTTTTTCATTTATAAAGTTTGGTGAAAGTATTGTGAACGTCAAAAAATCAAGCTTAAGATTTTGACGAACCGAAAGACACATTTATAGTTTCTTGTCTACAAAGTATAGAGAAAGTATTTTGATTGTCAAAAAAATTCGAACTCGAAATTTTGAATCTCCAAGTTTCAGACTTCCATGTGTTGAAAACCATATTTATACTTTCTCATTTACAAAGAAGAAAGAAAATATTTTGACCGTCAAAACAATAACAAAATTGAACTCAGATTTTAACGAATCTAAACTTCCATGAGTTCGAAAACGACATTTATACTTTCTCATTTACAACGAAGAAAGAAAGTATTTTGACCGTCAAAACAATAACAAAATTGAACTCGAGATTTTAACGAATCTAAACTTCCATGAGTTCGAAAACCACATTTATACTTTCTCATTTACAACGAAGAAAGAAAGTATTTTGACCGTCAAAACAATAACAAAATTGAACTCGAGATTTTAACGAATCTAAACTTCCATGTATTCGAAAACCACATTTATACTTTCTCATTTACAAAGAAGAAAGAAAATATTTTGACCGTCAAAATAATAACAAAATTGAACTCGAGATTTTAACCAATCTAAACTTCCATGTGTTCGAAAACCACATTTATACTTTCTCATTTACAAAGAAGAAAATATTTTGACCGTCAAAACAATAACAAAATTGAACTCGAGATTTTAACGAATCTAAACTTCCATGAGTTCGAAAAACAAATTTATAGTTTCTTGTTTAAAAGTATAAAGAAAGTATTTTGACCGTAAAAACAGCTCGAACTCGTGATTTTAATGAATCTCCTCGTTTTAGACCTCTCTGAGTTCGAAAACGACATTTTTGGCATATACGTGTTTGTCTATTTCAAAAACGTTTTGAGCTAGACGGATAAAATTTAGTATATAGCTTTTACATGGAATTTGTTGAAAATTTTAAGTATAATCCTTCAAGGGTTTGACTTTCTGTCAGTCTGTACTTTCATTTGTATGTCAATTCTATTACTAAAAAATGCATTGAATTTCAATATATCAAATTTAGTGTGTAATTTTGTAACTGCAACTGTAGTTCTGAGTCAAATTTTATTTTCAATCAGTTTGGACAAAAAGTGATTAAAATGCAAATTCAGGTTTTGTTTACTATCAGCTATTCACCTTGGATTAATCACCAAAAACAATCATTACACGATAGATTCATTAAAAATGCTAGATTCAAGCGAAAGATCAATATTTCTTAAATGTTGTTCGCAACCAATATGCAAGACATTTGCTGTTTTATATAACATTTTTATATACACTATTTTAATTTTATTTGGAATGAGAGAGAATAACACTTTTATTAGAGAATACACGAGAAAGTTTTATGGAGACCACTCCTGCTGATTGGTATTATGTCTATTTGTCTGTTCTCTGATAGAGATAATTCAAAAAAATTTTGAGCTAGGCAAATGGAATTTTATATATTGTATTTACATCAAATTTGCAGAATTTTATCCAATTTTGAGCGAAATATAATTAGAGCTCGTCTATTTGTCCGATTGCACGAATATAAGCTAAAAGGATAGCTAAAAATGAAGAGAGCTATATGGATGAAATTTGATTACACAGATTTAACATTTAAAATGTAGATTCGTATTAAATTTTGAATTATATCTGCCAAAGAATTAACCACTTTCCGGCTGTATTTCAGGGATCAAACTCAAAAAATTATGGTCAAAGATCACACGCTAGATTCAGTACAAACGCTAGAATCGCGCCAAAAATCATTGTTTATTAATTATTTTCCACCAAAGGCATACATAATATTTGCAGATTTATTAAATGTCTAAAATTTTATGAGGGAGAACGGGCATTATACTTCTATCACAGAATACGCGAGAAAGGTTTGAGGAGACAATTTCCGTTGATTTCATTTGTAAGCTGAAAAAAAGAATAGGATATTTTTTGGTAATTACAAAACAAAACAAAGGAATAAGAAAATTTATTACTTTAAAAGAAATGTAAAGATATCTACAGCAAAGAAATAAGTGCCGGCGTATTGACATTTATATAACAAAAAATTCCTTTACTTTATTATTAGTTAACATTTTCGATGTTATATAATAAAAGAAAGTTTTACAAATTTCAAATTATTCAAGGTAATGAAATGTTTAAAATCGAATTTTATAAAAAAATGAAAGGAATAATAACATTTATGATATTTTAAATTAAATTTTAATATTATAAAACTTTTTAAAAATACTTTTTAACGATTTAAAAAAATAACAAATAAAACATATTTTGAGCTTTTACACAAATAAATGAGCTTAAAAACGAAACTCAGATGTGCAGCACATCCTTTACAAAAAATGCAGCTTAAAATATATTTAAATAAGTATGAAAAAGCCAAAATGACTTCAGAAAAAAATTCGTAAATAGATGCGAAGTAAATCAGGTGTTATTATTTAAATCATTTCATAATCTCTATTAAAATCGCATATTTGCAGATGATTTGCTGTTCTCAGAAACTGTTTATCTTTTACTTCATCTACGACGTTTATATTTTATTAAAAAGCACTTTCAATTCATTAATTCCTTTAAAAAATTAATACTCAGACGCTTCCTTTTAAATCCTATTTGAATATTTAGAGCAAAATTTGATGCAAAAAAAACCCATGTTACGCGGCTTAGCACTTTTTTTTCCAAAGAAACTTCAACAGAAAATGAAAAAAAAAAAAAAAAAAAAAAAAACCGAAGTAACAAGAAAGAAATAAAGGGAAAAAACACTCTGTGTACTTTAAAATCGCTTAATGTTTTTTATAGAACTATTCCTTTCCTTTTTTTCACACTTTTTTTTAAAAAAAGGTGAAAGAAAAAAATAATAAGGCATCAAACTATGTGAGTTATTTTATGTTTGTTAGACCCTTAATGTTCTACAAAATGGATTATAAACTCATTTATACGCATTTTCCCTTTTTTACGGAAATTTTATTACTACAAAATAAAATATAATTTAAAAAAATTGATCGTTACATTTAAAAAAAATTCAGCTACAGCCTTTTAAATGGAGGAAATTCCTTGTTTAAAAAAATTGTAATTTTATAAAGATTAATGTTTGTAATGAATTTTATAAGAATCTAAACTCTGGCGAAGACACTTTATTTTTTTCAGATAAATGAAGTAAATATTGCTGACAAAATAACAATATTGTTACGATACTGTAATGCCTATTTAGTTTTCTACATAGTCAGTCTCATAGAAGAGATATTTACCGATATTCTTAGTGAATGTCGGGTCATTGAATTCCACCCATGAGTCTATTTGTCGACTTGGTCATGAATTTTGACTAAAAACAAAGAATGTGGGAAATTGGCGAATTATTACACGTTCTCTATTAGCAAATTGTATCTAAAAAAATCCATATTCTTTTGGGAAACTATAAAAAGTTAAGCACTCCCATGAGTAATAACCAGTTCCGTAAATTTTCCTCCCCCCAAATTGCTCGGAACTCCAAATTGCATAGGGACATGAAAATACTTATTTTTACCATCTAATTGCGACCATTACTCATGTATGAATGCCCCTTTAGGGGCATGCAATGTAATCCAATTTAAAAATCTGATTGGAACAACATAATTGAATGCTTAGATACATTTGCAAAGCAATATGTACGCGTGAGTCAAAGATGTGTTAAATGCCCCAAAATATCAATTATTCGATGAAATAATAAAGAAACTAAAAGAACAGAACTACAGAAACATTCAAACTTGATGATGATGTATTTTTCAAAATTTAAAATACATGCTGATATTAAAATTAAAAACCGCGCAATGTCATTTCTTAATTGAACTTTTCAAACACATTTTTCATTCTAATGATTACATCACGAACATTTCACTATTTCATTTACTATCACCTCCTATTCCAGAATTAAAGATCTCTGATTGATTTCCTCCAATGAAAAGAAAATCATTATTTAACACTCTGGCTGCGTAATTCTTTAAAATCCCTATTTAGATGAGATATTTGAAAATAAGTTCAAATATTTTTCAAAGAAAGCGAACTGATATTATACATTATACGATAATAATAGAATATAGTAGAAATCTGTTATTGTAAAAATAAACACTCTAAGCTGAGGAAAACGCGGGATGCAACAAAAAAGAATGGACTAAATGCCAATCCGCGGAAAATGCGGCATACGCAGCTGGAGGGTAAAAGTTCCTAAAAACATAAAAACAACATGAAAAAAAATTAAGGACAGAACTTGTGAAATTTAAAATCGCTTAACTTAGCTTACCGAAGTAATTTTTATTTTATTTTCCTTGAATTCAAAGGAAGCAAACTCACGATAATGTAAGACAAGAGTAATGTTTCAAACTATGGGGGTTGTTTCATTTTGGAAGAACATCAATATGCTTTGTAATACATTATAAAATTGCTTATGCCCTTCGTTTCACAGCGATACACCAGTTTGCATTGTATATATTGTTACAACTCTGTAATTTTGCTACCCGGCACGAATAGTGTCATCGTGGGAAAAACCGTTGTAAGATCTGTCCTGTGGCTAGGCTTGGCGACCATTTGACGACTTGGCGACGAATTTGACGACTAAATGGATAATACTGGAAAGTTGGAGAACTTTCACGATCCATCCACTAAGAACCGAGATACACCCAGGTACGCCATGATTGGTCTGGAAGATTCTAGCCCCCTCCTCCCAGAACTATAAAAGACAGGCACTCTGAAGCTGCAGTGAAGTCGTGTGTGTGAGAGTAGTAGGAGTCGCCTACGAGTAAATAAGCGAAATGATTAGACAGCAAGCAAGCTACTGAGTTAGCGACTAAATGCGCTGCGTTATTACGATTTATTGGCGGTATTTGTTGTAAAAAATTTTGTAACAATATTCTCATTATACACCTATAAGTGCTCATGCAAAATATGAGCACTTATAAAAAAATCTCAAAATCGGATATTAAGGAAGGTAAAGATATTCATGTATATGCACTTCTGGACAACTACATTCCCATCTTCTTTTGTCATATTCACTTAGTGAATATATTCCCATGTTCTTTTGTCATATTCACTTAGTGAATATTTAATCACTAAGTAAAGAAAGTTTGAGCATAATATTTTTTTTTAACAATTAACCACTATTTCCCTTTAAACTCTTTCAATCTCCAGAGAAAAATAAAGAAAGACATAATTTTTTGTTAAAATGCTCCTCTGTTCGCTAAAAAAGACTTACTGATAGGACTGTATTTTCCTTCAATGAATTTTTGTGTCTCCTGCTCATGCGTAGTTACAAAACCTAAGCTTTCACTAGTATGCTTTTAAAACAAAGCAAAGGTTATAAAAAAGGAACGATTACAAAGATGCTGGAAGCGCAATTTTAAATGAAGGAATAGAGTTACCATTTCAGAAATTGCTGAGATCAAAAATTTGAAATAAATAAGAAATTAAAGGACGACAGCAAATAAAAAAAATCTAATTTAAAATAGTCGTTGAATTTGAAAGACGTTTTTATAATTCAAAGGATTTTTTTTTAAATTTATACTTTCAAATGATGAATAATCTGAAAGAAAACGCTTTAAATATTCCTGCGAAAATAAAATTATTATGTAATTCTTTTTAAGTCGTTATCCGTTATGCAAAGAGCATTGACAACAAAAAACTCAACTCTTTAAAAAGTATCAATTATTTTTTTTTTTTCAATTTAAAATATTTCAGAATATTTGTTGACATTATATTATTTTTATTTGGTAATTTATTTTGCTGGACCAGAATCCAAAATCTGTTTTTTAATATATATATATATATATAAAAAAAAAACAATTTCTCATTTGCATGCGAAAGGGATAAGTTTCAAGTAATTTGAATTATTTAAATGTAAAAATGAATAAAACTGTTTTACAACACTCATACAGACATTAATTTAAATTCATTTTTCTTTTTACAGAGTTCAAGCAAGAAAGATTCTAATTAATTTTAACATTGATATGAATTTCAATCCATTCCACTTTATTTCAGTTAAGCATATTTTTACAGTGGAAAATCATTTAATCCTTGGGTTCTATTTTTTAAATCTTATTTCTATATGCCTGAAGTGATTTTTTTTTTTTTTTTTTTTTTTGTAAATTCAGGACTTTAAAATTGTCTTAGCCTCTACTGTAGATGCATAGAATGTTGCGAATAATTATATTATATACATTAAGACATTACGCAAGTTTTTAGAATACTCAGAATGAATGTTTATCCATAAGCTTTTTTATTTAAATATCTTAATTATTTTTGTTTGTTAAACGAAATAGTTTATACTATCAACGAGTTTTTTGAGGAAAATGGAAAGAATTCTACACTTATTTTTATTTTTAATGACGGAAAATGTAAAATTAATCCTTTTGAAATCGAAAATTTGCTTATTTTGCATAATGGCACTTCGAAATAAATTGAGTAATTTCAAAATAAGTAATTTATTAAGTTTTAATAAAATAAGTAATTTAAAATAATTAGTCTTGTAAGATTCCGATTCATTTTAAAATTATTTAACGCGAATAGAAAAACTAAAATCCAACCCTCTCAAAAATAATCTTTTTGACAGTGTTTACCACAAAATAAATCATTCCAATCCTGAAAAAACATCTATCTATTAATATATCATTAGTTTCCTTCTTATTTTACAATTTAATTAAAATGATGCTTTAATATATAAAAAATATTTGTTTTACTATTTTGATTTGAATAATATCACATTTATTTAAATCTTGGAATCAGTTCAAGATGACATTTTTTAAGAATATTTCTGTTACATTTACAAATAACAAAATGTATCCATGAATTCCACATTATAGGAATTTTAACAAAAGATACCATAAAATAAACTACCTCCATTCCCAAGCAAATATCCACCGACTAATAAATCATCAACTGCCCGCTTATCTCGCCATTCCTGATAGCAGCGTGACTCCTTTTAATACAAAGCTTGAAATTCATTTGTCAAAATGCTTTAAAGCCGTCCAATTCCAACATTTAAAATGAGAATTTTCTGACAATTTGTTTCCGACTCTGCAAACCACATCCACTAATTCGACGCTTTCTACGTCAAGTCAGCGACATGTTAGCAACCTCTGGAAAGTATTACATTTTCGGCCATTGTTTGGAAAGACACATAAAGCAGCTGCAGGATTGAACAATGCTCTCATAAGTAATGAGCTTAGTTGGCTTTATTGCCGTAAAAGTGATTCATTTTAGGGTTCTGACATTTGTTGGGGAGAGATGTGCCGATCTTTCAAGCTTGCCAAGAGTGGTGGGTGATATGGTTTTATGCTTCAAAATGGGGATGGGACGGTCACTGCCAGATGTTTTAAGATAATATATCCGACTAAGTGTTCTATTTTGCCGTTATGGAACATAAAAGGAAGAGTGGGTAATGGATGTCAGGGAGAGGAATTATCAGAAATGCCATTTTGTAATTCAAGGGTTGAGTAGATTGGGGGGAAAAAATTGAAGTATCATCTTGCTTTGAAGTGATAGAAAATTTCATTGTTCTTTCATTGTTGAAAGATCTAAAAATGGGTGTTTCATTGTTAAATAAGATTTATGCTTTTGGAAGATAAATTCATGGTTCTTCACGTATGCGAAATTTGTAAAACTCAATTTAAAGGATAAATGATTAAAAAAAAAAATGTGAACTATCATCATGTTTTGAAGGAATAAAAAATTTGGTTGTTCTTTGATTGCTGAATGATTTAAAAATTGGTGTTTAATTCTTTAAAAAGGTTTATACTTTTGCAAAGTAAATTCAGATTATTTATCGAATGGGAAATTTTTAGAATTCATGTTAATGATCAATGATAAAAAAAAAAAAATGTGAATTATCATCATGTTTTGAAGTGATAGAAAATTTCTTTCTTGAAAGATCTAAAAATTGGTGTTTCATTGTTAAATAAAATTTATGCTTTTGGAAGATAAATTAATGGTTTTTCAAGCATGCCAAATTTGTAAAACTCAATTTTAAGGATAAATGATAAAAAAAAAAAATGTGAACTTTCATCATGTTTTGAAAGGATAAAAAATTTAATTGTACTTTAATTGCTGAAAGATCTAAAATTTGGTGTTTCATTCTTAAAAAAGGTTTATGCTTTTGCAAAGTGAATTCATGTTCTTTCTCGAATATGAAATTTTTAAAATTCATGTTAATGATCAATGATAAAAAAATGTGAATTATCATCATGTTTTGAAGTGATAGAAAATTTCTTTCTTGAAAGATCTAAAAATTGGTTTTCATTCTTAAATAAGATTTATGCTTTTGGAAGATAAATTCATGGTTTTTCACATATGCGAAATTTGTAAAACTCAATGTTAATGATCAATGATAGAAAAAAAAAATGTGAACTATCATCATGTTTTGAAAGGATAATAAATTTCATTGTTCTTTAATTGTTGAAATATCTAAAATTTGGTGTTTCATTCTTAAAAAAGGTTTATGCTTTTGCAAAGTGAATTCATGTTCTTTCTCGAATATGAAATTTTTAAAATTCATGTTAATGATCAATGATAAATAAAATGTGAATTATCATCATGTTATGAAGTGATAGAAAATTTCATTGTTGAAAGACCTAAATATTGGTGTTTCATTGTTAAACAAGTTTTATGGTTTTGCAAGATAAATTTTCGTGTGCGAAATTGATAAAAATTATGCCAATAATCAATATTCAGATTTTGATATATTTATGAATTTTTTCGTTGCATCTCTGAGAGTAAGTGACACTTATCTTTCTATTTCATAATAAAATAATCATGTGTGAATGTAATAGTTGAAATAAGCTAGATGGAAGATGTTTGGCATGAAGTGGTTTCTTCATGTCTTATATTTCCATGACTTTTGACCGAAACATTTTAAGAGAAATCTATTCTCTAATCAGAATCTGAAAAAAAATAGTTCACTTAAGCAAGAATTAAATGGATGAAATTTTACAAATAGTTTTAGTACAAAAACTTTATTTAATCGTGATAAATAGTCTTTTATTTAATTGTGATCACGTGGTCTTTAACTAATCGTGGTCAACAGCTAATTTCTAAATCGTAAGAGAAGGGCACAGAATTCCAATTGGAAAATTTCATTATATACGTTAAGACATGTTTTACTTTATTTCAGCCATAAATGTGTTATTTTTAAAATTATGAAATCCTAAATTTGATCTGTCTTCTGATCCTCTTAATCCTTTAAAAAATTTGGGAATCTAATATTTATGCAGAAAACATTTCACTCATTTACAACCAAATTGGAATATAACTCTTTTAGACAATTTCAAGGAATGTCTCAATGAAGATAATACTGTCAGCAGATTTCGTGCCCTCGAGATGGCTGCTGTTTGATCTAAAATAACGAAATTCATAACTTTGTGACACAGCTCATTTTGATTGTAAAAAAAAAAAAAAATGTTTTACTAAATATGATTAACAAGACATAAGGGTTGAATATACGTTTATATTATGCATTTTTTGATAATACATCTTTGATTGAAACAACATTAAATATAATTTTAAAGTTATTTAAATCAAAAAGCGTAAAAAATTAAAAATGCCCTTTTCCACCATATAATCTGATATTATTATTAATCTCCACTCTTTAAATAAATAATTAAAAACAAAAAACAAAGTTTGCATGAAGACTAGGTTTTCTCCTCTCAACATGTATAAGGAATTTCTCTTCAACTTTCAACTATACAAATATTTAATAAAAGAACCAAATAGTTCCAAGAAATACTTTTACAATTTCATAGTATCTGAGAATAAAAAAATAAAATTTCCACCTAATTAAATTACGATTGTATACTGTAACAAAGAAACACAAACAGAGCATTTGAAATTTTATTTTTTCAAAAGCATAATAAGCTTTAAAAAAGACTTATCCGCTATTTAATTGCATATTATTATTAATTTCCACACTTTAAACAAATATTTAGAAACAAAAAAAGATTGTTTCTTAGATTTGAAACTCTTTTTCTCCTCATAATACAGATTAATTTCAACATTCATATACTTAAAAAAATGTTTTTCAGGTTTGAAGACTCATTTTTTTTTGTCCTCTAAACATGTACTAAATATTTCTCTTTAACTTTCAACTATACAAATATTTAATAAAAGAACCAAATAGTTCCAAGAAATATTCTTACAATTTCACAGTATCTAAGAATAAAAAAATTAAATTTCCACTGTATTAAATTACAATTGTACATTGAAATAACGAAACACAAACAAAATATTTGAAATTTGATATTTTCAAAATCCTAATATGTTAAAAATGTCTATCCACTATTTAATCGCATATTATTGTTTATTTAGAATCTTTAAGTAAATATTTAAGAATACAAAAAGAAGATTGCTAAAAGACTAATTTTTGTCTTCTCAAAATATATTAAAAATTTCTCTTCAACTTTCAACTACACAAGCATTTAATAAAAGAACCTCGAAACACTCTCACACTTTCACAGTATCTAAGACTAACCAAATAAAATTTCCACTAAATTAAATTACGATTGTACACTGAAACAACGCAACGCAAACAAATAGTTGCTTAATGGACTGTTTATATACCCAGCAGGACTTTTTTTTAAAAAAAACAAAGGCTCTTTTCTGTAGTATATTTACTGAAAGAATTCCCACAGACGCTCGTTGGCCAACAGACTTCACAGAGCTTAAATAATAGAGAATTCGATTTCCAAGGCATCTTGGGAGGATCCGGGATAAATTCCAAGAATCTTAAATGGTCTTGTATTGACGAAAGTGCCAGACATTCTTGGAAATTGTCTCCCCTAGAAACCCATGAAAGACGCCGGCTTCTTTATTTTGTTTTTTGTTGTATTTGTTTCCCTGTGTTCAGAGAATCTGGTGAACGGTCTATTAACTTTTGCGTCATCTAGAAGTCTTCTATGCACACAATTTGGATGGATGGATGTTTGGATTCGACGGAGGGAAAATTTAAAAGAGGGATATTAAGGCAGACTCGTAAAGACAAATAACGTCAGAGTGGGTTTCTGAATTGTCTAGACTAATGGTTTGGGTGTTTGGGCTTTAGCATTTCTTTGTGGGGTAGTTACTTGATAAGGCATTGAATTTCCATTTTTGCACAAATTCCTAGGGAATGGCACAGAGTTTTAGAAATTTGTATTGATTTATCATTTGATGTTTTAATCAAGAAAATAAAGAAAGCGAAGATGTTTATTTTAAATCAAAAATATTCTAATCAGCAAAAGACAGTATTGTTAAAATATTATTACCTGCACTATTTTACTATGAGAATGATTCAATGATATTGTTACTACGATATAGGCTCTAGACTAATATTGCTTAATATTATTTACAATAGTGAACAACAAGATATTTATCACAATACTATGTACATTAATTCAAATATTATCTAAAATATTGTTAACTGTTCGCTTCAATTTAGTTGTCTAGCTGGTTTGAATGTAATGTTAATTATATTAAGTTTCAAATAAATCGATTATATTTGATTAAATTTTATGTTCGTGATTCTCTTAAATTATCTGGCATTAAAACTGTGTTATTTTAATGTTGGTAGTTATTGGTCTTAGTTATTATTTTATTTAATTCTAGCTACATTTGGCGACCAGATGGTCCTCCGAGATGAATGCTTACTAAAAATTCTAATTAAATATTTTACTTTACTTTTAACTTTTTCAGCAAAATATTTTTATGTTTCAAATTTTGATAATCATATAATTATGTTACTGCATGCGCTTTACTATGTACTATAATTTTATTGTACTATGGTTTTAGTTATACTTTCAAAAGAATGTAGATGTCGTGATATTAATATATAATATTTTATTTTATTTCTGTCAAAAACTGTGCTTCTAAAAATTATGAAGTCCTTTAGTTCTAAGAAATTTGATTCAATGAAAAAATTCTTGGCATCTTTTAAATAAATAAATAAATCTATATTTTGAGACTAAATTGACTAAGCTATGAATTTTTGAATACCGTTATTGTAAGACATTAAACAATTTTTTTTTGGGGGGGGGGACTGCTGACACTGGCTGGCATATATTCTTCGAGTCGCTGTCGGTGTATATTCTTTGTTGTCAGAAATTGTGATTTTTCATGAGATAGTAATATTCATATTTTCATAACACTCTCGGTTTAGTCGCAATAAAGTAGATTTTGTCTAAATGTTATAATTACTTCTTTTTGTTTAAAGTTTTTGCGTTTCAAACATATTTTACTAAATACAATTCACAGGATTAAAAGTATATATGAAAATATAAAATCCATTACTCATCAGAATATTTATTGACTGAAAATGTATCAATAATGCTCATTACTTCATTTAGATCATTTTTCTGTTAGATACATACGTCTAGTTCTAATTGCTTAATAATTAATTGTTGGGATAAGATTAAAGTGGAAATCCTGTATATACATAAACCATGTTTGCTTTAAATATTACAGAACTATTAAATCAATAATATAGATATTTTGATATTTCACAGAAATCTTATTCTTGTGCTTATCTTTCTAGAATATGCTTTCCATGCTTATTTCATTTCTGCGGACACATGCCGAAAATTATATTTTTCTTTGTTTAGTTTGTAGTAAGATTTAATTTAATATTTTAATTTGAGCCTTTGAAAACATGATGGCAACACGTTCATGAAAACAAATTTTTTCCATGTACGTGTCATGTTTTTGTGCATCTTAAATTTTATTTTTATTTCGAGCGAAATGTTTCGTTTTAAAATATGTTTTAAATAATTTAAAAACTGCCTAAAAATAGAAATTAAATTTATATGTTAAAAATTGGTGTCATTAAAAAGATAATTTTTTAAATTTTAAAATGATGTAAAAATCATTATTGAACTGTAATATTTTCGAATGTTATTTCGAGGAAATCCTCAAATTTTCGTTTAATTTTTAATTAATTAAAATATTAAATGAGATTTCAAAAAACATACCAAAAAATAAATATTTCCAACCTCCAAAATATACATCTGCACATTTGGTAGCTCGAGGTTAAATGGTGTAGCCCATAAAAAGCATACATTCTTCTTCTTTATTAAATTAAATATTCCTCTTCTTTATTAAAATTAAGCACACTCATTCTTCTTTATTAAAATTAAGCACACTCATTCTTCTTTATTAAAATTAAGCACACTCATTCTTCCTTATTAAAATTAAATATTCATCTTCTTTATTAAAATTAAATATTCATCTTCTTTATTAAAATTAAGCACACATATTCTTCTTTATTAAGATTAAATATTCATCTAATCACATTAACACAATTCACATTCTATAATATCAATAGTAGTACTCTAATTTTAATTATATTGAAATTTTTAGAATAAACAAAATATTCATTTTGCTTCACTTATTTACATAAAATTGTATTTAAAAAAATTTAGTTCTATGGATATCTTTATCTTTATCTTTACTTACTATTTAAAGACGAATGTATAATTGTGTGTGTTGATGCTTAAAAGGCAAAACCATTTTACTTAAAGGTATAAAACCCCGAGGGCACCTCGAAATGAGCATGAGATGCTTCCGGCATGGTAGTTGGATCTCGCCACCCTGGAGGATATACAAATAGATGGGAGATCTGATTCCTCCCATCGATGACGGGACGTACTTTTTTCGGGGAGGGTTGTACCGTGGCCGGTGATGGCCCTTAGGACTCAACCACAATCCCCACCAGTGTTGCTGTTGCGGCGGTCCGGTCATTCAGCCTTATGGTTTAAATCCGTGTGCCTTCATGGTGTGTCAGAGAATCAGTTGGTTGATTTACCTGAAGGTATAAAATTTAACGCATGTACACTTTGGAGGATGAAAATGTGTATATCGGAGCGGTTTTTATTTGAAATTTTAATTAATTGTAATTGAAGAAATATATTAGTATTTCCCCCTGATAACTTCCGAAATATTACAGTACAAAAATAATTTTTGCATCATCTTAAAATTCAAAGTTCATCTTTTCATCAACACAAAGTATTTTAATCAATAATTCAAAATCATAAAAATTAAGCTTCTAATTTTAATTAGTTTTTTTAAAAATGTTTTAAGCATATTTTAGAACAATGCATTTTACAATAAAAAAAATCAGCGCGTTGCCATCAAGCTGACAAAATTTCGAATTAAAAGATTGGGCCAATTTTCACTGCTAATTACGCCTAGAAAAATGCAATTTTTTAGCATATATCTGTATGAAATAAATTAAATGCCGGAGTCCTGGCCTAGGGGTAGTACGTCTTCCCCATGATCTGGACGTTTCGAGTTCTGGTTCTGGCATGTTTGTTCTCTACCCTGTGTTCTATCTGTGAGGTGCGTGAATGAGCCCCAACCATGTAAAAAGGGGTTGTGCAAGCGAGTGTGTGTGTGCTATCTTCATTTGAGCTTGAAGTCAGACTTCTGCCCTCTGGGGCTCAGGGGTCTCTATTCTCTGAAGCTACTGCGCAAAATTTGGCTTAAATAGTCAGACGACAAAAAATAAAATAAATTAAATTTAAAGAATGGTATTTTCTAGAAAAAAATACAACGAAGAGACTTTTATGACTCTTCTACATTATTAATTCATTATTCTGTGTTATTTTAGGTAAACACGGTTTAATATGTACAGTACATCAATGACTCAACCGTGAGTACTAGCATATGCATCTAATAAGAAAAATGGTCTAAATGAACAAAATAGTTATGGTGTATTTAATTTGAATCAATAAATGTTTTAATGAATTACGAATTTTAAATTTTTATAGAGACCGTATTTGTTGCCAATCATACTTAATGAAATATGTTTGAGATATTAATGTTGTTACGACTTAAGACACTTTACAAGCCCGCTGACAGTTATCTGTCAGCAATTTAAGCTGAATGAGCGTCTCTTGTTTTTTCAGTAACGCCAACTAGAGCCAAGAGTGCACCTTAGCTACTTCATGCGTCACAATCGCTTGCACAACCCCTTTTTACAGGGGGGGGGGGCATTCACACACCTCACAGATAGAGCACAGAAGAAGAAAAACCATGCCCGAATCGGGATTCGAACCCGAGACCCCGAGAAGACACACTACTCCTATGCCAGGACACCCTAGGGGTAGTGCGTCTCCATTCTTTTCCGACTTGAACTGTCGGAGTTATGAAAACTCGAATAGCATTATTTTATTAAAACGTTCGATCTTAAAACTTTCCATCGATTGCCTTGAAAAAAGTACAATTGTCATCCCCAGAGTCCCCCAAGGCTTTTTTGCCCAAACTATTGAAGCTGCTTTTACCTAAAATAATGTCATTCCAAGCTTTATAACTCGAGCAGATTTGGTCGCAGAAGATTGGAACGTTGCCCATGATACACTGAATTGATGATTGATTGATTAATAATGATGCGGAAGATCAATAAAGCACTGGATAAAATACAGACTTTATAATTGTTTTCTAAAGTACATATTATTACTGAAATAAAATAAAACATTATTTTAATCATTTAAATTCTTTTGAAAATAAAATTGAAAATGTTATGATGAATCAGGGAAATTTTTATTGAAAAATACTTTGAGATATTGCATAAATTATAAATAATATTCTATTCTACATATAAGATTTCAGTTATGTCGAAGGATTTAATTTTTTTCAAAGGTTCAAATTTTATGGGACCTGACAGAAAATTAGAAACATTATTTTATGACAATGAATTGTATAACATGAAGCTACTTTAGTAGTATGAGTTATATGATTATTAAAATTTGAAGCTAATATATTTTGCTGAAGAAGCTATTAAAAAATGAAATTGCTTACATTATTTTATTGAAATTATTAGCGAACATTAATCATGACGAATTACTGGTGATATATAAAGTTATATAAAGAAGTCATTTATATGACTTCTTTATATAACTTTATATATCTCTCAGCTTTATAGCTGAAGCAAACTCAATGCGTCTTACATAAAAACGTTCAATTACGTTTTCACATGACAAACCCAATTAGGCCATATGAATAGAGCACATTACTGCAGCAAATATAGCATATTATTCCATTACCTCCACGAATGTTAATTCCCAGATAGCAGTAGAGAATAATTCACTCCACATCTTGCCAATAAAGTGTGAATAATTCAATATCCATGATTCTAATTTCTCAGAATATTTCAATTACCATTTCAGGAACTCAGTCTTATCTTCGATATTCAAACTTTTCAAGAGTCTTTGAAATCGACCTTAGAATTTGACTGAAACAGCTTTAGCAGTAAGAAAGTCCAAATAAAGAAATGATTATCGATTCTTTACTGAGATCCATATCACTAATTAATATTTCGAAACGTTTCGAATGAAATTATTTCAGCCTTAGACTAAATTAATGTGCCTTTCGATTCCTATTTGAATTGTTAATTGAAATCCAGAGTGCTGTATTCAAATGTAGTTTAAAATAATAAACTGGCAACCATTTTAAGAGTTGCTTTTAATTGGCGCTAAGCCAAAGGAAATGTATTAAGGTGTATGTTTTAAATATTCTTAAGTGATTCTTAACACCAAATGCTTAGTTAGCTTAGTCTTTCTAATAATCCCCATGGCTTCATTACTAAGCAGGAACTATCCACAGATCCTATACCTCAAGGTGGAACATAAAGAGGTTAATTTAGAAGTTATGGTTACACTGACTTCCTTGAAGATCCAAAGCTGATGAGGGCAAATTCAAAGGGGGGGGAGAGGAAGAGGAGATTCTATTAAAGAGAATCTGCATACAAATTGCCGAATACAAATTGCCTGCATACAAATTGCCTGCATACAAATTGCCTGCATACAAATTGCCGTGTTGGAAATATTTAGCTAAAATTCAGTCTGCATAAAGTTTTAATTGAAATGGATGTTCTGCGTAACAGCAATACCTTTTAGGCTGCTGGTTTTTTTTCCAACTTTTCGTGAATGTTTTTGAATGGCCCAAGTTGACTTTGGGATAGACACGAGATTTGAACTTTATTCTTTCTGGATAGAAAGGAAGCTAGGTGTTTCAAGGTGTTTCTAGTAATTGCGAAGCTGTGGAAAATAATTTTATGGACTCTAGGGAGTTCGATTAGGAATATTTTTATTCTTTAAGAAGTTGTATATAAATTGTTAAACGTGTAGGTCATTTTTTATTTCAAATAATATGGAAATGCATTTAGAAGTGGCAATAAAAGAAAATTACAGAAATAAAAGAAAATCTAGTGATTTGTATGTTTGCTTTGATGAATTTCTAACAATGGTATAATATTGTTTGAATTTGAAATTATTGGTAACTGTGAAAATTATTCTTATAAGAAAATTTTTCAATAAACTCCGAAATGAGGTCTAATTTATTAAATTTTGCAACAGTTTTTGCAGTATATAGGATGATAAATTAAGACATTACGATCAATTACAGCATGGATATGATTTTTTTTGGCCAAATAAAGGTTGATGTTAAATAATTAAATAGAGTTATGGCTTAAATAAAAAAGAAAAAATGCAATATCTTAACAAACGTATACTGTATATCTCTACAAATAATAATGATGATTAGCTCTTCATGACAAAGCATTGAACCTAATTTTACCAAATGTGATACATAATATTAATTAATAACTTTCCCAAAATTGAAAGCAAAAGAAATATTTTTTATTATTTAAAAATTGTCTTGTGGAGAATATTTCACAGAATATGATTCTTTTTAACCAAAGCACTGCATAAAATTTAGACTTCGTAGTGTTTTCATGAATATATTTACTGACTTAACAAAATAAAATATTGTTATTTACGTCATTTAAATACTTTTTGAAATAAAACTAAAGAATGAATATTATGATGAATTAGAGAATATTTTATTGATTGAGATATGCCATAAATAATAAAAAAAATATTCTACAGTGCACATAATACATTAATGCTGGGCGTCCTGTTTACTGCATCCATATTTTTAAAAAAGCATGTTATGTTTCAGCAAAAAGGTTTTTTTTTATTAATCGACATTTAAACATTTTCGTTTGAATTTAAAATTCAACTTTTACTTAAACTGAGAGATACCTAGAGCATATAATGGAATAGTGTAAAGCATGGGGCATATAATGGAACAGCGTAAAGTAATATTATGTGTTTTATGACTATCAAAATATGAAGTTTAAATATTTTGATGAAGAAGTTATTAAAAAGCCATGTTGTATAACATGTTAAATTGAAAATTTCAGAGAACATTAATATCGGTAAATCAACTTTTTGACAATAGCTGCTAGTATTACATAAATGTAAAAATTTCTGAGGGCTTCAGATTTTTAAAAAATGTTTCTAAAATCCTCAATTATTTCCCATTTTCTAATATTATAATGTATGAACAATGCAAGTATTCTACGTTAAGAGATACAAGTTAAAAACACAGCCATCAACAATGATCATTTAATTGATGAGAGATACGTGTAAGTGTATATGTACATAAACCAGAACGGCTAAAGATTTGTTAATGATTCATTTGCAATTTAAAAGTTTATATCTTTCAAGCGCTTTGTATTTGATTTTTCTGAATATTTAATGCTAATGAAAGGAATCTAATTGTTTTAAAAGAGAGGGTTGGTGCTATACTCATAAATTAAGTCTTATTTTCATTGACTTTAAACTTTGCTTAGATCTTGCGAAAGTAAAGTCACGACGACTTCAAGCCCAGTAGAGTTTATCTTTCTTCGAAAGACGTCTAAACAAATAACCAAATCAACTGCTTTGAAAATTGACAAAATTATAAATTTAAGAGTGGCTCTGGAATTCGAAAATGTCAGGGTAAGATCTAGGAAAAAGATAAACATATAAGAATGTGTGAAAAGAGGAATAACTAATATTAAGCCAAATTCAGTATGAGTTGGCGTATTTTAAAAGATATTATCTATCATCATTTCTCCGTATTTTTTATTGGAAATACAATTATCTAAACGTTTAGTTTTCTATATGAATCATTATTCTCTAATGTTTATTTTCATTTCTCAATGAAAGACTTTTAATAAACAGTATTTTTTTATGATTATGACATTGTTAAAATTAATAAGATTATACAGAAAAACAAGTTATTACTGATAGTACGTTATTATCAACAAGAAAGCACCAGCTCTTTAAAAACACTATGTGAGATTATGGAAATCATCGACGTTATCTAGAAACATGTAGCAAAATACAGGGTGTACCAAAAAATGGAAGAAATATTTACTGTTTGAAATATTGCAATTAGATGAATATTTCCGTTGTATAGTTTCATGAAATAAGGTATATGAATAATGAATAATACATAATATAATACGATTATATGAATAATACATAATATAATACGATTATATGAATAATACATAAAATAATTGAATTTCAAATGGATTTATTGAATCTATAAATATTTGTGAAGCTATTGATATTTTATTTGTATAGATATATAGTTCAGCAATGGATTGTAAAACCCTCCGCGCTTTTGCGCATGCGTTAGGATGAGTTTAATTCGCCAAAATAGGGGTGAAAGGAAAGATGAAAGGAGGAAATATTTACATTTACTAGTACTTATAGAGGAAATCCAAGGTCAAAGGAAATGCACTCATCGTTCCGCGTTTCCCCCCTTAATGAGATGGAATTGTCGACATGCGGTCGTCTCAGAATCTGTTGACGAACTATATTGAAGATTTTGTTAGCTTTATATTTATTGTATTTATGTATTTTGTATTGCTTTGCTTATTAATTATATTTTGTATTAATAATTGTATTTTGTAGTTTCTTCTCTGTTTGCGTTGTAGATCGAAATTAATATTGAGTCCGTCTATCTTGCTCTCAGACAATGTTAGTATTTTTTACAATTTTAGTGTACAACTCTCATATCAGATATCCTTAGTGTAATTAAATTTATTTTTGACATTCGTGTTCTTTTTCAACCATCATTCTTTGCATAAATGCCAAAATTTTCCTTAAAACTCAGGGGAATCTGAAATACATAGAGTTGTTACCGTTAAAGTATATAATGCAGTTATTTCATAGAATACCTAGTTATTCCATGAAATAACTGATCGTGTCCGTTAAAGTGTACAATATGTTATTAATTTGACACTTTAACTAGTTATTCTATGAAATAACTAGGTATTCTATAAATTATCTAATGAGAGGCAGTTAAAGTGTAAAATAAACAATTTATCTAAAATGAAATTAAACTAATGATAGACAATTGAAATGAAAAAGAAGCAATTTATCTAATTTATGCAGCGTATAAATGGTATTTATGGAAACGTACCATAAAATCATTTGTTAGAACAAGGATTACTAAAATGACACTTGGAATTAAAAAGAACATTATTTCTAAAACAAAAACATTTTTTTATTTCTGAAACAAATAAACAAAAACATAAATGCAGTAGGAGTGGAAGGTAAATGTATTTGTCGTGCGAGATATATGATATAGATTATTTTACACTTTAACGGGCTTAAGATCGTTATTCTATGAAATAACTAGTTAAACCATGAAATACAAGAGAGTTTTACACTTTAACGGACACGATCAGTTGTTTCATGAAATAACTAGGTATTCTATAAAATAATGGATTTCATACTTTAACTGTAACAGAGTCACTAAAATGTCGAGGTCAAATTGTGTAAAGAATTATAACTTCTCTATATGCGTTCATATAAGAAGATTAAAGTCAGGGATTTTAAATTTCGTATTTTTGATATAAATTCTTGATTTTGAAGTCCTAAAAAATCGAAATGAAAGATCAAATAGATGGACAAAACGTTATACTTCAAGCCGAATAGAAAAATCTGGAAAACATAAATAAATAAAAAATGCATATTCATTTTATTTTGTACCATTGTAAAAATTTATATTACTCACAAACTAAAAAGTACGAATTTTTTTTTTGTTTTACTAAATTGCTTATCAAAAACGACAGTTCCCTAAAAAAAAAGGCTTAAAATAATCTGGCACGCATATAAAATCTCAAGACGTTACTTGGAAGAAATTTATTTTTATGGTAGCGAGACATCACTGTTTTCAAAATTTTTATCCTGAGTCGTTAACATGATAAAGTCGAGGTTGCGATCAATCTTCTTCAGAAGATTTACAGAACCAAGCGAAATCAAAAATTGTGATAGATGATTTAGTGAGGAAAGACTGCTTCATGTATACAGCAGACATGGAAAGAAAAAAAATGATTTGTTCTTTAAACTTCCACTTGAGTAAATAACTTGACATGATGTTTGATAAATATTTGAAGACGTCTGTTGTTTTGTTTTTTTTGCAATATTTTTAACTTTTTTTTCCCTCTGTTCCTTAGAATTATGATAAACGTGTTCCAAATGATTACGTATTTAAAAATTGACATAACTATACGTCAAAGGTGATAAGATTAAGTTAACCTCTGTCTATAATGTATGACAAATTTTAGAATAATCTACTATCTGCAAAAAATAAGGCAGTTACAAATAAAATTGCACACTTCTGGACAAAGTGTAAATGACAGTTTTATTTAAGTAGTCTAATTCAATATTAAGCGTTATGTCTCAGATCAAGATAAATGATAAATATTGGGGATGCGTTTTTTACTTTAGAGCAGTGGAATGCATTAAAATGCGTTTCACAATGCTCAAATCATTTTTTACACATTTTATTTCATTCGATTTTTTTCATGTTTGGAGAGATGGGATTTTGTAATTGATTTTCCATTTATTTCCTATTCTGTAAGAGTTTTTAATTGTGTAATTTTGTACACTTAGGCAAACTTGATGATAATACGCCATTTAAATAATTACGACTCATGCATTTTTCAGAGCTGCCTAGGAGTAGTGATATAATTTTTATGTATATTTGATATTAAAGATATATATAGAAATTACGGAAATGAACAGAACAATGTAAGTTATACACATTGTTACAAATCTGTAATGTTACTTCCCAGAACGATTAGTTCAATCACTGCAAAGACCGTTTTACAATCAGCTCTTCTGGATGCTGATCGGGTGCCGAGTCAGTGATCCGAGTCAGAGTGCCGAGTCAGAGTTTGGCGCAAAATAGATATTACTGTAAACTTTCAGAATTTTTGCAATTCACCCAATAGGAACCGAGATACGCCTGATTGGTCTAGAAACCTTCTCTGCCCGCCTCCTAGGAACTATAAAAGGCCGGCAGTCTCAAGCTATAGGCAGTCGCAGTTGTAGTCGTGAAACGAGTCGTTGAACAGCGAAGGACAGCGAAATATTTGGGTTAGTTCAGCGAAGCGTTACGTGGAGCTCAAGCGATTGGCTCACGATTGATCTGTGAGCCGAGTCTTAGTGTTTATTGTGGAAGCAACATTGAGTCGTTTGTGGAGTAGCCAGTCGTGTAAAAGTGAGGCGGCAGTTGGATACAGCTAATGGGTGATGAATTGCAGACGTTTGATGAAACCATAGAGTGAAGCTACGTAGATTCCCTCCTTCTGTTGAATTCTGTCTGGCCGTTTTGCGTGCTGTGGTCATTATTACTACCGATTACTACTTGTGGGCTACTGTTTGTTGTAGTATGCTGCTGTGTTTGTCTCGTCTGTATATTTACGTCTTTGTAGTCGTGTTTGATAAAAGTAGTCGTTCGTTATTGAGGTCTGGTGATTATTTTCACACCATACACCCACTACAAGCAAACCTGTTAATTTTACGGACCTGCAGGAGAAAGTTCTGTAACAATATTTATAAAAAATTGTTAAAAAATTTCTGTCAAGGAAACAATAATACCAAATTACAAAAGCATGTATTTGAAATTTTTAGAACCATCAGGCCTGGTTAATCAAATAGTCACCAAAGTCAGCTAGCTTAAAATAAATAGAAAAGGTAAAGAGAAAAATCCCCAAAACCAAATTACCATACCTATTTTAGGAATTTTTTCATTTGCAAGTTACTGACATCTAAATGTACTTCCCCATTCGTTTTATATAGGGGAAAAAAAAAGAAAGGAAACTTGAAACCCTCCCCCTTTCTTCCTAGACCCAAACTTTGGGTAACAAATCTTGTCGATGCTGCTTCGTTCATTGGTGCCGGGTAGGGGGTCGGCTGTGCCCAAGAAGAAGTCCTAAACGTTGGTTCGACTTCGCCAATTCTTATTTCATTTGAGACCTTATGAAGTTTAGGTACATAAATAATAGTCATTTATATCCCTGTACCCTCCATTTTGTAAAGAGATCTCAAAATAAAACTTTGACACGGTCCCGTCCCAACAACTGGAATGATTTCGCTAATTTTATTCCACAATAAATTTTACCGTGTAGTTTTCAGTGTTTATAAATTGGAGTACTATATGTTTAGTGTGCAGGTACGACTTTAAATAGTTAATTTGGTGAAATAAGATGTAATTCATCACAATTGGATACTATCATGTATTAAACTATATTAATATATTTTAAACTATTAGTTTGGTGGGTGAACAATTGGTTGCCGAAAGCGGTAGTTATAGTTTAAAATTCAATTCTACATCAATAAAGGAAACAATGCTGTACTCAGAGAGGAACAAATTGAAATTTATAACTAAAATTTTAATTATTTATATATTATTCCAATATTATATTTTTAAATTAATATTTTCTGCAGTTTTATAATTAAAAAAATACTCAATTGCTAAACTTATGACTCTAAGTCTAAATTATTGTTTAAATACACAGTTGAGCGTTTGGTATTTTTCTTTACAGAAAAAATAAAATTATGTGTTTTTATAAATAAAATGATTTTCACTTGCAAAGTCTTATGACTCTAAGCCTAAATTCTTATTTAAATACACAGTAGAGCATTTGGTATTTTCTTTATATAAAAGTAAAGTTATGGGTTATTATAATTAAAATAATACTCAATTGCTAAATCTTATGACTCTTCATATAATTATTTAAATACCGAGTAGAGCGTATGGTGTTTTCTTTACATAAAAATAAATTATAGGTTTTCATAATTAAAATAATACTTAATGGCTAAATCTTATGACTCTTCATCTAAATTATTATTTAAATACACAGGAGAGCGTATGGTATTTTCTTTACATAAAAATAAAATTGTAGGTTTTTCTAATTAAAATAATACTTAATGGCTAAATCTTATGACTCTTCATCTAAATTATTATTTAAATACAGAGTAGAGCATTTGGTATTAATATTTTTCCTTATATAAAAATAAAATTACAGATTTTTATAATTGAACTAATACTGAGTTGCTAAATCTTGTCTCTAAGCCTAAATTATTATTTAAATACACAATAGAGCGTTTGGTTTTGTTCTTTACATCCATCATAATTAAAATTCTTAAGCCTAATTATGTTAAACCCATTTTGCTTCATCAGTCGTTTCTTCTATAATCATCATTTCTGTATTGTTTTTATAAGTAATATATTTTATACCATGATACCTTAACGTCTTATTTATTATCCTTATCTAATTTTATATGACAGAAAAGGAAATTGGATTACATTAATTAAACAAAACATCAGCCATAATCGATTCGGGAAAATACATAACATATCACAACTTAATGCATCGATGTTTTATTTTTTCTTATAACTATTTTGGGTTGGTTACTGACTTTCCATTTTAAATAAATTAGGTTTTATGCCTTTATTATCTAGTCGATAAAATTAACTGGAGAGAAAAAAAGCGTTTAAAGTTTGAATTTCAGATAAGCAGGCTTACTTTTAATTCATGGTTCATTCTTTGCGAAATAATGTGCAAACTCCATAATAAAATATAAGGTTTTGAGATAATTTATTCAACTTTTAAGATTCAGTGTCCTTTATTTTTGCATTATAGGTAAAATATAAAGGGATTAAATTATACATTTTCCAATAAAGAAAGCTTTTTTCACTAATCAAAAACAAAATCATTCAAAAATAACAATCAATTGTGCTTCTGACTGTAAATGAAATGATTTTTTTTAAAGTTGGAAAGCATTTGTGATTATTATATTTTGATTAGTTTAGTTTAATTCATGTCCAAAAGAAAAGTATTTAATTTGAAGCCATACTAATACTTTTTCAGAGAGGGGGTGGGGTGGACTTGCAACTTTGAATTGCTGTAAAATAATAAGAATAACACGACATGAGGCAGCAACTCTTCTCCAAACACCCTTTCTACGTCTGTAATAGGGTATTTGATTTTGATGAACTCTCAAACATCAAAACAATATATTTGACTAACCAAGTTTTATTTTATAGTTTTCAAGTCAGAATCTAGTGACTCAAAACCGACCAACTTACACGTCTTAGGATGAAATTGTCATCACAGATTATATCCGATTTTCAAACCACTCAAAAGGCAACTTTTCAAAATAGTTAGCATCAAATCTCTCGAAACCGCAAGATTTACATGTTTTAGAATGAAAATGCCATTAAAGATTAGTATAGGATGTTGAAGTCACTCGAAAGGTGACTTTCTTTTTAGATAGTCAGCATCAAACGACTCGCAATCGTCCAACTTACACGATTTTCAAGATGAAAAATGACATCACAGATGAATGTCCGATTTCGAAGACATTCGAAAGTCATCTTTTTAAAAAAGTCAACATATAGTCACTCGAAACCGGCTTACACATTTTAGGATGGAAATACCATCACAGATCGGAAATTCCGCTCTATCATCACATCATCATTTTGGTGGCATATAATTTAGAAAAAAATATGACAACAGTCTTAAAACATATAACAGGCAGCTATGTAAATATCTAGCTGTTTATTTCAATCAACTTTGAAAACTTGTATGAACATGGTGCAATTACTCCTTGAAATTTGCTTATTTAGCCTGACTTGTTTCATGTTTGTAAAGATGGTATATTATAATCACATTTTTAAGAAGCTCCCAAAACAATAGTTTTGGTGTGTTGCATATTTTGATATTATTTTACTTACATGACTCAAATATTTGCTCTACTTATAGAATTTAATCATCAGTTAATCAAATTTTGAATTTAATTTTCATCCCATATAAGTGGCTCCATCTGTTAGTGAATCTGTAAAAATTGATTCAAAATTGAATAATTCTTTCTAATAATAAATTTGAAATATATTATACAAAATTCTCAAAAGTAAGAGAAAAGACAAAAAGATCTGAACACATTTTTATAGGAAATTGAAAAAATATATAATTTTCTTATCTTTAAAGTTAAGAGCCAAACAGAAAAATATGTGAGACATTGTAAAAATATGCTTTAGAAGCATCAATGAATATTTCTGAGAAAAGGTTCATAAACGCGAACTGAAAATTATAATTTATATCATAAACATATTTCACATTTTATTTAAAATGAAGAACTTTCATGAACTGACTCTGCTTTAATTCATTTATTTAAATATTTCTTTTCTTATAATATTTACCTTCATTGAAATTATATAATATATTCTTAATTGAAATTATATAATTATATAATATTATATAAGAATTATTTAATATAATATTTACCTTAATTGAAATTATATAATATATTCTTAATTGAAATTATATAATTATATAATATTATATAAGAATTATTTAATATAATATTTACCTTAATTGAAATTATATAATTATATAATATTATATAAGAATTATTTAATATAATATTTACCTTAATTGAAATTAAATAATATAATAATTATATAATATAGAATATTTAACTTTCCTAATTATTTCACAGCTTCCATCTTTTGATATACCTTAAAATAATCTTCACATATTGCGAAGTGAAGCACTGAATCCAGTTTCCATAAAATAAACAAAATATAACCATAAAATAAATCTAATAATCCCCCGAAAATATCCATTAACTGATAAACCTTCTGCCGAGCTTATCTTATGACTTATCTTCATGATAGCAACTTGACTCATTTTAATATAAAACCTTTCACCTATTTATCAAAATTCTTTCGAACAATCTATTTCAAATATTTAAAATGAGAATTTTCCGAACAAATTGTTTCCTATTCCCAAAATCAAATTCCACCAATTCAAAGCTGTTCACGCCAAAGCTGCAATATGTCAGCAACATCTGGAAAATATTATATCTTAGGTCATTGTTTGAAAAGATGTATAAAGCAGCCGCTGGATTGAAGAATTCTCCATAAGTAATGAGCTATGTTGGCTTTATAGCCGACAAAGTATTTCGTTTTACGGATCCGACGTTTATTGGGGAGATATGGGCCGATCCTGAGGTTGGCGAGGAGTGGTGGGTGATATGATTTTATGCTCCAAAATGAGAATGGGATGGTCTCTGTCGGATGTTTTAAGATAATATATCCGGCTAAGTGTTCTGTTTTTCCATTATGGGACATAAAAGAAAGCGAGGGTTAACAATATCAGCGAATGAGTTTATCAGAAATGTCACTTTGTAATTCAAGAGTTAAGTAGCTTTAAGAAAACAACAACAGTGAAATAAAATCGCGTTTTGTTGGTAGAATATTTCAGCAGAACTTCATCACTAAATATTTAAGTGAATGAAATTAATGTTTTTATATGATATCTTTATTTTCTTTCTTGTTTTCAAAGTATACAAAAAGAAAGTATTGAAATGATAAAAGAAATTAAACTTTGGAATTTTGATGATATCTCCTCATAGCAAATCTCCCTGAATCTATAAATATAATTTTTAGTATCGCATAGGATCATAATTATCTCCCAATCAGGTAATTGGGAATGAAAATTGGTATGAAATTTTGTTTTGTATCTACTATCTAGAAAACTATCATCAAGAAACCAACCAATCAGCAAGGATCGGATTAACGTATCTCCCAAAAGCACTGATTTAAATAGAGGAGATTTTACAAATAAATTTATTTATAGAATTAAACAGGATATCCACTCTAATTGAGATCCAACAGCCAATATCTAAACGGAAAGAGATTGTCATGTATTTCGAATTTAAAATAATTTAAATAAAAAATATTTTATCTGCTTCAATTAATAAGCAAAAGGCTTTATTAATTAAGGATTCTGAATTTTTAATCAGCATTCTGAGCTTATTAGCTATGTTTAATAAAGGTTTCTTGATACGCTAAGATTTTATCAAAAATATTTCATTGTTCTGTGACCGAGTTATGAAGATTCGAATATAAGTATTTTAGAGAATTTGAAGCCTCAAATTAATTCCTTGAAGCTTCAAGGAAAATCATCAGATAAATGAATTTTTATTCCCGTGAGGCAGCTGCTGATCGGTTTAAATTAAAGAAATTGATAGTTTTATAACTAGTCATGATCGTAGGAGAATTCAACATTTTTATTTTCTTACTTACGAAGTATACAAAAATAAAGATAAAGCATCATACACTTTAAAAAATTTGGTTTCAACAAATCTTCAAGTTTAAATCCTCCCTCACTCAGATAATTAAATGAATTTGAAATTATGTTTTACTGCCTCAATATTTGCTTGTATGTGAACACGATAACAAACACAGGTTTTGAGCTGGATGGATGAAAAATTGATATATTTGCTTTATACTGAATTTGTAGATTTTTATCCAATTTTTAAAAATCTTTGACAAGAAGTATATTTGTCTGTCTGCCCGAATGGAAATAAATACGACAGTCACTAACTTCAGATTTAGATTGATATAATTTAACGCATAATTTTAACACTAATATGTATATCAATTTCAAATTTTGTACTAAATACATCAACGAGTTAATCGTTTGCTGGTCTATACAATTGCATGCATAGAAAGTATATAATTCAAAGTGCAAAGTCTTAGATAAATGAAAGTTATTGTCTGACATTTTTTACAAAAAAAAGTATATATATATTGTTTTGTTGTGTAGTTCTATATAAAAATAAGATATCTAAAATGTATATTCACTTTTTGCATATAACGCTCGTGGTCAAAGCCTTCAAAATAAAAATCTTAACACGTGTGAAGAATGTACATACTATTTCAAATTTTTTATTTAAATCTGTGATTATAAAGAATATTATAATTCAAACTCGTTTCATTTTACTATAGAACAGAACTTGACTCAAAACGTTGTAGGAACAACACTACTTTCTCTTTATGGTGCAACAATATCACAAAGTCGTATTAAAATACTTCTTTTGTTTTTGATGAAGTAATATAACAGAACTTTTTATTATATGTAGCATATTAATTTGCAACTATCATCTGTAAAGAATATATTATAGAATTTATCTCCTTTTTATTATTCTAGTTTAAAATCATTTTTAAATGTATTTAAGTAGCTTATTAGAAAATAAAATGCGAAATAATATCACTTTAAATGATAAAAAAAATACGAATTACATTTGCAATTTTCAATAAACATGCAGAATTAATATCTGTTTGTTTGTTTGTTTCTTATGGCACTTGCCACTGACCCGCTGTTACGAAGACAGCGATTTAAGCCTGAGGGGGACGTCTCTTATTTTTTATAGCAGCGCCAACTAGGGCCAAGAGTACGACTTTGCTACTCACGCATCACACATTCGCTTGCACAACCCCTTTTTACAGGAGGGCACTTTCACACATCTCACAGATAGAACAACAGAAGAACAACCATGCCCAAACCGGGACTCGAACCCGGGACGCCCAGACCACGGGGAAGACGCGCTACCCCTATGCCAGGACGCCGGCAGAATTAATATCTAAAAACAATGGAATTAGAAACCTAAAGCATTGAACCAATTTTCAAAAATGTAATTTACGAAAAATAATATTCATTAAGTTGCACACAGGAATAATAAACTAAATTATTAAAAATATAAAAGATGAATCTGAAAAGATTAATAAAAAAATAGTGAATTAAACATTGAAACAAAGTATTAAAAGAACTAAAAAAATTGAGAATTTTCATTGAATATGCAAAATTGAAATTTAAGAAATTGCATTCATAGAATTTCGAAAGCATTGTATTCTAGAAAATGTAATTGGAATTATTTATTAATATCCGAGGCTTAAATTCAAACAACACTTCTTAGGGAAGACTGTAATAGAAGTGATAAAAAGAAATAATCATCAGTAAGCAATCATAAATATGATTCGAGAAATAATATAAAATACTAAATAAGTCTTCAAAAAAGAAAATAAAAAGAATTAACACTCATGAAGTTGGCACTAGGGGATAATGGATTAATAAATAATTAAGATATAAATTAGAAATAGTTAGTAAATATAGAGAATTGAAAATTGAAAACGAAGGAATTATTGCTGGAACTGAAGACAAAAATAAATCGTTTAATGCAGAGAATTCAGAAGTAACATACATGATATTGCAAAAATCCATTTTGTGCAAAAGTATTTATATTAAGGATCTAGATTAAACCGTGGTAGATTAATAAATATTTATTTTAATAGATTAGTACAGAAGTTAAGAGCTGTAATAGTTAAACAAGCTGGAGTGGTTTCCCCAAAACTCTCTCGCATATTCTCTAATAAACTTTTCATACCAGAGAACGCCTTACATGGCACTGGTGTGCAATAGTTATGAAATAATAACTTTTAGCATGAATTTAAATATTTTTGCTGGATCTAACGTTTTATCCTTGGCGAGATATTTACTATTTAATCCTCGTCATAAGTAAACGGCATAACAAAAATCGAGTTTCTGTTTTAGACACGTTTTTCTCAACAGATTGAAACAAAAATTTGTTGCAAAACTACATTAGTAGTTACAAAATGCCATACTAAATTAGATGTATTTAAATTATCCCGTTTGTGAGAAATCGCGTTTACATGTTTCTGATGTTTCATATGCCGATGGAAGGCCAACTCTTTGTTGGATTTGGCAAAAAATTCAATAGACATCTATTCTAACAATTCTAAATCTGTGTACCAAATTTAATCTATCTAGCTCTATTCATTTTGCAGTTATCGTCTTAACTTATATTCAAACAGCCTGACAGACTATCTTCCTCTTAACAAATTTTATTCAAAATTTGATAGAAATCTGCAAATTTGATGTCAAAACTATCTATTAGATTCCATCAATTTAGTCCAAAGCGTTTTTGATTTAATTTTGTCGAGACATACAGACAGTTTCGAAAAATGTGTTTTTCCGACTCAAAGGGAGGTCTAAAAGGTAGAGACCTATCAAATTTTCGAATACGAATTATTTTTGACAGTTATTATACTTTCTGTATTCTACGTATACGTGAAAGTAAAAAAAAAAAATATATATCCAAGCTATTATTTTTTTTTATTTTCTTTCTTTATCCAGGCTTAGCTCTTTACCTATTTGAACCAGCAAACAAGATGAACTATTACGAACAATTTAACACCGGAAAATGTGCTTTAGACTTTGCTAAGTCATAGTCTTGCGAAAAGAATTTTGAAAGTAATAGTTAAAAAGCCGAACACACAAACAACACATTAAAAATGGCGTTTTGAACATGAAGAACAAAGATGTTTTTCAAATAGATTGTGTCGTAAAAAATTGAAAGGGATATTTAATGACCCATAAGGAGCTTTTTTCATCATATTCGCTGTAAAAATGCAGGGTAATGAATGTGTTTCGAGCATGTTGTCCTTTTTAAATTTCTGAGTCATTAACGGAGCAGAGGGGTCAATAAAAATGTAATGAGTCGTATACTTGTACAAGAGAATAAAAACGCTGTTTTAAAATTTTATTTCTGAATTAGCTTTGTAGTATGGGTAATTAATTTCAGTAAATTGGGTCATAAATATGAACGAAATAATTTTTAAGCTAGTGCAATATCAGAATTCTAATTTTTGATTTCAATTTATAATTTTGAATTTCAAATTTATAAACATATTGTCTGGTTTTCTACTGTAAGTTTTTTGTTTAACGAAAAGTTTTACAGAACATTGATTGCAAATAGCATTTTCATATTATTGACTCATCATGTTAGAATATATAATTTGTAAAGGAAGAACATTTTTTGATTTTACTTTCTTCTAAGCGTAGCATACTAATAGAAAGAACTACAATTGCCAAAAAATTCGAATTTGGGACATTGACAAATCTTATCGTTTTCTAAAAATATATTTATGTCAATCTGTACACTCTGTCTATCTATGAAAACAATAATTATAGAACGCTAGTTATTAGTTAGAGAGTTAGTAACGCTAAATAGATGAAATTTGGACTGCCATCTTTGTACCAAATTTGTGGTTTTCTATGAAATTTTACCGAAATCCATTCACAGGCTATCTGGATCCTAATATAAATGGGCCTCTACAAAATGGGAATATAAAGTTTGGTGAATTTGTTAATCCGAATCGAAGATCTGCTTTAAAATTTGGATCAAATCCGTCAGAAAACTGACCATTGGTTTTTATTTTTACATGAATTCAACCTCAATAACTGAAAAATGCAATGACTTAAATAAATGAAAATTGGCTTGTCGAAAAATGCTAATTCTGTGCCATATTTTGGTTTTTAACAATCGAAAAAGAGACATTGAAAAATTCATTAAATTTTCTTAACTATACAACGAGGTACAAAAATGGTCATGCGCAGAACTCTAAAAATATAAATCTAAACACTCATTGTGCCAAGGTTCTTGTTCAAATTCCAAAATTTTATATGGGAGTGAGGTGGAGGATAATAAGTTAATTAGATATTATACGAGAAAGTTTTGGTCTGTCTAGTCACACTTTTCGGTTTATGTTTCAATTATTTTAATATTTGCAATTTTTCAATGTTGAAATAAAACTAATCAAATCATTGAATTCAATTAAAAATAACTCAAATCGAAAGCTTTTGACATATGAAAGACATAAGAAATATTTAAGACTATATAAAATTGATTCAGTTTCTCTATGTTGGTGAAGACGTTGTGATTACTACATATTCTACGGAGTATGGAATATTACAGAGTTTTAAGAAGTGTAATGAAAACACACTGCCGTGAGTTATGAAAATGGTAATGAGGATATTAATAAAACATTTTTGGGAAAGAGAAAGGGTGACAGCATTTGATGCTGTAACTAGAATTTCAGGTTGAAGAAAAGGCTTATTAAATCTTCTTATTTATATTTTTATAATTTAATTCAAAAAATTTTATTCATAGAATTTTATTTAAAAATATTTTTGTAAAACAACGGGATTCTGCTAATGAATGAAAAAATTATATTCGAATCTAATGTTGCGAGCTTTGCGAAAATACAGATTCAGCTTGAGAAGCTTTAAAGATTGAGAAAACGAAGCAGTTAAATGTTTATCAGGTCCCTTGTCTTAGATAGTGTAGAGGCTGTATCTTAAATAATTTTCACAGTTTAAAAAGAAATCATGTTATTGTTTTACATATAAGCAGATATTCACTATGTTATAAATATATTTGGCCATATTCAGCAACGGTTATATATTAAAAATTAGAAAGCAATGAAATAAATCTAATAAAAACTATTTTTGCTCAGAGCATCTTTTTTCCCCCCATGAAGGCTTTTCATCTTTAATAGGTTAATTTGATCAATATTTGATATAAGTACTTTTATGTAATCTGTATTGAAATAGCATGGAAAATTTTGAATTGAAGAAAAAAAGAAAACCATGTAATGATCAAATTCATTAATTTAAGTTTTATTTTTAACTTTATGAAATAATATGAAATTTGAAGTTTTTGTTTGTTTCATTGAATAATTTAAGATTTCATTTCTACCATGTAAATTAAACAAGTTTTTTCGTTTTAAAAATATACAGTGTTGGTAAATGGGAACTTTAAATCAATTTCTGCACGCAATTATTTTTGAAACGATAAACTGCATATTACTCTGTAAAACTTTAACAAATCTTAATTCTTTAGACTAAAGAAGGTCCCAAAATTACTAAATTATATTTCTGTAAAATGTTTCTTTAATTTCAATTAAGTGATTTAATAATTAGTTTTACTTTAAAATTTTTTGCAATAATACACTTTTACAACAATGCATCTCTTTTATATATCCATAATCAGTAAACTGAAAAGAAGAAAAATCCTGTAATACGCCAAAATAATTCAAAAAGCCTTACAGTGTCAACACAAAATATGGAATTTTGAAAAGAGTTTCATAAATTACAACTAGTTAATTATTTAACCAAAATTTAATTGATATTATATTTTGTAATAAATTTTGTAAATATTGTTGTAATATTTTGCCTTCATTAACTTTAATAAATATTATTCCATAAAAAGCATTTTTACATTATTTTAAAATCTAAAAATTTAAATTTGTAGTGCTATTTTAATTTAGTATATACCTTAATTAAACAAAAGTTTTAAGACAATTTTAGTAACAATTCCTTTTCTTATTTAACTGTTTGCAGCAAAACGGCATGAGTGTGAGTAATCAATATGTTTATTTTCATATTACTGTAGTACGACAAAGCAAAATTAAATATCATATTTTTCAATTTTTTATTCTGTAATACTGTTATGTTAATAATGTTATGCTATAATATTTGACATTTCATAATATTGAGTGTTTTTTTAAATATTAGTATTTAAGGATGGTATTTTTTTGCATGCATGTGTGAACTGCAATACGTAAAAGTCGTTACGTTCAGATTCCATTGGCTGATGAAATCAAGCCAAATGAAGGCTAGATAGAAGAGTTAAAGCTAAAACATTATAATATAACTATTTCAGGTTAATTGTAGGATTTTTTTTCGGGAAGGATGGGGTTGGCTACTTTTTTTCAACTTTATTAAATGAGATACAGCTTGGAAGTTAATTAATTTACTAGAAAAGATAAAGCGTTCATGTATTTATAAAAACGATCCAGGAAAATCATTACAGTATTCCTAAGAGAAAAAAATAAAATAATATTATCATAAAAATAAACAAATCCTAAATCAGAGTCTCCGATATTTAACATTTTGATCTTTTTACAGGTTGCAATTAAAAAATTCTCTCTATTTGTCTTCTTAGATATTGAGTCTAATGCTTAGATATTTTTAAATATGCTTCCGTCTGAAAATCTAAAAAAAATGTATCATTATTTGAAAAAAAAAATGAATTGATTAAAAAGCTTAGCTGTAGCAAAATTTAGCAGAAAAATCGCAAAAATGGCCAGTAAATAACTTAAAAATTTAAAGGCCAGAACTTTTTAGGCCAAAGAATAACTTTTTTATTGTTTTTGAAGCAATAAAAAGGACTTTTACAGACTAATAGCATTTTAAGAAAAAAATATTGCTTTAAATATAAAAAATAATAACGAAATTATTATTTAGATTTAAATTTAGCCCATAATTATAATTATTTCAATTTTTAATTTCTATTATTCCAGTACATTTTTCTCAATATAATATTACCAGTTCTTAAACACTTCTCTTCAGAATTATTAACATTCAGTTATATTATATCTGCTTTCAAAAGTTTTATAACTTGTCATTTACAGAAAGATTATTAAGTTTAAAATGTCCTTCTTCCGCTTTTAATCATACAAAATTACGTGTATGTAATTTTTCTATAAATATTTAAAATAAAAAGCTAAACAAAAGATCGTTAATTTTTATTTACACTTAATATACAAAGCGACATTCCAAAACCCCTCTTTCAATTTCATTGCTTTAAAAATAAAAAATAAATAAAATTTCTAGATATTTAAATTACGATTGTACACTGAAACAACGTAATGAAACAAATAGTTGCATAATGGAGTGTTATATATTCAGTAGGACATTTTTCTTTTTATGTACAACGGTTTTCTTGTCGAATATTTACAGAAAAAAATTCCAAAGACGCTAGTTGGCCAACAGACTTTTCAGAGCTTAAATAATAGCAAATTCGATTTCCAAGGCATCTTGGGAGGATCCGGGATAAATCCCAAGAATCTTAAAAGGTCTTGTATTGACGGAAGAGCAGAACATTCTTAGAAATCGTCTTTCCTAGAAACTCAAGAAAGACGAAGCAAAGGGGCAGGCATCTTTATTTTGTTTTTTGCTGTATTTATTTCCGCCCTTGTTTTCCACCATTCAGGAAATCTGGTGAACGGTCTATTAACTTTTGTGTCATCTAGAAGTCTTCTATGCACACAATTTGGATGGATGGATGTTTGGATTCGACGGAGGGAAAGTTTAAAAGAGAGATATAAAGGCAAACTCGTATTGACAAATAATGTCAGAATGGTTTTCTGAATTGTTCAGATCGATGGCTTGGGCTTTTGGGCTTTAATAGCTCTTTATGGAGCAGTTATTTGATGAGGCATCGACTTTCCAGTCTTGGAAAGATTCTTAGAAATGCCAGATTGCTTTCTAAACAAGAGAAATCCATCTCTTAGAAGAAAGGCGGAAAGAGATTTGCATTTTTATATTGATTTAGAATTTTTTTGTTTTAATCAATACAACATAAAACGCATAGAATTTTATTTTAAATCCAAAATAACACAAGAAAACATTATTAAAATAATACTATCAACAATATTTTGCTAAGAGAATGATTTGATAATATTGCTACCAAGATAAAGGGTCTAGAATATTGTTGATACAGTATCGTTTGCAGTAATGAAAGGACAATATTATCTATATTATTTTCAACCCAATATTATCTACATTGATATTATTACGATAATGGTCAACAATATCATAAATACAATATTATCAAAAATTTTGTTCCAAGAAAAATAACTCCACTATAGACATTACTATAGTATCATTTTTTAATAATGTTACTGATAATAATAAAAGTAAGTTTTTAATAATAAAGATAATAGTAACCTTGCAACATTATTACGATGTTAATGAATATAAAAAATAATGTATTAAATTCCATTTTAATTCTTTTCTACTTATAATAAAGATGAAAGTGTGTGTGCATTGGTGCTCTACAGGCCAGATCATTTCACTTTAAGCTATCACATTTAGCACAAATATATTTTGGAGCATAAAACTGTGCAAATCGGAGCAATTTTTTGAAATTTTAATTCATTAAAAATTACAAAGGAATTTTGGAGTTTTCCCGCTATAACATCCAGAAATATTACTGCACAAAAATAAAGTTCATACTATTTCAAAAATTAAAAAAATACATCTTTTTAATGATATAAATTTAATAAGCGTGGGGATTCGTAAAATTCTTCCCTGCATTAAGGAAGAATTTTTAAAAAAATATTTCCCCAAAATTTTCAATATTTTTAGAGCTCTATTCGCCTTAAATTCAAACCTTTTTCATTGCTTCCTCAAATATTTAATCATGTGATTTTTATTTTATCGTTGAAAGCTAAAGAAGAAGGATTCTGTTCGATACCTGTGAAGTTTACAAAACAAATAAAAAGCTGAAGTTACAACATCGCTAAATTTACAAAACTGATGAATGAAATAGGTTTTAATAGAACTAAGAACTGAGACTGTCTGCATTAGAAAGATTCATGTGTTCAATACAGAACATATGTAAGACAGATGAAATAATGCAGGGTTAATATCAGAAAATTTGGAGAAATCATGGACTTCAAGGTCTGTCTATACATTTTAGCAGAAATCAAATATAATCAGAGTCAACAGCAAACCATCTGACCGTCTAAGATTATTAGCTTAAAATATTATTGTTAGTGCTGATTATTGAATAATTTTTCCACAAGCTTTCTAATATAAATGAATCACGATTGTAATGTAGTCGTAATATTATTACTTTGGTGCAAATCATGATTTCTAAGGTAACTTCTCTTTCTGTTAACTTGGGGTTTTTTTTGGCGCCATTTTGATGTCAAAAAAACTTTTGATGAAATGTACATGCGTTGAATTCTTGAATTTTACAACCAGAAAAAATGAATGAAATGAGAACTTTAATTGAAAAGAGATTGTAGTAATGTGTCAAGCTGTAACTTATATTTATATTTTTGAATAAAATTCAATTGCGATGGCTACTTACCATTATACCATTATTTTGTAAATGAGAGAAAAAAAAAGATCAACCGAAAAAGATAAAAAGTAATTTGATAGTATCGAAGACTGATCATCAAGCATATTATTGTTCATTGGTGACTTATAAGGTATGTTTTGTTTCCTTCAATTGAGAGTCCATAATGTATTTCAGTAAGAACAAATTTTTTTGTCTTTAGAAATGTTAAGGACAGACAACCTATAATGTATCTTATATTTTCTGCTTGAAGCAGTAAGAATAACAGTTTTCCTTTAGAAATATTTATTTTACTATTCAAAATTGAAAAATCTATTTTTTTTTATAAAGCTTGTTTTTTTATTGGAGCATTTTAGCTTTTACCCTACTTTTAACCCCCTCCCCCGAGGGGCACCTCGAAATGAAGATGAGAAGCTTCCGGCATGGTGGTTGGTTCTCGCCAACCTTGAGGGTACACAAAAAGCTGGGTATTTGGCTCCTTCTATCCATGATGGGACGTACTTCTTTAGGGAAGGATTGTACCTTGGCCAGTGATGGCCCTTGGGACTCAACCACTGTTCCTGTCAGTGTTGTTGTTGCGGCTGTCCGGCCATTCAGTATTATTTATCCCTGTGCCTTCGGGCGGATCGGAGAGTCAGTGATATGACTTTAAACTATTTTTTTAATTTTATCTTAAGTATTTAATATTTTATTATCACATTAAAGCAAGTCGCGCTCGATGAATATATATATGTCTGTGTGTGTGTGTGTTCATTTAAATTCTTATAATTTGTCTAATTTTTTATCTTAAATTATCCCATGGTAACTTCATTCTAAAGTGTGTTCTTTTTACCTGATCCAAACCACAGTTTTTTTTCTTTAATTTTGAATTATTAATAGCCCATGCTCCAAAAATTCCGTTTTCTTTCTTCCCCACACCCTGAGCGAAGGGATAAAAGTCCTTGGCGTATATGCAGGTGTTTCAAAAGTATATAAGAGTTTGTTTCTTAAGTCAACCCCTGTCAAAGAAATCTATCAGAATCTCGTAATTAAACAACTAAAGGGGAAAATTCTGATACTTTCGTTCTTATTTTGGCAAATGAACGCATGCACCTTCGTTTTCGAGTAAAAATTATACCTCCTGTACACACACACACATGCACACACGCACACATACACACCATTTGATAATACTTAAAAGACAGTTTGGAAAAATAATCGCATCTATTTCAAAGCTCAAAACCTATGAATAGTGCTTTTTTTATTATTAAAAAGCTTTTCGGAAAATGTTAAAAATTTGTAAATGTTATACAGGCATCAGACGTTATATGACAAACGTATATGCTCTGCTTAATATAGCAAAGCATTTAATTGCGTTTTTCAGATGGCAAATCCAATTATACTCCACATTGAGTACTGCAGGAAATATAGTGGACACAGAAATATCCCTTACTAACCGAGAGTTTTAATATCAAGGACAGAAATAGAGCCTAATTCACTCAACTTCACATATTGGCAATAAACTATGAATAATTGAATATCCATTATTATAACTTCTCAGAATATTTCAATTACCCTGCTGTCAATTCAAATTTCTGGAACTTCGATATTCAAATTCTGCAAGAGACTTTCAAATCGACCGTAGAATTTGACTGAAACAGCTTTAACAGTAAGAAAGTCCGAATGAAGGAAAAGATTATCGATTCTTTACTGATATCCATATCACTAATTAATATTTCGAAACGTTTCGAATGAAATTATCCGAGCCCAGACTAAATTAATGTACCCTTCATTTCCTATTTGAATTGCTAATTGAATGCCAGAGCGATATATTCAAATGTGGCTTAAAATAATAACTTGGCAACCGTTCTGAGAGTTGCTTTTAATTGGCTCTAAGCCAAAGGAAATGTTTTGAGGTGTGTGCTCTAAATATTTAACGCCAAGTGATTTTAAAACGCCAAATGCTTAGTTAGTTCAGTCTCTCTAATAATCCCCATAGTTTCGTCGTTAAGCCAGGGACTTCCCTCGGATCTTGAACCTCAAGGAGGAACTTAAAGAGGTTAATTTAGAAGTTATGGTTATACTCAATTCCTTGAAGGTTGAATTCAAAGGGAGGGTTGAATAGAGAAATTCTATTAAAGTGAATCTGCATACAAATTGCTTGGCGCCGAAGTACGAAATATTTAGCCAAATGCAGTCTGCGTAAAGTTTTAATTGAAGTGAATGTTCTGAGTATCAGCAGTGCCTTTTAGGCTGATGGGGTTTTCCAACTTTTCGTGAATTTTCCCGGATGGCTTTAGTTGATTTTGGAATAGATACGAGATTGGAATTTTATTCTTTCTGATTCGAAAGGAACGCTTGTGGGAGAAGAATATGTGTTTCTGGTAATTGGGAAGGAGCGGGAAACAGTTTTATCGTCTGAAGGATGTTTGCCTAAGAATGCTTTTATACTTATAGGAGTTGAGTGTAAACAGTTAAACACGCTGTTAGCCACTTATTTCTGAATAATATGAAAAAGAATTTTGAATTGATATAAAGAAAAAAATGGAGAAATGATACAAAATACGATAATATATTTATAATTTTAAACAAGCATTAGGGAATATTGAGATAATCATTCTGGTTTTATGGCAGATTTTGAAAAGATTCTCACTGATTTTTATGTTCAGAAATTTCAAATACGTTCAAAGGACACAGAATAATAATTTAAGGCATTTTTATTATTTACAACATTATGATGTATTATTTGATTAATTGATTGTTGAATTTCGATATTAAATATAAGTTATGGCTTGTATGTAAGAATTTCAAAAATTTCACACACACACACACACACACACACACACACACACACACACACACACACACACACACACACACACACACACACACACACACACACACACACACACACACACACACATTATCAGTAAGGATTTCTTTAATTTTTCATACTTGGGTCGTAAAGAGAATAGACAAAAACAGTTATCAATTTGAACAGTACAAATTTTTCAAGGCTTGAAATGATTGTCCGTGTTTTTGAATAAAAACAACTCCATAAAAGCTTGAATAATTTCGAATGGTAAAATGTAATTTTAAAAATAATGCGAAGGAGTAATACGTGTAGATCATTGTGTTGAAGCATTCAGACTGCGCACGTTTGGAAGATCGTTCTTGAGACAGGATATGCAGGCATTCAATTTACCTTATCTTAATTATTTATTCGTGTCCATTTATAAACCTAGCAAACTCTATTATCTTACATCTAAATATTAAAGTTTGTCGCAAATTTTATTTACAGTGACCGCTCTTATCCATGTTTCTCAGCCCAAATTACTTACTTGCATTTTTTTTATCTGTAGGTGTAATGTATTATACAACTTTTTGAGTTGAAATTCTGTTACAAAGTGCGATAGGGTAACAATGTCTTCATAAGCTCATTTCTCTAGTAGATACCTTATTATTCTTTCTAGATAATCTCGAAATGGATCATTCATTGTCTAATATTACAATTGGGAGTTTTCTTTATCTGATTGATGATTTTAGAGAAAGAATTCGAAGGATATCCTAGGTTGATCGATCAACCTTGCTCCGGACCCACTATTCTTTCTTAGATGATTGCATCCATCTTTCCATTATTTATTCTTTTAAATACACTTTATTTCTTTAGTTAAATGCAGAATATTCAATCCAAAACAAACCTCTAAAATTTAAGATATTATGAATTTTGTATTAAGGATCAACCAAACCAGTGCGGATTTTCCCCATAAATTTCCTTATAAACTTTATAATTATAAATATACTTTTGAAATTATTCATGCATGAATTTCGAATAAACAACTAAGCTTAAATGTTATCCACGAAATTTAATAATTATAAATATGCTTTTGTATTTATTCATGCATGAATTTCGAATAAACAACTAAGCTTAAGTGTTAGTCTCGAAACTTAATAATTATAAATATGTTTTTGTATTTATTCATGCTTGAATTTCGAATAAACAAATAAGCTTAAGTGTTATCCACGAAACTTTCCCAAATATTCTCCAATAAAGGACTTGTACCTTCTTCCTACATAAAATTATACTCCTTATGTAAAGCCGCCAAAGCCATGCACAGCATTGGTGAGTAATAGTTACTATATAAAGATATTTTGCGCTTATCTAGCAGTTTTACAGAATCTATCACGCTAATATATATTTTAGATGATGCTTTTCTTCCCGATTGACTGGAATAACACTGAACTATAGCTATAATCACAAAGTCAGATACCGATTTAAGTCATTGCGATTATGATTCATTGCATCGACATGCTTACGAAACTACAGATCAACAGAAGGCTGATTCTTTAACATATTTGATTACAAGTTTGACTCAGATTTGCATTTTAGATGCTAAATCTGTGTACCACATTTTATACCGAGCTCTTAATGTTTTGAATTTCTTCTGTAATTAAATAGTATAGTATAACTGGATGGGTTTCATTCAAAATTGACAGAAATCTACAAATTTGTTCTTAAGTCCATATATCACATTTCATTTATCTAGCTCAAAGGTTTTTGCATAATCGTGTTCACAAACAGACAGACATAATACCAAAAATGTGAATTTCGAATGTAGGGAAACGTGAAACGCGGAGATTCGTTAAAAACTTGAGTTCGTAAATTTTAACGATTGCTGTACTTCGTAAATGAGAAATTAAAAAGGTAAAAACTGATACTTTCCATTGGGATATTCGACAGCAAGGTATTTGAGGTTGACAAGAAATTGGTGAAGAAGAGAAGGATTTGAATTTAATCAATTCACCAACAGCTCAAATGTTTGAGAGTTTCGTTAATGGTTTTGTTTTCTCTGCAAAGTACTTATATACAGTTTATAAATAAATATATGAGAATATAAAGATTTTACTTAAATTTGAAAAAGTAAATATATTTACTGAAATTCTAAATTTTTTGGATTAGGTTTTCTTTATAAAATGCTAAGTTTTCTATCAAATTATACGAAATTTAGAGACCGCGCTGCATTGTGTAAGGGAAGAATTAAATTAAAATTCGAGGTATGTTCTTTACATAATCGAGGATATTTAAATATCAGTAGTAAATTTATTTTAAATTATTTTATTAGTAAATAAAATTGTATAACGTAAATGCAATCCTTAGATTCTGTAAATTTTTATCAGTATATTTCTAAGAACATAGAAAATGGCTTTTTACATTTTTAGAATGCTTTTCAATTTGGAAGTATATATCTATCTTTAATGGTTTGGAAATAATTATTGGATTACGATTAGAAGTTACATCCTATATGTTTTATGTTTGGAATAAAATGATCCAAATGTAGAGTTTCTTTTGTTAACTAAGATTATCTAAATAAACTGGAATATAAAGAGCAATAAAGTAGTTTTAAAAGAAATTATAATTTCATTATTAATAGATAAAAAATATATATTTATAACTTAGTTAAAAGTATTGCAACTTTTCTTTTTGCTATTTTGTTATCAAAAAGAAATACAGCACGAACAATTTAACAGTCCCTGAAATATATTTTGAGAATGTTTGCTTCATTTCTTAAGAAAAAGACTTTTTTCTTCCAAAAATAGAAAGAAATCATAATACAAATGTTTTTTGAAAAGTCAATTTGAACAAGGATATTTTTAATGCCAAAGACAATACTGTTTTCGTGACTTCTTCCTGAATCATTAGCTTTATAAAGTCACGGTAGCAATCAATCTTCCTCAGAAGACCTGAGTAAAGTGAAATATTGAAATTTTATTTTTCATAAATTAATTAGTTTTAGTAACAGAAGAACTGATTTTTTTTATCTAGAATGTTAATTTATTAAAAATATTTATTAAATTTTAGGAACAGAACAAATGAGTTGCATAAATATTTAGATTTCGCAGTTTTTTTTACTTTCTCCTATAAGTAGTATAAAGAAAGTATAGTAATCGTCAAAAAATTAGAACTCGAGATTTTGACGTCACCACGTTTTAAACTTCCTTAAGTTCAAAAAACACATTTTTCAAGTATTTCCGTCTGTTTGTGACAAAGATAACTCAAAAACACTTTGAGCTAGACTGTTTACATTTAGTATATGATCTTTGTGTTAAATGTACATGTTTACATTAAATTTGGAGTAAAGTCTGTTCAGTGGAAGTCCTTCTGCCCGGTTATTCGAATATCAGTTGACGCAATAAGTGAATACAAAAAGAAGAAATCTTGGTGGATAAAATTCGGCACAGATTTAACACTATAGAGCAGACATCTTACAAATTTTGAACCAAATCCAATAATTTATTGAGCATCTGTCGGTCTGTACGTTCAGAAACATGTAAACATGATGACTCAAAAATACAATAACTTAAATATATCAAATATGATATGGGATTTTGTGTAGAAGTATAGTTTTGTATCAAATTGTTTCAATCGGTTGTCAAAAAATGCGTCTAAAACACAAATTCGATTTTAGGATATCACATACCAGGGATTTATCGCCATAAACCTTGCCAAGGACTACACAAAAGATTCAGTAAAAGTGCTATATTCACTCCAAAAGTTAATATTTCGCAACTATTATACAAAAATTCCTACAAAGAATACGCGAGAGAGTTCTGGAGTGACTACTCTCACTGATTTAAGAAAAATACCAATTATTTTTTAAAAAATAAAATATTTTCTTTTACATCAGTTACAGAGTTTTTCCAGACGAAAGCATATACTTATTTCTAATGGTTTATGTATTAGCTACTGGGATACAATTAAACTGGCAACATGCATTCTTTGCTTTGCTTTTTGGCGGGTTTTCTTTTTCATTATATAATAAAGAAAACTATCCAAACATTCTGTATCTCTTGCCGTAAACTAGTTTGGTTCAAAGTTTGAATGTGGAGATTCATCGAAATTTCGATTATAGAATTTGTAACACTGTAATATTTTTGGCTTATATATTGCAGTAAACTATAAAGCAAATATTCCTCCATCTCCAAGGAATTATGTAGCTTATTTATTGTTTCAAGTAAATAAATTTAAAAAAGCGTCATATTTTATCATCTTTTTTCACATTAAATTATTGAACTTTTATTGAAAATTATCAATAAAATCAGGAAACATTCTATTTCATGAATAATAAGATTTTAAAAGAGATAGTGAAATTTATATTTCATTTTTTTTCTTCCAAACTTTATCTATTAATCACATTTATAATTCATAATTTGAAACACTCAGTTTGAATTCACTTTATTAAAAAATAGCAGTAATAGCAAGTCGTATGACAAAGAATTTTCCTTTGAAATGCTTTAAAGTGTTTTATTTATTGAAGGTTATATAATAACAATAAAACCATTTTACTTGATTATATAATAAAACTTACTTATTAATGCAGAAAAAACTTATGATTCTTTTTTTCTTTATTTTTTTCAAAATCTAATTTATTAACTTCAAAATTATTCACTGTTTGACGTAAAATCACTTTATTTAAAAAAAATACCATTTATAAAATATCGTTTGGAAAGAACCTGTAATCCTTTAATTTGCTTTAAAAAAATTCTTTGCATCCAAAAGATTTTGTTTATTGAAGATTATATAATGTCTTAATAAAACCATTTTACTTTACAAATAAAATAATTCGAAATGTACTAGCAAAATTTATATTTTTTCGTTTTTTTTTCTTCTAAATCATAATATATTATTCTTATTCATAATTCATGATTTGTAGTAAGAAGATTTTATTTAAAAAATTACCATTCATAAATAATCGTTTGGCGAAGAATCTGTAATCCTTTGAATTGCTTCAAAAATTCTTCACATCTATAACATTTCATTTATTGCAGATTATACAATATCTTAATGAAACCAATTTACTTTACAAATAAATGCGTTCTAAAAGTACCAGAAAAATTTATAATTTTTGTTTTATTTTTCTAAATCTTAATCTATTATTCTTATTCATGATTCACGATTTGAAGAAAGAAGATTTTATTGAAAAAAATTACCATTCATAAAACATTGTTTGGCAAATTCTTTTGATAGTCAATTGAATTACTTTAAAAATTCTAAATCCTTTAAAGTGAAGGAAGAATTAAAAAAGAAAGATATTAGTTCACACAGGCGAAACATAACTGGTATATTAATTACCTGATTATGATTAATGACAAAAGATGAAGCAGATGAGAAAGAAAATACTAAAGGGAGGATTGGGGTGATCATATTTTGTGATTTATGAATTTTGTCAAATGATACTGAAAGTATCCTTTTACGAAAATGATAAATCTCTCAGGAAAGTGAATAAAAATAGCGGCCTTCTGCAAAGCTGATTAACTTACAGAATTGATTAAAAAATTATATGAATCTCTCTAATCGGGGCATTTTTTTTTTCAAAGCGTTTTTGAAGGTAAGTGAAAAATGGGATATCTTTTACTTTGCTTCGCCTCATTTTAAATGTATTTGTATAAATTGCTTTTTAATTTCTCTCCATAATTTATTTGATCAATAGGGTATGGAAATTAATAAAAGTGTAAATTTATTTAAAAGGCTCAATTTCAATTTCGTATAAAGAATTTCTTAATTTAAAATAAAAGACTTAAATAATCACTTTTTTATAAAACAAGTGAATAACATGAAATAAAATAAAGTAAGTCTCAAGTTTATTTAAATACTTTTTTGTTTTATCTTTATAGTACATCTAATTTGATATCTTACACTTTTTATTTTATCAAGTACTATACTTTGGCATGGTGCTCCAAAAGAACTGTGTGATAATGATGTGTCCGTGTTACCAAGGAAAGGGGATGCAATAGCTTCTGAGGGTAAAGACCCCGGAGCACCCGAGGGCAGAAGTCTGACTTCCAGCTCATATGAAGTTGAAACACACACATTCGCTTGCACAACCCCTTTTTATAGAGGGGCACATTCACACATAGAACACAGAGCAGGAACAACCATGTCCGAACTGGGATTCGAACCCGGGACGCCCAGATCACGGGGAAGATGCGCTACCCCTAGGCCAGGACGCCAGTAAAAGAACTGGGTCCAAATGAGAATAATTTGTAAAATCAGATAAAGGCCAGCCCTAACTATGCGCTGTTTAAAATTGGTCTTAAATATTAAATTCTGACGGACTTTAATAGGTAAACATCCACGAATTATTTTAATCTATACTTTTTCTGTAAGATATACGAAAAAAACACTTTAAAATGTTGTTTTCTGAAAATCCTAGCCATTGGTGAGGGAACTATTAGCTTTCTTTCTGAAAAAGTAATAATGATCTTTAGCTGCCGGTGACCTGGTCTAGGGGTAGTGCGTGTGCCTCGTGATCTGGACGTCTCGGGTTTGAGTCCTGGTTCGGGCATGGGTGTTCGCTACTCTGTGTTCCATCTGTGAGGCACGTGGGAGAGACCCCCTGTAAGAAGGGGCTGTGCATGTGAATGTGTGTGTCACATTCATATGGGATATAAGTCAGACTTCTGCCCCCGGATGCTTAGGGGTCTTTGCCCACAGAGGCTACTGGACACTTTGCTTAAATCGTTGACACTTCATCCGCGGGCTTGGAAAGTGCTACAAGTAACAACAAAACATTAGTTTTAAATAATAATCAGTCCGTTATTAGCCTATTTTTCTTTTGAGTTATTCTAATATTCTCAACACGCAAAAAATTTGCTGCATAAATGTTTTTGTTTCAATAACGTAATTTTATGTTTTTTTCACTTTTGTATTAACTCCTTTTTAACCCTATTGTATTTTAAACTCACCGAAAAGCTTTCTTGACCTTCTGTAAAATTATCTTCTAGTGCTTAGTTTAATTTGGTAAATGCCCTATTTCAAACTACACGAGGGATTTTCGGAAGTTGACCTTACTAAAGTGAGACTAATTAGAAGAGAAGGTAATATTGAATTCGATAGCCTTGAGCAAAGCTTCTATACAAATTGAAGAGCACTTGAAAGATTTAAGACAAAACGAACCAAAAAAAGTACACAATGAAAAAAAAATATTATACCCTATAACGAAAAACAAAATTTTTTTTCGAATTTTCAGTTAATTCTTTTAATATTTCAAAACTGTTAAGTAGTAAATATTTGCAATGATTTTCTCTATCTTTGGCATTGTAAAAGCCAAAATAATCATAATGAAGCATTCGTATTTCAATATTTTGCAGAAAATGCAAATACAGCATCATAATGCAGTTAAATATATTTCATGGCAGTATACAAACTGTTTCATAACTGAACAATCAATTAAATATGTAAAATGACGATAAAAATTTATTTTTAATATGCATCTGTAATCTCACATTAAGTTACTCCGCTAAAATCAGATTATAGCTCTTCCACTTTATGAAAAATATTTGCTTCCGAAGATTTCCTTTTAGAAGTTATTTAAATAATATTTAATTGCATTAAATAAACGAATTTTAATTTTTAAAAATTATTCTTTTCATTGCAGTTTTCAGATGAAATTCATTTGGGACTTTCATTATATTCTTTTTCATTCATCGAAAGCGATACTGATACGAACATATTGTTTATCATAATTTAATTGTTAAACAAATTGTTCAGCGCTACATAGTTAAGTGAATATAAAGCTATTGTTTTCCTTTCTCTTTCATTTTCAAAATGTAATAACATTTTTAAAATTCTGTTTCAACAAGGATTTATTTGAAATACAATTGCATTTTTCTGTGTGCTTATTTTGAATCAATAAATCGTTTACTTTGCAATTTGAAAGCAATATTTAGATGCGTTTCAATTGTCGAATTGATAATTAAAATCTGATATTATTGAATGATGTTTTAAGCGAAAAAATACATTTTCTCTTAAAATATATTTCAATCTTTCAATGCTTACTTTTGTAAACGTTAGATTTTAGATTACCTTTTAGATTTAATATTTGTCTTAGTGACAAAATAGCGAATCATGTTTCACTGTTTATGAAGTTCTTATTTTTTTAAGACACTGAAAGATACGACCTGCTATCTTTTGTTTTATTTCGCATGGCTTGATACGATTTTCTTATTTTTAATAAAATTAGTCACAACACATGAAATGACAAGAAAGACTGCGTATATGTCTGTAAAGTTGTAATGTAGAGGACAGAGTGATTGTGACAAGAATAGGATAAATTTGCCAGATTTGAAAGGAAAAGTATTGAAAGAATATGAAAATCTACTTCTGAATATATTGTTACGAATCTGTGATGCGGCTTCCCAGCATAGTTGGTTCCATCATCAGAAAGATTGTTTTACAGTCATCTGTATTGGACGGAGTCCGGGTGTCGCGTCGGAGGTCCCGGAGCTTGGCGACAAACTTGGCGACCATTTGGCGACTTGGCGACGAATCTGGCGACTTTAGCGCCAAAATAGATTATACCCGAAACATCGAGGATTTTCCCGACCCGTCCATTAGGAACCAAGATACGCCTCGAACGTTCCTGATTGGTTGAGAGGCTTCTAGCCCCCTCCTGAGACCTATAAAAGGAGGCAGCCGTAGCTGCCAGAGTAGTCGTAGTCGGAATCGACGGTGAAAACTGGTCTTCCAGAGATTAGCAGAGCAGCGACGGAGTCAAGCTAGTGCTGAACTAAGCTGTGCGCTACTGTCTGCAGTGGAGTCTTGTTGTGTGCTGCTGTTTGCACGTCTCGTGGCTGAAGATAATTGTCTTCTCTGTGCTGTATATAGTTGTCGTCTTTGTGCTGTCCTGTGTGTCTTCGTGTAAATAAACGTTGTTGTTTCTTTTTCTACTGCCGCCTGCTGATTGAGTGTTCTCCAAACCATATAACTTCCACTATCCAAGCGAACGCAGAAATTTCGTAACAATATGCATGTCAGTACACAAAAAAGAAATAGTGAGAAAGGCTCTCCCAAAACTTTCTAATACACTCTCGAAAATAGATACTACAGATGTTAAAGGTGCTATTTCAGAGAATGTCTTAAATGCCTTTGGTGTACAATAGTTACGAAATATTAACTTTTGGTATAAACTTAGCATTTTTTCTGTGAACCTTTGCAAGAGTTGTGGTGATCCTAGGCATGCGTTTAATAGTATCCAAAAATCGAGTTTCTGTTTTAGGCGCGATTTTCTCAACAGACTAGAACAAAAATTTGACACAAAGCTATACTAATAATTACAAAATCACATATCAAATTTAATATATCTAAACCAGTACTTTTTTGAGTTATTGTGTTTACTTGTTCCTGAAAGTGGAGATCCCTGACGGCCAATCCCTTGTTGCATTTGGTTCAAAATTAGACAGATGTTCTACACTTCAGATGTTAAATCTATATGCCGAATTTTATTCATCCAGTTCTTTTCGTTTTATAGTTATTGTGTTAATTCATATTCGAACACCCGGGCAGGCGGACTTCTTTAGACCAGATTTTACACAAAACTTAATAGAAATATGCAAATTTGGCCTAAGAACTGCATATGAAATTTCACCCGTCAAACTGAAAGCGTTTTTGAGCTATCTTTGTCATAGAGAGACTGACGGACATTTTCAAAAAATATGTTGTTCGAACTCAAGGATTTCTGAAACAGAGATTCGTGGAGAGGAAAAAATTGCACATGTAGAGCGCCTGAATCCTATTTAAGATAAATTTATATCAACAAGTAAGTCATATCACTGACTCTCCAACCCGCCCGAGAACTGAATGACCGGATCCCGCAATAGCAACACTGGCAGGAACTGTGGTTGAGTCCTAAGGGTCATCACCGGCCACGGTACAACCCTTCCCGAAGGAAGTACGTCCCGTCATCGATGGGAGGAGCCATATCCCCTAGCCTTTTGTGTACCCTCCAGGGTGGCGATATCCAACCATCATACCAGAAGCATCTCATCCTCTTTTCGAGGTACCCCCCCCCGGGGGGATTTATAACAACAAGTAAATAATCAATATAAAACCAGTGGGAATTATCTCACCAAAACTCTCTGGCATACTCTATAACAGAAATGTTATCCTACATCTCCTCGCCAAAAAATGTGAACATTGGGTAAGACCATAAATGTCTTGCATGGCACTGGCGAACAATAGTTATGAAATAATAATTTTTGGCTTTAATCTAGCAAAGCTAACCTTTTTACTGAATCTATAGTGTGATTATGATGATTTTTTTGGCGATCCATGTCTGTCAAGCATTCAAAACTCATTTGGTTTTCGGTATTAATTCATGGAATACAGTTAATACCGAAAACCAAATTTTTTAAAAAATGCATCCACAATACAAATTTGGTTTTCGGTATTAACTGTATTCCATGGACTAATACCGAAAACCAGATTTGTAAAAAAAAGCATCCGCAATACAAATTTGGTTTGCTTTATTAACTGTATTCCATGGATTTATACTGAAAACCAAATTTGTATAGCGGATGCTTTTTTTTCGGAGTGATTGATTTAACACTTTAAAGGCCATTTTTTTTCTAGTCATATTATGTTAAAATATTTTTAGGCTTGGAATTAGAATAAGAAAAGGGATTCATTTAGCTTATTAGATAAATTTAATTTGATTAACTGATTAATTTGGTTAATTAATAATTAAGTAACAAATCAAGACATATCATTTTGTCTGAGACAAAGAACTGAAGCATCTAAGTTTCTGACTTACTAAAAAAATTTGTCAGAACTTCAGCCAACTTTCATAATTTCATACAAAGATTGAAAAATTTGGTGGGAAGCATACTTCCACGGCCCTAGAAAGGGTTAAAACTTGACTATTAATGTATTCATGTACAGACCTGCAGAAGATCGATCTCTTGAAGGATTTGGTTTCAAATTTGATAACGAATTCGCATTTTAGATGTGAAAAATTTTATTTATCTTGTTCTTTACATTTTTCTTACCGAATTCATTTGTCGAATGAACCGGATTTATAATTCAGACTTTCGCTGAATGGATTCGGTCTAAAATTTCATAAAAATCTGCGAATTTAGTATAAAAATTATAGATCAAAGTTCATCCATCTAGGTCAGAATGGTTTTCAATTATCATGTTCACGAGCAGAACAACAGACATCAATCCAAAAAGGAGTTTTCCTCATTTAGAGTTTAGTTTAGTTATATTAACGTCCCGTTGTAAAGCAACACTAGGGCTATTTTGGGACGGACCTCGTAATTTTGAACCACGGTCAGATGACGAGGACGACACCTGAGCTGGCGCCCCCCTCTCCACACCACACCAGCGGGAGGACGTTTGGCATGGTGGATTTAACGGGCAACAGACACCCTCACACGACGGTTCTTCGGTGGAATCAGGTCTCGAACCTGAAACCCTACGGCTTACAAGCCGAGACCTTACCACCAGGCCTTCGAGGCCGCTCCTCATTTAGAGCATTTTGAATCGAGGATATTCATCAAAATCTCAACATTGAATTTCGACGATTACAATCTCTAATTATAATCTTAATATACTAGAAAGAAAATAATATCCCAGTGATGAATTAAGCTGATAATGGATTTTAAATGTTAGCATATTTCATAATAATTCCATAAAACAGATTATAATTTAGATTTATTATGAACATAATGAAATTTCGCAGTTATATGCATGAAAAATGATCTTATCGTTTATTAATTGATTAAAAAGAAAATTCCATTAATCATTTTTCGCTCACAGCGGTCATCTTAAATTTTTCTGAGCGATAATGCTTTATTCAAAATTTATAAGAAAGATTTTTAGTTATTTGAATTTGAGACCCCTGAAGACTAATATCTTAATTTTGCGAAGATGATAGTGTATCTGTGAAAAATAATGGCTTAGAATTTTTAAAACTAAAAGATTGTCGACCCGAAATTGGTTTTCCTTTTTTCTCCAGGAAAAAGTAATTGTTAAATCGCGTGATTGGAGCTGGAAAATTTTATTTCTAATACTTTAAAAAAAGAAGAAATTAATTAAAGAGACCCGAGATATTTTAAGTTACGAGTTACCAAAGATTGGTTTAAAGTACATGTATTTTCTGAGAAACGTTTCTCCATTGCAACATTAGGAATTAGTTTGGGAAGATTTTGAAAGAAAGTATTAACAAAATAAATTCAACTAAATCAAGGGAAATTTTAAGTTGAAGAAAACAGAAATAGTGAAAAGGCAGTTATGACAAGATTCTGGGTGTTTTGCAATATAATTGTATTTAATTAGTTATTTACAGAATATTTAAATTAATTTAAGAATCTTAAGAATCAGGAAATTTTACATTTAAATTATGGTATAACTTGTATTTATTTCTAAGTACCTATTACCTCTTGTATTTTTTATTATAAGATTCAAAGCATTATTTCCTCAAAATTTTCCACCATTGCTTTAAGATTGAATTGACATTTAAATTCAGATAAATTTAATCGGAATAGTGTTACAATGATATTTTATAAAACGGCTAGGAATACAGCCATTTGATATTAGAGTATTGCAGTGGAAATGATGACAAATAAAATGTCTCCAAAGATTGGGCCGACAAAAGGAAAGGTTTAATTTAAATACAATTTATTACGAGGAAATAGAATTGAACACATGATGAACTATTTACAGATATGACAGGGAAAAACTTATAAATACATAAACGGTCAATACAGGATCTGAGAATAATACCGAACCAAAACATCTTACAAACATAACGACACGTATTTATCTCATGTCTTAATTCTAAAATTTTGTATATTAGCTACAGTTGCTAAGTTACATAAATATCAGATGCGATACCGATTAAATAGTTAAATGTCACGTGAAGTGATTTATTCATACCAATGACGCACAAAAGCAGGTTCAAAATGCATTGCATCATTTTTTCAATAAAGTACGGGAGACAAAATAATTTGGAATTTATAACCTTAATGCCGAAATTTCCTAACAAATAGTATGGCTTTGTCTATATGATTACAGCAGTTGAAATGCAGAATATCAGCACAGTATATATATTTTATGTACTATACGCCATGATTGTGTGCTGTATGTTATGTTATGTAGGACAATTTAAGAGGTATTGTAGATGCAATGAGATAAACATCAATTCTGGATGAAAATGTCGAAGCTAAAAATAAAATCTGAAAGTATGTTTATCTTTGAAATGTTATTTTTAAACTATTATTTCTCTAGTCCAGCTAGATATATCATCTCTAGTGCAGCTAGATCGCTTTATCATCTGTTAAACTTCCACGTAAAGATAAGGAGTTTTAGTTTATCATTCAGTATCAGTTTTTTTTTTTTTTTTTTGCGACCAATTAGGCTGCCGGTCACTAAAAAAAAGGTTACGTATATGATATAAGCTAAATGCATCGCTATCAAATACCCTTACGCTGGAGAAATTAAAATGGGGGTAAAAGCTCAAGTGCCATCGTCGTCATCTGATCTTGGTTAAAACGTATCTGGATCACCCCAGAATTTTCCTTATATTGGTTAAAATCTGGACAATACAACTAACCGAGACAACACTTAAATACATAACTGTTGTTTATCAGATACTTATCTTTTTTGAATTCTTATCTTTCATTAAATAAACCTTCCTTTTGGAGTAAAAAAAATGCTAAGCATCGTCCATTGTATTTCTATTCTATTTATGTGCAAAATATAAATTATTGCAGTCTGCGTATAAAAATTAATCTAGCCAGTTTGGTATTTTTTTTTTTTTTTTGGTTTTGTTATTATCATCATCAAACGCTAATAACTTCCTCCTAATTGCAGTAAATAATATTTTCTAAAAAAAAAAGGCATAGCTGAATTGTCGTAAGCTGATTTTAATTAACTATTTTGCTAAATACTTTTATTTCGTAATACTTCACTAAGAGGAGAAGAAATAACAATAAAAGCTGCAATTGCGCCACTAGATGCTATTGAGCAAGAATAGCTGGTTATTAACCTTTGTAAAAATTTAGTCTTCAATAAAAAATGTTTATGCTAGATAGAGAAATTAACTTTCTCCATATTGAAGCTTCAATTTCAGATGCTTATGATTATTTTCAAATCTTGTTTTGATGGAATTAGAATTTAATTAACTGCCTTTGATAAATAAGATTTATTCTTTAAGCTTCATTAAGCTCTTTAGGATAATTAATTCGTAAAACATTTTTATTTTTTATTTTTGTTTGTGACATAAAATATGTTGCCCAAATTATTAAACTGATTATTGTAAACAGGGCATATTGTACACTTATGTTTTGCGTAGCATTAAATCGATATAAGCTTTTAATGACATCGCTTACAGCACCTCCTAGCGGGAAAAATCAAAAGTTTGTTCTTTATCTTGAATAGAAATGCTTAAATTTTTAACTGTCTCACTATTGTTCTATGCAAATCTGATATCTAGTGTCGAGACCAACTGTTTATAAGAATTATTATCCTTGATAAGAATTATTACTCTTGATAAGAAGTATTGTGTCTATTATTCTTGAACTATTTAAACTGCTTTTGTCTTAAAGAAAATATCTGGAAGACACGGCTGAGTCCGGCAGTATTTTCTTTTGTGAAATAGTGTTTTTCGGAGAAAATATTTAGATACGAATCACATCTGATTACATATGAATATTTTTCTATCTTATCTGCATATGAACTGGTCATTTAAATAAAAAAAATCACGAATGTACTTAAATAAAAGTGCTTTTCGAAACAATATGCTATACTATTATATTCATCTTACAGTTTATCTATCATGACTTATGTTTTTGAATTTATACTCATTTTTACCTTGGTGAAATCAGGTCCGAGATGGTCCAGTATGATATTGGCAGCATGAGCACCAATAGAAAAAAAGATCTAATGGTTAGCTGTAAAAAATGCTTTTTTGCATGTGTCGTAATTTCTCGTTTCTTCAGGAAAGACACCTATATAGGTATATAAAAGAAAAATATTGTTACGAAATTTCCCGGGGTTCGTTTGGATAGTGGGAGTTATATGGTGTGGAGAACACTCAATCAGCAGGCGGCAGTAGAAAATAAAACTACGACGTTTATTTATACGAAGACACACAGAACAGCACAAAGACGACAACTATATACAGCACAGAAGACTATTATTTTCAACCGAGACGTGCAGCATACAACAAGACTCTACAGCAGACAGTAGCGCACAGCTTAGTTCAGCACTAGCTTCACTCCGTCGCTGCTCCGCTTATCTCTGGAAGGCCAGTTCTTTACCGTCGATCCCGACTACTCTTCGACTACTCAATTCACCACCGGTTCACGATGACGACTATGGTTCACTACTACGACTACTCTTTCGCTTCCGACTTTCGCTTCGCGACTCAATTCACCGTCACTCCCAGGCAGCTCCTTTTATAGGTCTCAGGAGGCGGGGCTAGAAGCCTCTCAACCAATCAGGAACGTTCGAGGCGTAACTCGGTTCCTACTGGATGCCAAAGTCGCCAAATTCGTCACCAAGTCGCCAAATGGTCGCCAAGCTCTGGGACCTCCTATAGAACCCACTATGTTGGGAAACCGCATCGCAGATTCGTAACAATATAAAGCAGAAAGAACGACCCTAACCGAGGACCTTCAACACACGCGCTATTCTTATAGTTCTGACCAGTAAACCGCAATGCCCACACTTTGAGGCGGAAGATAAACATACTCTTATTCTGATAGTTATACATTTTTTGTGTGTAAAATCGTGTTTTTTTCAGGAGACACTTATATAGATAAACTTAAAAAAATAAAATCTTATATAACTATAAAATCTAATTCAAATAGTTAGAGCTGTTTCACAGATGCACGAAATAAATAAGCTTACATATATATAAGAATTATTCGTTTAAATTTATGATATGATTTATATATGATGTATATTTTGAGATAGGCTTCATAACTACTGATTTTACAGCCAGAAGGAAGTATATATGATTTCATGCAGAAGTATATATTTATCTAGTTATACTTTAATAATAGTAAACGATGAGGTTCAAACTTTGAAAAATTTGTACGGACACCTTATACACAATCAATATTTTTAAGCGTTTCCTTTTTTCTCATTGATATTGATTAAATTCATTTTATAACAACAGGCAGTTTAAATACAGTAACTTAAAAATGTTTCGCTGCCCATCTTTTTATTGAAATTATGATTGTGAACTTATTTATGAATTATTTTGGTTTTAGCATTTACATTTTGCGAACTGTGTGAAATTAGCAGCTTCGCTGTTTATTTACCAATAGAGGTTGTAAATGTATGACAAATAAGTAGAATGTATAAAAGCAAAATGTATAAATTCATTAATAATATGATGTATTTTACATTTGTCTTTTTTACTGTATTATTTTTATCCTCTTTTTATTTTTATAGTAAATAATTTATCTAACTTATGTGTACTAAATCTTGTTTCTAGTATCAAACAACCTCTCTCTTGTTGTAGAAGTTTCGAGAGAGAGAGAGATGAGAACCAGGTATTTCCCTTGTCAAAACTGCGGGATCCAAACTAAGACAGCACTCGCGGTGCTTCAGAAAAAGAGTGTTGATAAAAAAATTATATTAATTGTGGATATTAAAAACTATAGTAATTACTTGAATTTTATTTAGCAAGGCATTGATTTTGAGTGTCAATTGCTCATTTATGGATTAGTTGTATAAACACATTAACTGTGTTAATATAATTTAGAGTACAAAATATATGAAATATTATAACGAATTAAATACAAATGATAAAAACATCATTTGTATTTAATTGTAACTGTTAGAATGGAATAAAAAGAAAAAAAAATTATAATTATATATTTACAAGAGATTTTTACATATTTTTTCAAACGATTTCGAAGCTGTTTCATTAATGTTTAAAATGTGAAGATATTTTTTTAAAATGGTCTATTTTGTACGCATTTTTCTGTACTATAAACTTGCACCATAATTTCCATAATAGAAGGAATTTTCCTAAAATTTAGGCGGGCATTGATTTCCATTCCTTTGCGACAGCTTTTCGGTATTTATTAATCATAGTGGATTTGTGCTAAAAAGGGACTTTTTAGTAGACCAAAAGCCTAATAGTTCATTGATGAAGCATCAGGAAATTTCGCAGGAATACATTGACTAGGATATATGCAATATTTGCATCAGTCTTCATTTGCTCAAGAAATGCAACATAATTTTTGAACTGCAACTTTGTCTTAATGTAATTTTGCTCTTTGAAAGTCAATGAGATAAAGAAACAAAATTTCTTCTGTAAATATCGAACATAAATCTTTCTCCTGATAATACATAGGTTGCTTTTAACATTTTCTTCAACTTTTCATATTTTCATTTACCAACTGTGAAGTCTTTCAACAGTCATTAACCACCAACTGAAACTTACTCTGCATTGACAGAACAACTTTGTACATTTTTTTCTCAGCGCTTTTGGTAGAAAATAGAATTTTTATCACAGCCATTTATGTAAATCCATGCTCCAGGAATTTCCATTTTCCACCTGTCAGCTTTCTAACAAGATTCCACAAAGTTCTCGGTCTTGAAATAAATGTTTCGGTACAAACTGGTGAACATTATGTTTTTCAACTTTTTTAAGCTGTAAACGTTCGTGTATTATTTTATTTATTGTCGCTACAGATGTATTTAAGGATTTTGCAGTTGATTTCTGCATTGGTGTTGTTTTTTCTTATTACCAACGGTTTCAGTTTAGAAATAATTGAAACAGTAGTACTTTTTTCGGGCATTCATTTAGAATATTGTTTGTAAAGAAATGATTGACGGTTTTCCCTAATAATAAATAATGTTGTTTATTTTGAAAGCGGAAATTTTAATACTGTAACATTACTCCTTTTTCCTTGAACGGTAATTGGCATTCTGTCCAGATGTAATGTCACCCGTTTTCCCACACATAGTTAAGTGCATACGGACAGCCAGATGTGGATCCGTTTCACTTGTAGAATCATTGTGTCTTGTCATTTGTTATATCCAGGTAATCATCGTTTCAAATAGATACAGCATGTCTTCAACGGAGAAGAACGTCAAGACACCCAGATGCTAAACTTTTTTCCTTATGAAAAGACTCCTCAAAGTCATCAAGAAACGATCAATCAGCAGCAACCATTGTCATTAAGAGTCCAAATGGACTTCAGCCGGTGTTAGCTGTGAATTTATTATAATTAACATGTGCTCGAGAATGTAAGCTACAAAGATGGATCATTAACAGCCATTCCCAATATCGAGTGGAGACCAATGTGGAAGCGTTGCTGAGCAGCTATTGGGTGATAGGGAACTCAGGTTCAACAATTAGAAAATTGGAGGCGGATATCTGACAGAAATAAAATGCGGTATTTTGTTTTTAGTCAGAGAGGAGAAGAGAGGAGAGATAGGCTTATCACATCAAATTATTCAATGTGTCATCTTAACATGGTTTGAAAATGTCAAGACCCATAGTCCTCATGTGGTGTCAATATGGCTTCAATGTAGTAGATTAATTCAACATTTTCAATCAATCAAACAACACATTAATGACGATTTATATTAATATATGAAAAACGATTTGACTAGAAATTAAATATGAAGTTCATCTCATCAAATAAAGAGAAATAAATAAATCTTTACAAGCATAATTTTGTGCTTTATTGATTCATCCTTTCATGAATTTATTTCCTATCTGAGAAATGAAATCCTTTTTCTTCCCGAAACATCTTAGCGTATTCTAACGTTATTTGAATCAAATTAAGCGCAAAAACTAAATTACTCGGCAATCAAATAAAAATTCATAATCTTTAAAGCTAGTTCTTTTTTATGAAGTCCAGATGCTTAATTGCTTTCATCTAATTACAGTAAACAAGATTTTCTGAGAAGAAGCGCCGCTTTGGCTGTTATAAGCCGATTTTAATTATCTTCGCTAAGAAATATCTTTATTTTGTAACACATTACTGGAAATAAGAAGTGAACAAAGGGATTGCTTAAAATGCGCTATCGAATGCTGCTACCTAAGAAAAGTAAGCAATTAAATTTTTCTTCTAAATTAAAGCTGAATGTTCATTATTGAAGAAAAAAATTGTTATTACACAGTTTAAGCTTTATTTTCTCGCATTTAATATATTTTTTTAATTTTTTTCTGGAGATAATATGAATTTAATAAGGAGTTTCCAAAATATTTGTTGCTTATTTTAATTAGTTATTACAGAATTATTGCTGCAAAGATTGCGATTGTATTATAATAAACTCGCCAAATTCGGCGCCCACCTTGCTCGCCAAGATTGTTAATTTTTTAAAGTTATTAAACGATTAATAAGGAATATTAAAATTTCAATTTATTTGATGCGATTTAAAAATAGGAATTTAAATGAATCATTCTGAAACAAATTATTCTGGGCAAAAATTAAAAGTGTATACAATATGAAATATACGCGGAAGTGAAAAATCCTATTTCGGAATTAATGATAAAAAAGTAATTTTTTAACTTAATTTTAGCATTAGTAAAAGAACGTTATTGAATATTTTTATGGATCAATTTGAATTTTATAACATTAAAGAGCAATTAAAGTGAGGATTACTCTTAAAAAGCTTTTTTTAAAACAAACCAAACCTATCAAAAGCATCGTAACATTGTAAATGAAACTTGAAGAATTTATTAAAAGCAAAGAAAAAAGCTGTTTAGAAAGGATATCGATAACATTAAAGGGATAAGTGTTTGAGTTTCAAGATAATGGAATAGTTTTGGAAGTCCTCTATTTCCAGTAGATAAGTTATAGCGAGTATTCATAGTGATGGTTAAGCCTATTTTCATTCTCGATTATTAAACTTTCTAATTAAAGTTTATTTCTTGATTTGCTTTACATCTTCTGACTGAATGAAGCGTTTGATTTTATAAATTAATAATTTTATTTAATTAGCAAAGTGTTGAATTTAGTACACCTAATGGTATTGCTATAAAAACTCTGAATAAAGCATTCTACTAAAACTTTCTTACATCAATAGTTTATATTTCTTTGCTGCCATTCCGTAATAAGTAATATATAGATATTTGTTAGAATAATGATGTAACAGTAGATTCTCTTTAATCTGGTAGATATCAAACAGAGGAATTGCCAGATTATTAGAAATGCATTAAACAATGCATTTAAATAGAAAAACTTATGTTGATTGATCAAAATATTGCAAAATGTTTTTAAATATAAAAAAAATTATACTATGTATATGATAAATATTAAGAACTAAAAAATGTGCCTGTCTTGACGTCTAGACAGGATGTCTAGATGTGTCTCTCCATGATGATTTTGTCGAATCTATCTATTTACATTATTTTCATATCAGTCACCCATGACTTTTTTTAAATGTACAAAATTGTTTAATAAAATATTTTAGATTTCAATTGTTGCATTGTTGGACAAGGGACAATAAAATAAAATATTGTAGTCTTCTATTGTTGGGCTGTTGTACAAGTGGCATTAGAATAAAATATGTTAGCTTTCTATTGTAGCGTTGTTGGCTAACAACTAATATAATAAAATATTTTCAATTTATTGTCGTTTTCTTTTTATCTGGAGGTTGCATCTTCATGCCCAGGTCACCAATGTAACGCTGACGTTAAATATCTGCACTATAGTATCAACCATTGCTGCTAACTCAATCAAAATTGCAAATTAACAAAAATCAATATATTATGAATATTACATTGAGTAGAATTTTTCAAACATGGATCTTGCTTCTAATTGGTTTAATTTGTCATAAAATACCTTATCACATTTTAATATAAATCATTTTTATAGTTATGAAATTCGAATATTCCGAAAAGAATAATTAAAATAACCTTAATTAATTCAACAGAATTTTTGCAACTACTTAAAAATCTAAATGATAAATTGTTAAATGAAATAGTATTTGAGTAATGCTTTTAAACAGTAAATGCTTCTGTGAAAAAAATAAATTCCCATTTAAATTTATTCAAAGATCCTATCACAATCGTTTTCATGATAATTATCTAAATAAAATAATTTTATTTATTAATTATTAACATTTATAATTGTCTAAATTAATAATTACTATATCTAATGATGTAAATTTCATTTACTAAATAAAATAATTTTTGAATAATACTTTTAAACTGTAAATGCTTCTGTCAAAAACTAAATTTCCATTTAAATCATTTCAAAACTCCTATAATAATCATTTTCATGATAATTATCATAAAACATTTGCCACTATATTACTTTTCTATTTTTTTATACTACAGCAATCTCATAGTTCAGCAATCTTATGTTAGTCGAATTAAAATTCAAGAATTGACTTACGTAATCAGTGATGTGTTTAGTAGGTTTGACAGCATGAATCATTGCTGTATAGCAATTCAAATAATTTTTTTTCGTCAAATATTTTATATCATATTTTTTTTTTCATGTTGAAAATTTAGGGAAAAAGATTCTTCTATTTATGCGCGAGGACTCAAAGTGAAATTACATTATCACTAAAAATAACGTGCAGGTTTAAGTTCTTAATGGCACTAAGATGTCATGGGACTCGACTTTATTAGAAAGGTTAGTACAAAATTAATAGTACAGGGGTAAAGATATTAAAAAACTTTAATATGCGTCACAATTTGATATTTAAAAATAATTTGTTCAGGGAATCATGAATATCAATTTATACATAATAAATATAACTGAAATTATTAATAAATAATATTTTCCCAGAGAAAGAAGCCGGTCGCCAAATTCATATAAAAATTATTTCTCCTCTGATAAAATATTAAACATTTTCTACTGTTATTTAATTTTAACCACTAAAATAAAATAAATGTAGTAATGAAAAAATATATATAATTTTATATTTATTAGATATTTATCATATTATATTATTTTTTTTAACTTTCTACAAACGATATTTTTTTTACTTCATTAAATAAGAGTTCTGGCAATACTGATTTTATTATTTCATTCAACTGCTTTAAAATAATTTTATTTAAGTTTTTATAAATATTTTCATTTTTTAAACTTTACTTAAAGGAAAAAATGTAGTAAGAAGCATTTTAAATACATTATTAACTCTGAAAGCAAACAAACAGTTTTCAAACATGAAACAATTTTTCAAAACATGAAACATTTTTTCAAAAGAAAATTTAATTGATTTCGAAAAATTCGCATTAGAGGGATCAGAATTGCTTCTCCCTTTATTTTAACTTTTCATTTTTAAGTGCTTATTAATATTTACAAATCACTTCTTAAATATAATTAAAATTTAATGATTAACGATGTAATTAAAATATAATGAGTGGCAGTATTTTGGTTCAGTTAGATTTTCCCTCTTTCAGATTTCCCTACAGATTTTATTTCCTTTACATTACTTAAGAATAATTTATACGAAAAGAATAGATTTCTACTTACATATTCGAGTTCCACATATGTTTAAATATGTTAGTAAAGTTTTTGTATTCATTTAGTAATGCTAATTGGTAAATGAATAAATCCTCAGCGAAAGACAATATGCTTGGAGTAATTTTTTTGAAAGAAAATATGTTTAATTAATTTTTGTTGCAAAGGATCACAGCTGAAGGCTTGAATTTGTTATGAATATTTATAAGGTATTTTTTGTATGTTATTGAGTTTTAATGAATGATTTAGAATTCATAAACTACCGCATTTATTTTATAAACAGTCTAGAGTCCACAACAGTTTGTTTTATTACGACAGATTATAATAATATTAAATTGAAAAAAAAAATGTCGGCATTTAAGAAATTTCTTTTTTACTCTCTAAGAAGACCAATCTTCCAATCCAGAATAATTCATAAAGGCATAGATCTAACCTCGATGGATATTAGAGATATTTAGAAAAAAAAAAATAACACTCAATGGGTATTACGGATATTTAGAAAAAAAAACAATATTAAATGTTATTTATGGCAGGAGAATGTGTTTGCAATTTTGAAGGGGCATTATTAACCATTTCGTTTGGGCATGTTTGTTTGTTTCTTATGGCACTTGCCTTGGACAAGCCCGCTGTTAGAAGACAGCGATTTTTAAGCCGGTGGGGGGCGCCTCTTGTTTTTTATAGCAGCGCCAACTAGGGCCAAGAGTACGACTTTGCCACTCACGCATCACTCATTCACTTGCACAACCCCTTTTTACAGGAGGGCACATTCACACATCTCACAGATGGAACAACGGAAGAACAACCATGCCCAAACCGGGACTCGAACCCAGGACGTCCAGATCACGGGGAATTTGCGCTACCCCTATGCCAGGACGCCGGCTCGTTTGGGCATTATTAACCATTATTAACCAAATTTATTCGTTTGGGCATTATTAACCATATTACTCATTTAAAAAAACATGAATATTTTATCCTAAACTACTCTGGGTATATCACTTATTATAAAATAAATTTTCTATGAAAAATACTTAGCATTATATACAGAAAGATAATCGACTTTTAAGTAGGAATATTAAATTCAATAAGCATGAAAAAATTAAAATTTAAAATAATTTGATTGAATATCATTCCTTAAAAATTTAAATTATATAAGATTATTTCAATCCTGTAAAAATATAATATCAGAGGATAAATTAATTTGGTAATACGTGGCAACTAATTTGAGCCTATACTAAAATCAACTCTCTCATCGTGGAACTAACTGAACTATTACATTGAATAGAATTTATAATTTAAAATTAATCCTTTAAATTATAAATAAATTATTTAAAAAACATTTTCACAAAAGCATTGCTTTAATATTAAATAACATTTTACTTTTTACCATGAGACATTACTCAAAATTTTGCTCGCAGACACTGAAGTAAAAGCAAAATTTTAATCATAAGGTTTGAGGACTATAAGTCATTGATTTTTTTAAATAAAAAATCACGTGAATATTTCATCTTGAACAAGTCTTTGTATATCAGCTACTAAAAAATAAATTTTTTGTAATAAATACTCAGCATTTTATATAAGAAAACAATCAGCTTTTTTGACAGGAATAATCAATTCAATAAGCATGAAAAAAATCATTTAAAATTTAAAATAATTTGGACACATATCATTCGTTAAATGTTTAATTTATATAAGATTATTTTAATCATGTACAAATATAATATCAGAGGATAAATTAATTTGGTAATATGTGTTAACTAATTTGAGCCTATACTAAAATCAACTCTCTCATCGTGGAACTAACTGAACTATTACATTGAATAGAATTTATAATTGAAAAGTAATCCTTTAAATTATAAATAAATTATTTAAAAAACATTTTTACAAAAGCACTGCTTTAATACTAAATAGCATTTTACTTTTTAACACTAGATATATACTCAAACTTTTGCTCCCAGACACTGAAGTAAAAGTAAAATTTTAATCGTAAGGTTTGAGGACTATAAGTCATTAATTTGTTTAAACAAAAAAATCACGTGAATATTTCATCGTGAACAAGTCTGTGTATATCAGCTACTAAAAAAAATTTTTTTTGTAATAAATACTCAGCATTTTATATAAGAAAAAAATCAGCTTTTTGGACAGAAATATTCAATTCAATAAGCACGAAAAAAACATTTAAAATTTAAAATAATTCGGACACATATCATTCATTAAAGATTTAATTTATATAAGATTATTTTAATCATGTACAAATATAATATCAGCGGATAAATAGTTTGGCAATATACAGTAACTAATTTGAGTTCATACTAAAGCCAACTTTATCATCGTGAAACTACACCGAAATATTACACAGAATAGAAAGCCGCTTAAAATTACAAAAGGGCAATCATACACCGGAAGGGAGAGGTAATTTCGTGTCCATGTCACTGGAGATTTTAATTGCCGAAACAGTAATCCTCAATCCCCGGAGGCCCCCTTACATGCATACTCAGCACGGAGGGCAGTTTATTCCTATCCCCAGTCGCAGTGACAAAATAATAAGGTAGAAATTTCTTCACAGCTAATTAAGCGTGCCGTGCATAATGAGGCACTTTAATTAAGGAGTCGAATGAATGTTTACAGAGGTGAGACCATGTTCGAGGATTATTTCTGGAGAGAGAAACATATCCTGAATCCTGATTAGGGACAGCGTTTTCCTTAAATTAGTCTCAAGCTAATTGAGGATGTAGAATTCATAGTTGCCTGTGTTTTATGTTAGGTTCTTTTCTTGCCTTCAAAGAATGAAACTTTGTAATGCATGTTAATAATAAATTCCTTCCATAAAAAAAAGAAACGATTAAAAGATAATGTTCTTGTTCTTTTGAGAAATGTTTCGGCAATGATTTTGTGATGGCTTTTCAGGTCTTTGTGATTAAGGTCTTTTATCGATTTTCAATTAAGTAATAAAATTTGTATAGAAAGATGGATATAATTGCAGTGCTTCTAAAATAAAATATTGTTTCGTCATTTAAATCAGTTTTTAGCAAAGAATTCCTTTCAATATAACCATCGAAGAAAACTTTGGGATGAATTCCTTATGCAAGTAATTTTCAAAAATACACATAGAATTTTTTTAAAAAAAATTGGATTAAACGTTTATTTTCATTTGTAAATTTTACCAGAAATGATGTCCTATTATGGTAAGATTCATTTTATTTCTTGATATAATATTTTCTAGATCTGCATTCAATTTGAACGCAAGATAATGAGGTTTAAATAAAGATAAGCTTATTATTATATAATCATGCTTTCCACTCAGTGAATTTTCAATTTTTTTCTTTAGAAGTGTGATTTGGTTGAATTTTTAGTAGTTTAATGGCGCAAGAGGCAGATCTGTCGGTAAATAGATAGTATAAATCTAAAAATTTGCATTTTACATGAACAGAAAAAATATTTAATATTTTATAAAAACTTGATACTCTATTTTAACTCTACAAAATTATAGATGGAAATAGAGCACAGAAAACAAAACAGATTTCAAAAGTAATTTTAATTAAAGTTTAAACAAACGCCAATTTTACTTTCTCGAATATGTGGTATAGAAATAGTATAATAATCATTAAAAAGTTCGAACTCAAGATTTTAAAGAACTTCCATGGGGTTTTTTTGGAAACTGACATATGGTCATTTTTTGGAAAATGCATATCTGTCTGTCAGTCTGATAGTGACAAAGTTCACTCAAAAACGTTTTGAACTAGAGAGTTGAAATTTTGTATTCGGTCTTTACATCGACTTTGCAGATATCTGTCAAATTTTGAGTAAAATCTGTTCAGAGGATGTCATCTGTCCGACTGTTCGAATATCAGTTAACACAATAACTACAAAAACAAGAGAGCTATATGGATGAAATTTGGTAAACAGATTAATATCTATAATGTAGCTCCCACTGTCAAATTTTGGCCAAATCCAAATACGGATTGATTATCTGTCGGTTTTTAATTTCAGAAACAAGTAAACGCGTTAATTCAAAAACGCATTGACTTAAGCATGTAAAATTTGGTATGTGATTTTGTGACTACAAATGCAACTTTGTACGACATTTTTATTTAGATTGGTTGAGTTAAATATGTCTAAAACACAAATTCGATTTTTGGATACTATTAACTGCATACCAGGGATTAATCGCCAAATAACTCGCCAAGGATGACACTATAGTTTCAATAAAAATGGTAAATTCATCCCAAAGATTAATACTTTGTAATTATTCCATGCCATTGCCGTGTTAAGTCGTACTCTGCTTTAATTTTATAGAAACAAAATAATTCTTCAAGCGTTGGCTGTTTAATAATAACGCTGAAAAATCAAAAACATCAATTTAATACTTTTTATTTCAATTTATAATCTTTTGGATGCAGTCTAAGTAGAAAGCTGAAGCAGCGCTAGCTCGATTAATGATTCAAATGAAATGATTCGTCGCTTTAAGAATTTGTGAAACAATTCAGTAACAATCATGACTGAATTTATTTTTCTTGAAAACTAGGATTCTCTGTACTTGGAATTAAGCCTTTGGGATTATGATTTCAGTTTAGAAATTTTCGTGGTATTTGCTTTTAAACTGCTTCAGAGATTCTTAAAGACATAGACCGAAATGGTAGCATTAAAATGCCTGAAGTTCTAGTGAGGGTTCAGAATAAATGATCTTTGAAGCTTCAAATATCTATGAAGCAATTCGGTAACAATCGTGATAGAATTTTTTAAATTGTGCTTAGACTTGATTCATCCTTATTATAAACTGATACTTTATAAACTGATAAAAATTATTATTAATAAACTGAAAAACCTTACAAACTGATAAAAATTATTATTAGTAAACTGAAAAACCTTACAAACTGATTACAAAGAAGAAAGAATTATATTTTTCTGACATTCATTTAGGTATTTTAAATCAGCAACGTCGCAGGAAACGCATGAAACACTAAGTCCAATTGAAAAAAAATGGCGAGATGGCCATCTTTTAATTGATTATAAAAAAATCAAAGATAAAAAAAACAGATGAGTGCTATTTACTGCATATATATATAAAAAAAAAAATCAAAAATAAGGTTTCTGCCTCAAAATTACAGGAAATGATAGTGGTTGTACTTATACTTTATAGCAAATCAAGCTAGAATAGCTTTTTGATATACAAAGATAGAGAATTTGCTGAAATTATGTACAAAAAATGCAAGAAAGAAGTTTACTGGGTGAATGACAGAAAAAAAAGGATGAAAAATAAACAAGAATATGGTACTACTGTGTGGGGGATGAGATGTAGCCTTGGAGGTTCAATCAGAAATAAAGTAACTACTCATTATGGCTGATATTGGTGTCTATATTAAAGAACATTAATTATTTTGAACTGGTACTTTCTTTGCATAATTTGTAATTAAAAATTTTCTCTTAGTAAATATACAATACCCGAGCTACCCGTTTGAAATTTATGAACATTTTTATCTGCAGATAATTTTCATTAATGAAGAAATGTGTGCCAAAAACATCTGCTTCAAAAACGTGCACTAAGAGATGAATAGATTTATCTTTATGAATTTGGAAAATGATCTTATTAATGATCGTCCATTTTGAAGATTGTAAGCTGCAGTTTTGAAAAACAGATATGATATCTAAAACTAAAAGGTTGAAAACTACAAGGGGTGTTCAAATGAAAAGGAACGAAACAAAACTGTGGGTATAAATGAAGACTTTATTCAAAGTATGCACCATAGGCCTGAGCACAACGATCCCATTGATTAACGAGCCGAAGGATTCCTTGTTCCTAGAATTCCTGTGGCCATGACGAGATCCCGTCTTTCAAAGCGTGTTTGAAGTCCCGCCGTCCGAGTTGAAGCGCTTCCATTTCAGATGTCTTTTCAGTTGACTAAACACATGAAAATCGCAGGGTGACATGTCCGGGCTGTAGGGCAGATGGTCGAGCTGCTTCCACTTGAACTTGTCCAGTTTCTCGTGTGTGACCCTGGAGACGTGTGAACGCGCGTTATCATAGAACAAAACCACACTCTCCGTGAGTAGTCCCGGTCTTTTGTTCTTGATGGATCTGCATAGTCTTCGGAGTGTCTCACAGTATATGTCGGAGTTAATGGTCCACGTGTGCTCGAGGAATTCAACAAGTAGCAGATATGCCACGTCAATTGGACTGCGCTCTTTATAAGAGCCTCAGCTCTCTCCTGCGCATGCTCAAATCTAAGCCGGAGACTCCAATCGCATCCCTAGATGTCTCGCTACGTTCTCCCATAGCTGCATAGGCAAATATGTTAACGGTTATGTTGTTAACGACGTTTCGTACCTTTCAATTGAATAATTCTTGAAAATATTTTGAATTATACTGTATTAATGCACCTTCTAAAATGCTATCTATATATAAGGAAACCAAAGAACTTGCTTCTGACCCCAAACACCAATTCCATTTTGCCAATTTTTATTTTATACGGAAGCCCTTAGATCCTAGATTATTCCCTACCAATATTCATTCCCTACCAATATTCATTTTCATGAGAAATCTCTAAAACACTAACTTACTGGAAATTCTCTCTCTCTCTCTCTCTGTATATATATATATATATATATATATATATATATATATATATATATATATATGGATTTAAAAATCGAAATTGCTAATGATAAAACAATAGTTGGTATATACGATAAAAGGGATGATTTAAACTTTAAAATAACAAAACTATGTAACTACCATTCCAATCTAAACTCTAAAATTTTCAAAAATCTAATTTTCTCACAAGTTAACAGGATCAAAAGGGTTTGCAATAATAAAAATTCTTATATTGAAGCATCAAATATCCTCCTTAAAAATTTAATTAAAAATGATTTTCCTAGAAATTACTGTAATGTCAATTTTTTAATTAAACAAGGTATGGTTTGGGATTAATCTTTTGGCTTAAATAAAAATAGAACTTTACTTGCATATTGGATCACTCAATAGATGGCGCTGGGTGCCTACCTCTGTCTACATAATTTACCGTTAACTTTTAAAAACAGGAAATCACAATCGATTGTTTAAAGTTTCCTTCACTGTTGGATGGTATGTTCTGGCCTTTTCGTTTTTAATTTTAATTTTAATGCTGTTTTTGTTTTTATTGTATTTTTACTTTGTGGTTTTTTTCTAATTTGTTATTTTGTATTTCCTTTCTGTTAAAATGGTATATCTCTTGAGCATAATTTCAGGGGATTTTCGGGTCACGAGGAATCATTATTAGACTTATGTCTGTATGTCCTCACAGAAAAAATCCCTTTATTTGAATCCCTGATATATATATATATACAGTAGACTCCCGATTATCCGCGGTTATCCGCGGTGCGGATTATCCGCGCCTGCCGCACAAAGTTTTTTTTTTTTTTTGACTGATTTTTTCAAAAAGGCGCAATTTTACAGCTATGCTTTTGTAATTACATAATACATTACAGTATTAAAACAGTTCATATGTATTCATTTTTCTGTGTATCCTTGACGCCTCTCGTAAATACTAAGCACTTTTCTGTTTTCATTAACAAAATGCATTTTAGGTTAGTTTTGAGTGATATACGAAAATATTAAGCGTTAGTTAGACATTTCCTGCTGTTTATTTTACGTTTTATTGTACATAAAACGATTTCTCAAAGTTGGAATGACTGTTTTCTTTTTTGTTATACCCGTTTTTAGCTTTTTTCGGATTATCCGCGATTTTTGTTATCCGCGGCAGCCGCGCCACCCAATTTCGCGGAGAATCGGGAGTGTACTGTATATATAAATTATATATATAATTTTTTTCAATTATTGATTTAATTTAGTCAATTTGTCAATTTTAATTTAATTTAGAACCCCTGATGCTTAGGTAACTTAATAGTATTTCCTACCTATCTCCGTTCTCAATTTCCTAGAAATATCTCAATGTGAAAACTTGATACATCCTCCAACTTCAATAGCTGAACCAATTTCTTATATTAATTTCGGCTCCTTACACGCATCGTGAGTTAATCAAAATAGTCTATGCTGACAGTGGAAGGGTAATTTAAACTAATATTTTCGTTTAGAGAGATAAGATATAGTTCCTTGAAGTTGGTGGAATGACAAAATTTATATAGTTGACACTTGTTTTGCCGAAGCCAGGTACAAATTATGAAATCAGAAATTCATAAATGAAAATATTACAAATTATTCAACAGTTCGAAGTAAAATCTTATATTTTAATGAAAGTATTTATATCCATTCACAATTGCATTTGTTGAGCTTCTTTTATTTTTCTACGCAAAATAGTCACAAGTTCTAGGAACTAAGTCATCTACTTTACTCTTCAAATGTTTTTGAAACCACCTCATTAAGCATACAATACAGATAGTTTCCTTTCTATCTAAATTCATATTTCTAGAAAATAGATAGCGTTTCCTCCGTACTAATCTCACCAACTAATTGATGTAATTACGGTGCAGAAATTAGAAAAATCCTTTCCTTAATTTGCAAAGTTCCGCTGTTCCATTCTGAAATTCTATCGAGTGTTTCTTAATTGGAAATTTAAATACTTTATTTTTCAAAATCAAGTCGCATTTAATTAAAATTTCAGCAGCTTAAAAGTATCAGGCTTAAAACTCTTTTTTACCTCGGAACGAAAGTAAATCTCTGAACTAAAATATAAATTCTGGCGAAACATTCAGAGGATTTTTCATCTGAGAAATTAGAATATCGAATTTTCTTTGATCGTCTAGTTTGAATAGTTATTTAAAATCCACAAATGTCTTCCTTTGAATTTAAATGTGTTTACCTTGAAACGAAAAACATAATTTGAAATATGTTCGACTTATTTGCTTATATTCTTGTTTTTGTTGCGATAGTGATTTTGAGGTTTCTGTGATTCGATTGATGGGAACAGGGAAATGTTCGGATATGGTGCGCGTAATATGCTTTCTAAGAAAATACATGAAGTACATAAATTCAGTCTTCTACCAGGCAAGTTATTTCGTTCTCATGTTGTATCAAAACAAACTGAATGAAATAAACACCCAAACACAGTTCAATTAGGAATATTCATGGTATATCCACAAAAGTTTATCTCTCTCACTCTGACAAAGCATTTGGGTAATTATTTTTAGTAAATCAGGATCAATGAAGGAACTGATGGGTTAGAGGAAAAAAAAACTGCCCAAATTCTCTCTCTCTCTCTCTCTATATATATATATATACTAGCCGCCTTTGGCGACCAGCCGGTTCGCCAATCTTAATGTTCGTTAAAATTTTAATAATTAAATATTTTATGCAATTTCTACTTTAATAGCTTCTTCATCAAAATATTTTAAAACTTCAAATTTTGATTATCATATAATTCATTCATAATATTATAAAGGCCTTCAGTCATAACGTAATATGTATCTCTCTCATTTTCTGTTAGCACCCGTAGAATTTATGCTTTAAATTAAAGTGGAAAGAATTTATCTTCAATTAATATAATAATATTTTTTACTGAAACAAAGCATTTTTTTAATAATATGATTACTGATAACAGAGTCACTAAGCGTTTAAACTTTATGGGCACTAAAGAATATCTTTTTTAATTTATGTAATATCTCAAGAGTTGGTCAACAAAATTTTCTTAGATTCATTATGAGCAGATCGATTAATTAACAATGTTTAAATTTAAATGCATCAAACACTAAGAAAATAAAACGAATCGTTTAAAATAAACGGTTGAAAACAGGTTTTAAAAAAACTACTTAAAAAACGATGTACTTAAAACTATAAGTATATACAAAAAATATATAACTAACATAAATACAATTTACTTACAAAAGCATGCAACCCAAAAATAATTTAAATCATCCATTGATAACGTTGTCATGGCAACAATCAGAACAGAATGCGCATGCGTGAATTTTCTTCGCCGGTTACGTAACGCAAATACGTGATTTTTTCTACGCCAGTTGGGGTAACGCTATGCGGATTAGAAATTTTTAATTTCCTTTATTCTGTTTTATTTTAATTCAAAAGTACTTCAGAATGAATCTGAAAGATTGATTCATTAACAATGTTTAATTTTAAATGCATCAAACATTAAGAAAATAAACAGAACCGATTGAAATAATCCGCCGAAAAATTTTAACCCTAGCCTCATTACTGTTGGGAGAAAAAAAAACGGAAGCCTTTCTCGTTTGGCGCTGGAGATAATGGAAGATTTTTTTGGCGGAAAAGTTGGCGGTGGGGAAAATGGAAGATTTTTTTGGCGGGAAAGTTAGTTTTTAATTAATAATTAAAATTCTAATTAAAAATTCGAAAAAAGAAACCCCAGGTGCACATTCCCAACCTCCAAGGTATACATGTACCAAATTTGGTAGCTGTATGTCAAACGGTCTGGCCTGCAGAGCGCCAACACACACACACACACACACACACACACACACACACACACACACACACACACACACATTGAGCTTTATTATAAGTATAGATATACGTATGTATGTATAGGGTGATCGAAAAATAACAGGAGGTGTTCAGAGCTTATGTACTGAAAGAAGTATAATAAAATTTGAACACCGTGCATATTTAAATATGCGGTTTCAATTTATCAAGAAAAAAAAAATTAGTACCCAAAAACCCCGATTGGGGAAATCCCGGCGCTGTGGAAGGAAGGATTGCGGGAATTAAAGTCATTTTGCATGAATTCACCAGTCGATTGTGTTGTCACTCCGTGAATGCTCCTTATTAGTCGAGCTGTTTAATAAGAGGGATAAAAGTGCCAGTGCTGCTCTTCGTGAATACCGGTGGTTAAAACAGTTACGTAGAGGACCGATGACCATAACTAACTTACGAAGAATGGTTGAAAGATTTGAAACAACAAGACTTCTTGGTGTGCAACCAGGCCGATTAAGTAAAATCATCAAACAGGAGCAAGTTGAAGAAGTTGCGACCGCCGTTATGGATCAAGCGATAGCTAATAAGCAGGTTATCAGCAGCGCATGTTCAATATCACGACTAACAGAATCCCGTTCTCTACGACGCAGAAGATATTGCGTAAGATCCTGAAATTTTATCCGTTTAAGATAACACCGATTAACTGATAACACTGATCTGAATCTTAGTAATTTCTGGCTAAGGGTGTTCTGGTTCACTTGAGAGGCTTTGTGTATCAAGGACATGTTCCTGACATTCATACTTTAAAAGATCAAATAACGTTTCATGTCAAACGAATAAATGCCGATATGCTGTGAGCCACTGTTTAAAACCTCTTGAACTGAATGCAATTATTGGAACATCAAGTTGTGGTCACCTTCAGCCAAATTTGTAAGTTGCTATAATAAACACTTTTCATTGGTATTTGGTGTGTTGTTATTTACTGTTTCCATTGGCAGTTATGTATTCTTTTTCAACACATTATGCGCTTGCAGCACCAGGATTTCTTCTATCGGAGTTTCTTACTATTAATTTTTTTTCTTGATAAATTCAAACCGCATACTTTAATGTGTATGGTGGCCAATTTTTGCTATATTTCATCCAGTACATAACACGCTACAGGGCTCCGAACACCTCCTGTTATTTCTTGATCACCCTATATACAATATATATAAATAGAGAGAGCAGCTATTAACGATTTTATTAATCAAGACTCAGATTTTTCGATGAACAGTGCTTTCTTTTTTTCATTACTGTGATATAAAAAATGTATTTCATTTCCTAATAAAATTATCTTTTACCTCCCAGCTTTTATATGGCTTAAACTGAAAATTTTTGAAGTTTCCCGATTTATTAATATTGCTAAAAATTGAACTATTATTTCACTGACGAAACTTGTGCAAATAATTAAAATTAATCCAGCGCTAGTTCGTCTCTTTTTCCTTGAATATGATACTACAGAATTATAAGATAGTCATTGCAACAGTTTATTACAAAACTGAGATATTTTATTAAATAATTTAATAAATATTTAATAGATAACAAATGAGAAATTAATAGTATAACCAATATTTCGATTTTTTTTCTTTTCGAATAATGAAACTCTTTTGACTTTGTTAATGCTTGTTATCGCAACAAGAATATTTATTTTATTTTAGTTTAGTTTAATTGGATTAATACCCTGTGAGAGTTATTAATTCAAATGCAGATTATTTTAATATTAGCTTTATCAGTTTGAATATGGCCAGATGATGATAACTGTAGATGACGCTGCATTTCTTTTCAAAACTATCGCATCTTACTTGGAGAAATAATTGAAGTTATTGTGGAATCAGATTTACACAACCATGAATCTAAGACTGCCAGGAGATTATAGCGAATACAATAATTTTATACAACTGCATTTATTGAATATATTCGTAAATTTAAATAAAAAAAGAATCAGACTAGAACAAACTTTGCTGTCGTTTCTAAAGACACTTTTTATAGACAAGCCCGCTGAAAAAATCAGAGATTTTAAGCCGAGTGAGCTTCTCTTGCTTTGTAGCGCCAACTAGGTCCAAGAATACGTCTTAGCTACTCGCTCGTCACATTTGCTTGCACAACCCCTTTTTACAGGGGGGCACATTCAAACTTCTCATAGATAGAACAGGTGAATAACAACCATTCCCGAACCGGACTTGAACCCGGGACGCCATGATTAAGAAAAAACAAATTTTAAATGAATTAAATGATTCACTTCCTACATTTTGTATTAAAAAACCGTTCATTTCGTATTAATTTCCTTTATCACATGATTTTACCTATTTCTGCCTTCGAGTTATTTCTAATTATTACCTTGAAACTGACTTCTACTTAAAATTGGAAAAGAGCAATCGTAATCTGAAAGGGAAATGTTGCAACGAGGTGAGGTGAGTTGGTGCCCATGTCACTGGAGATTTTAATTGCCGAAGCAGCAATCACGGTAACCCTTGGAGTCCCTCTTTCATTTTTACCTTTCATGACGGACAGCTTATTCATTTCCCCCGAGGTAGTGACAAAATAATGCAATAGGAATTTTCTCACAGCTAATTATTACTTGTACATTGAATTGCCGAATGAATGTTTACAGAAGTAACAGCAAGTTTTAAAGATTATTTTTTAAAATTTATATCTGAAGTCCTGAATCAAGACAAAGTTTTTTCTTTAAAATATTTTTCGAGTAGTTGTTGATTATGCCCTCGGGATTTCCCAAGATACTTTGTCGGAACCTGGTGCACCTTGGAAACTATGAAATAATCAACTAAAAATTGATAATTTAAGAAAAATATGTTATTTTTTAAAGGAAATTTTGGAAAAGATTCCAAAATTAGATTATTCTTGGAGCCTCCTGTTTTTCTTATGAAATGGTTATCTTAAGAAACATAAAGGCGTTATAAATTAAAAACGAATTTTTATTAAAAATAATTTAATAACTAGCAGACGAATATTTTTGTAAAATATTTGTAGAAAATATAAAATAATTAGACTCCTGGAAGGTTAGGACAGCATTTGAATATTTAATGAATCAATCGTCAAACGTCTGAAAGATATAGAGAGAAAATTTAGGAAGTGCATAGCGAAAACAATGCAAGACTCACTTCTAAAATAGGAGTTACGTTATTAAAATGGGAATTTGAAACATATTTTGCTTAAGGAGCCATTAAGATAAAATTATACAAAAAAAATATTAAATCGAAATTTTTAGCATTATTATGGAATAATGGCGAATCAACTGGTCTTCAAAAGCGGTTCGTGTTTAATAATAATTTGTTAAGAATATCATCATCATCAACTTCTGCATAGAGATTCAATCGAAATGAATGACAGCAGCATTAACTACCACTATTTAATAAAATAAAAAGCATAAAAATATTAAAGAGAATGAAAATGAAATTTATAGAAAATTTGGTGGCACTATACTGAGTAAGTGCATAAAGTGAAGAAAAAAAAATGAAAAGACAATTCATTTATGGGTTTTGAGATGATGTACGTTCTGTATATTCGACTGTGCAGCATTTGAAAGCTAACAGTTATAAAATTTTATTTAATTCTTTTAAATTTTTTTATCCGCTATTCTACATAGGATGATTATTGTATATTTTGAATAAATAATATCCTTTTTTGTTACAATTTCATGCATAAGTAACTTTTGCAAAAATAAATCCTCTTTCAACATATCTGCTTTTTAAAAACGACAGTAATAATTAATTCGTTTTTAGGAACAATTAGCTAAACAAATTTTCTAGCTAATTACATCCTACATTTTTAGTTGTTTTCTAGAAATAAAGGAAGAAAACCATTCTTCGATCCTGTTATTAGAGACTACCATTATACTGCTTAAAACTACTTAGACGATTCTTAATTACCATCTCTTTGTTTTCAAAAGATGTGAATAAAACTGTAAGATATCCTGGTAATGCTTTGAATTCTAATTACTTAGTAATTAGTTTTAAAATTACCCAGTAAAGATGCATTTACTATGAAAGGATTTTATTGCGAAATGTTTAAATTATCGAAAGAAATTATTATTCGCAATGTAGATGCAAATATACAGGTTTAGTCATATGGAGCTGGCGATAATTTGCTTTCCTTTGTTACCTTATTTTCAAGATCTTATCGATTTACTGCAGAGTGCATTTCAAAAGTTGTTTACAGCAGAGTTAAAACTACTAATGCAAATATGTAACACTGCTTCCCTGCACAGTTAATCTCGATGTTGGAAAAAGAATTTTATGTATATATTAAGTCATATCACTGACTCTCAGACCTGCCCGAAGGCATACGGATAATGAAAATTAAATGACCGCATCGCCATAACAGCAACACCTGCGGGAACTGTGGCTCATCAGTCACGGTACAACCCTTCCCGAAGGAAGTACTTCTCGTCATCTATGGAAGGAGCCAGATCCCCACCTTTTTGTGTACCCTTCAGGGTAGCGAAATCCAACCACTATACCGGAAGCATCTCATCCTCATTTCGAGGTGCCCCCCGGGGGTTTGTACATATATTAAATACGACCTTGTCTGAAATGACTTACGGCCATGGCGAATAACTAGGTTACCTTTTGGAGAGTTGGCAGTGAATTCTTTGCATTCGACAACAAAAGAGAAGATTCTCGAAAACACAAGAACTATGGTGATATCTCTATTAGGACTCGAGATTTGGAGACTCTTCTCCATTTTTCCACGCCCTGTGTGCACACCTATATAAACGAGAGACTAAAGCGAGTGAAGTGAATCGAGTGGATTCTCCATTTTGATGTGCCAACAACTAAAATGATTTTAACACATCGACGTTGTGCTTTGTAATTTAATTTGGTTTCCACAGAAATTCACTTCCTTAAGGCATTCTTATATACTCTTGTACCTTAAGTTTAATACTTCTATTCACTTTGCGATTTTGAAATTAATTTGCTGTTTAAAAATTCAACATTTTCATTCGTATAAGGTGAAATTTTATTCTGTTTATAAATATTTCGAGAGATAAGCTCTATATTGACAATCGCAATACATAGGAATATATCTACGGAATATATAAATAAAAAGGAATTCTGAAGACAGCATAGTTTTGCAACAATAAAAAAAGCACAGAGTAGTGGAAGTTATTGTAGAAATACATTAAATTTTTTTTTAAATTTTCAATAGCTTTAAAATGTAAATGATTTCTAAATTCCTACACAGTTTCTGCTTGAATAATGCAATTAATTTCAATTAAAAATTCTTTGATAAATTAATACATTTGAAAATATTACACTTCCGTATCCTAACACTGTATAATGATATCTACAAGTAATATAATGGAGATACAATAAAATTTATGTTTTCCATTAAAATAAAATCTTATCTCGATGTTAGAAAGCCATATTTTCTTATATAAATTGTAATTTGTTTTATTTTATTCTCTTATTTTCTATAATTTAGTATCTGACATGAGAACCATTTTGAATTTTATATCCTTAACGGGAAGTAAATTTCTACATTGCCAATCAGCTGAGAAAATTCATGCTTACAAAATGTTATTATGTCATTTTTTTATAACTGCATTTACTTTTACTGTGCTATGATCTGCTTTTATTCGCAAAAATAATTTTAAAAAAATCTTACTGTACTAGATTTTAATACAAACATGAAATAAATTCACTGGTTGAATAGTTGATAAAATATTTTTCATTATAAAACTAATGTCGATCAAAATTATTTCATCATCTAAAGAAGTAACGTGATTCAAATTGAATATCGTCGACATCATAACAACGTTCATTCTCTGAAACAATATCAGTATTTTCTTCCTTGTCTTTACAGCTTGATGCATTCGAGTTATATCAAAATATTTATTCCAATAAAAAAAATCATTTACAAATTCATAAGCACAATCACATTTTGATAAAAAAAGATGCTGAAGCCGGGAAAGGCAATTTTAAGTCCATATCACTAAAGATTTTAATTGCCAGAAGAATAATTCTCAGTCTCTGAAGTCTGCTTTGCTTGGTGGGTCATGTGAATTCATTTCCCAAGCTGCAGTAAAATAAATGACTTCGCAACCACTTATAGTTACCTAGCTTAATTAGTAAGTTTAAGTAAAGAGTCGAGCGAATCGTGTTACGTTCAAGTTTTGGGATTATTTCTAAAGAGAGAAATATATCCCAATTAGTGACTTTATTTTTAATAAATTAGTCTCCAGATACATGATTCAGAGTTAAGGAGTATTTATAGATTCAAGTAAAGAATTTTTAACATTTAACATGGTCATATTTAGTGATTGGTGCTTTCTTTCTAAATTCCCTCGTGAAGCATATATTGCATAATACTTACATGTATCATTAAAATTCATGCACAAAGCAGATCGTAGGACCTTGAGTTATTCTATTTGAAAATAATAGGTGATCAAGAAGAATTTTTTTTTCAAAATTGTAATCATTTAATTAAAAATTAATCGAAAGTTTAACATTTTTTTTCTCAATAACTTTGGACTATATTATGGCAAATAAACCTTTTATATACAGCTTTGTGGTACAAAGAATCATCTTTTCGGTGATATGAATTGAATCTCCGTACAATTTTTTTCGCTAATTTTTAAAAAAATTAAAAATTATTTAAAATATATATTACAACAATATTTTTCATTGTTTTAGTAAATGAGATTCCATATATGCTCTTTGCAACGATATTAAATTGCACATTTATATTAAAGTTGCTGTAAAATTATAAGGAAAGTTTTAAAAAAAAATGGTGGATGAAAACCCATTTATGGAAGGTATATAACCCCCAGGGGGGCACCTCGAAATGATGGTGAGATGCTTCCGGTATGGTTTTGGATCTCACCACCTTGGTGGGTACATAAATAGGTGGAGGATCTGGCTCCACCCATCAATGACGGGACGTACTTCTTTCGGGAAGGGTTACACCGTGGCCGGGGATAGTCCTTAAGACTCAACCACAGTTCTCTCCAATGTTGCTGTTGCGGCGGTCTGGTCATTCAGTATTCTTTATCCGTGTGCCTTTGGGCAGGTTGGAGAGTCAGAGATATATACGGTAGATATCTGTTTGTATGTGGACACAATAATTCAAAAACGCTTTAAGTAACACTGAGGAAATTCGATACATATTCTCTTATCCAAATTTGCTAATTTTTACGAAATGTAGAACGGAATATATCCAGAAATAATCTACCTGCCCGATTTTGTGAATAGATGTAAACACGATTTCTACAAAATGAAAAGAGTTGCAAAGATAAAATTTAATAACTAACTTGTAGATATGTATCGAATTTGGAACCAAATCTGTCGAGAGTATGACCTTCTCTCTGTTTCTCTTTACTTGCACAAGCAAACATGATAGCTCAAAAACGCGATGACTTAAATTTGTGAAATTTGTTACGTGATTTGATAACTACAATTTTAATTCTGTGTTAAATTTTATTTTAAATCGTTCGAAAAAGAGGCATTCACTTTTCTAGTAACTATGCTTTAACCCCATGTCAATGATGAAATTCGAAACAAATCGCACTATTTAGGGTTCTTTCGTAACTATTTTTCACCAATGTAACTGGGTAATAGTACACAAGTAGAATTATTAGAGAATGTGTGAGAAAGTTTCGAGGCGACTACTCATGCTAGTTAATCAGCATGAAAAAATATCTATGTTATGGAGGAGAAGAAAAATTTTTTGCAATAAAGGATTAATATTTTATGACTTAAAATATTAATCATAAAGGACCATATACCAATAAAGAAATGTTTTTTCAACTAATGATTTATTTATTCTAAATCATTAATTGTGAAAGAGTAGCTTTACTTTTATTTTAAAGTAAGTCGAAATCAACAAAATTATCTTTTAACTAACATTCTTGCATATGGCTTCTGGACCTTGCATCTCGACAAACCCTGAATTAGGCAAAACATTTTTCACAGATAAATATTAAGCTTTTCCTGATGAATCATCTATCAGAAAACTTGAAATAGGTAAAAGGTGTTTTAAAATATCCTAAAATCAATGAAATAAGTGCTAGGAACAAATATTCTTATGCAGACCTGGAGTGGTACAGAAAGATTTTGAAACTGCGAAATCTTCCTACATTTTGCTTAATATTTTTTCAATCAAAAGGAAATATATAAAAAAAGTCTCTTGAAATGTTTACAAATAAATAAAATAAGATATTTTTAAAACTCATTAAAGCGATTCATGGCCTCTTACAACATTAGTTGCAATTATAAATATAATCCTGTAGAAGCATTTTGGAACCGCAAAGTATTTCTCTACTCTTGTATAATTTATTTTGTCACAAAATCTACAAATTAAAATATATATATATATATATATATATATATATATATATATATATATATATATATATATATATATATATATATATATATATATATATATATATATATATATATATATATATATATATATATATATATATATATATATATATATATATATATATATATATATATATATATATCCCAAGAAAATAAATTGAAAGAGGGAAATAACGTTCAATCAATTTTAAGCTGGGCTTCTTAAACTGGATCATAATCACAAGTAGGAAACCATAAAGGCAGAATATATTTGAGGGCGCAAAGTCTTTTGTAATTAAGGAATCTCTTACAAATATATTGATAGAAAATGTTAATCAGAAGATCATCTTGATTTCAGACCATTTTAATAAAATTACTTACCTAATTATTTTGATCTGAATTTTTGGTTCGCTATAAATTAATGTGTCATTTTCTATTTAAGTATTGCTACTGAACGTTGTGAATAAAGACAGCTTACTTTTAAGCATTTTTCACTTTCGAAGATATAGAAAAAGTTCAAGAATCTTTTATTATATTCAATTTTATATCACGCTCTTTTTAAAAAAATTGGATTCATTTTATGTTTATGAAAAAATTGATAGTTAGTTTTTCATTTGCTATGTGATGCAAATGAATTGAAATATCTTGCTTCTTCTATGACAAAATAAATGAGAATTCATTTATAAATTATTTGATTAATTTTAATTGATTTTTTTAAAAAATTTTATATGAATTGTATCATCTGGTGATTAACCTGAAAAGTAACTGATGACGAGGACACGCAATGTTGACAATAATGAACTATGAAATATATTAAAATCAATATGTCGAAAAGAATAAAAAAATATCATTTATTCTGCCTGCCTATTTAGTAAATTGAAAAGTAGAAAATAACTTTTTAAAAGAATCAGTATAAAAAAACAATATGAAAGTATGTAAAAAATCTATTGAAGTATTTTAATAACATTCTGAGAAAATAAATTCATAAGAAAAATATTTCGAAACATATTCATTCACTAAAAATTATAATTAAAATATAAATTTTGTTAAAAAAATTCAATTAAATTTGCGTATTTTCACTTTATACTTAAAAGATTATTTTACCAGCAGCTTTACAATAAAAAATTGTACTTTTTAATATACTAATAAAAGCATTTTTATATAAAATATAAATTATTTGTTACAATCTTCATTTAATCAAGACATTACATTAATTCATGCAAATTATTCTATTTTTAGCCTGTCCGTAGAAAAAACGAAAACCCACAAGTTTTTGTAAATAAAAGCTTTATACTTATGATACTTATACAGAATAGAAACACTCAAAGTATCCGAATTAATTTGGAAACATTAAAACAACTGTACTTAAAAAACTTTATAATACTAATAGTAAGTGAAAGAACCCTAAATGAATAAAAACACATGCATATATTACTGTAAAAGTTTGAAAAAACACTTTTCCGTTAATTAAATTTTAGCAAAATTCCCATTGTGTTGTGAAACAGCATAAGTAAAAAATAATGGATATATTAAATTTTCATTTCATATATATATATATTTTAAACTATCTGGAATGTAATTGGCCTTATGATAAAAATTATTTTAATAAATATATAACATTCTAAATTAAGTGTTAATTATTTTTTTTGTCAAAGTTTCGTTATCTTTTGGATTGAAATCGACTTTAAAGTATGACTGGAATCTTTTACACACTCAGAGATTTTGGCATTTTGAATACCAAATTTCAGTAAATTTTATTGAATTTTAAATGTCATGTTATATATCATATCACGCGATATCACATTATCAAATCATAATAAAATATTCATTCTTCAGAAAATGAAATTGGAAATGTATTCCTACATCAGTTCATATAAATACACTAAAATAAATTCGGTTTCTAAACGTTCTTGGCAGGCTTACCTGATGTAAGAATACTGTTCGTGGGAGGCAGATAGCTAATACAAACATTCCAAATATTATTATCTTGGAATTAGACTGTAAAAATAAAATAAATTATTCATTTTTAATTTAAAGCATCACATTTTTCATTTTCGTTTTTATCTGATGTACGTTACTGAAAAATCATACATCTATATTCTATCTTACATAGATGAAATAAAATAATCAGCGAAGACGGAATTCGGTTTTTAGATCACACAATAAATAAAAATATGTTAGATCACAAAATAAAATATGTAAATGAGTTTTTCACTGAAAAATATTTTTTCCGACTTCATCGAGAACTTTAAATTAAAGCAATATTTTATTTAATCGTTAAAAGGTTATAGAATACATCAAGTCGTTTACTTAAATTTCCCTTTCATTTATACTCATATTTAAAGGAAACAGTTACTGTTATTTTCTCAATATTCTCTTTGACCTCACTGCATAATTGCTGTAATTATAAATTGAGTCATTATAAAAGGTTTCACCATTGTTGCGAAGCTTTGAAATTGCAAGCTGAAATTCTGCCAGTCTGTTCGAGTGTTTAAATTGGAGGACAAAATGCGTTATTATTCAGTATCGATTCTCATTCAATTTAAATTTCAACATTATACAAGTATTTAGCTTTCAACACTTTTGGTTACCGAAAAGCTATATGCTAGAATGGAGTTATCAATTTCGGCGATTCCTTCAATTTTTGGTAGCTTTCTGAAATTAATTCTTTGATAGTGAAATTTCATTGATTCTCTTGAGTTCTGATTAACTAGTTACAAGTTCCAACGGTTTGTTCTTGAATTTATATGTATTTTCCTTGAAGCGAAAGCAGTTGTTTTAAATATTTCCATAATATTCAATTGACTTATCGTTAATTAAATACAATACAAGTGAAGAAAACCTGCACATAGGATTTTAAGATTTTTCACCTAATTAGTATAAAGTATTTAGTTTGCAACACTTTTGGTTACCGAAAACTTTTATGTTAGAATGGAATTGTCAATTTTGGTGAACCCTTCAATTTTTGGCAGCTTTCTGAAATTAATTCTTTGGTAGAGAACTTTTATTAATTCTATTAAATTCTGATTAATTGATTTTAAGTTTCAATATTCTATTAAATCAGTTAAATTTTCTAGTTATATGTTTCAGTCTAGTTACGTACACACTAGAAGATTTTTTTTTAAGTTTTAACTTTAAAAATCCAGTTTTTTCACAGTAGGTCATTAATATATGTTTAAACTCATTTCAGTGAGAAAAACCATACTAAACTAATTATTAATTAATTAAATAATATTTAATGAGCTAATTAGCATATTTTTTGAAACATGATATCTTAAATTCTAATTTATACAGACACACAATTCTAGTTGGAAATGATGCCTAATATTAGTCTTCATGTTGTCTGCCTCAATAAAATTATAAAAATATATAGTTTTTTTTTTTATTTTTCATCAACTATGAATAGAAAAGGCGAGATTTTTTCTGTCATTTTAACTTTTAAATAGCTATTAAGAATTTATTTCTATAAATATAACTTTGATTGAGGTACAAAACATCCGCTATTTCATACAGATTATTTTGATATAGAAATAATTGTATTTGGTTCATTTCTTGTTGAGTTATGATTGTTTGAATGAAGCAACATAGTAGAAAAATATCATTCTTCATAAAATGAGTTTTAAAATAACCGTAACTAGAGTTTTTAATGAAAGCACCTCAAGAAAAATAATTACAACTCGAGAAATATTTCGAATATTGACAACATCTTGGTATTGTTTGAAAGCTAAAGGAACAGAGAACATTATTAAGCAATAAAAAAAAATCGAAATTTTGAACTATTTTCGAAGTTTCAAGTGTGTACATACACCTTAAATCAGTTCATTCAGTTTATATGTATTTGCCTTGAAACGAAAGCAGTTGCTTTAAATATTTCCATAATATTCAATTTGCTTGTCGTTAATTAAATACAATGCATGTGAAGAAAATCTGAACTTTAAAATTTTTAATTAAATTTGAATTTCAACAGTATGCAAGTATTTAGCTTTCAGCACCTTTGGTTACTGGAAAGCTATATGCTAGAATGGAATTATCAATTTCGACGATCCTTTCAATTTTTGGCAGCTTTCTGAAATTAATTCTTTGATAGAGAAATTTAATTTATTCTCCTGAGTTCAGAATAACTAGTTAATAGTTTCAAAGATCTGTCCTTAAATTCATATATATATGCCTTGAAACGAAAGAAGTTATTTTAAATATTTCTATTGTATTCAATTTACTTATAAGTGATTGAATACAATTATCTGGAAAACCGAGTTTCACTCGGCAACTTTTTTTTTTTTTTTTTTTTTTTTTTTTCAAAATTTGTAATTTTTTTTTTTTTTTTTTTTTTTTTGTGGTGAGATGGTGGCATTTTATGACATTATCAGTATGAGAGCAGATAGAAAAAGGCTCTAATAGTTAGTTATAAAAAATTTTTTATGTGTTTGTAAAATCTCGTTTTTTTTTCAGGAAAGACACATATATAGAGAAGCTTAAACCGCAAAAATATTAAACATATACATATAAATCAAAAAATAATACAAAAAGCGTAACTCAAACAGAGGACATGCTGTTTTGACTACTATACTACAAAACATGCTGTTTTGACTACTATATTGCACTGCCCACACATCGACTAAGAAGTTGAACATACTTATTCCGATAGTTGTAAATTTTTTTTTTTGTGTGTAAAATCTCGAATTTTTGTTCAGAGAAGAAACTTATATGGATAAACTTTAAAAGTCCAACTTATATATATATAAAAAAAAATAAAATAAAATCCGATTCAAATCATTAGAACCGTTTCCGAGATACACGAAATAAATTTATGTATATATAAGAATTGCTCGTTTAAAGTTGTAAGAAACATGCGTAGAAAATCTACACATCATATTTTTAAGAAATAAAATTTTTTGACAAATATAAAAATTGTAAACACAATAAAAAAAAGAAGTACCTTGCCCACAATTAACATTCAAGGTAAATTGAATGGTCATCCTATCAATATAGGCGGAAACGTAATGCATAGATTTAATGGCCAAGATCATTAAATAAACGTAAAATACCATAATCTGATTTTATTTATAAGAAAAGCCTTGTAAATGTTAATTAATTTTACATTTGAAAACGTTCTCATTTTAGATTCAAATATTTTTTTAATTTCTTTTAATAATGCCGATGAATATGCATGTGCATTTTATTGCACTACTTCTCAGGCCATTTGACCTAACGCCACTAAATTTCGACCAGATATACTTTGAAAGGTAAAAATGTGTAATTCAGGGGCAATTATTTTAAAATTATAATTATTTAAAAATGATTCGAGATTTTACGTTTTTTCTTTGACAGCACCCGAAATTACTATTGCACATAATTCATTTTCCTGCAATTTTAATATTTATTTCTATCCATTCCAATTTAATTACCATGCAGTTTTTCTCCTGAATTTTGACAATATTTTCTTTTGCCTAATTTTTAACAAAAGATTTCATTATTGCAATGTTTGCAACAATTTCATTGTTTCACCAATGATTTAATTGAGTGAATTTTCTTCCTTTTATAAAAGTTGAAGAAGGATAATTTTGCTAATTATTTGCGTAATTTACATAATAAAAAAAAGATGAAATTACGGCAGCGCAGAAAGCAACGCACAATTTAAAATGAATTACCTAGACATTTAACTATTTTATGGCATCATAAAATCACGGAATTCAACTCCATTAAGGAAATATGTGTATTCAATGAATAAAGTAGGTGTAGACCTATGAAAATAGCAGGACCTTTAATATATGCCTCAATTTGATGCTAAATAATAGTTTGTCGAGAGATTATGGTGGTGTTTCTTATGGCACTTTCCACGGACAAGCCAACTGTTCAAAGACAGCCGATTTAAGCTTAAGGATGGAGCGCCATGTATCGTAGAGCCAACTTAGGCCAAGTGTACGACTTGACTACTCACGCATCACTCATTCGCTTGCACAACCCTTTATAGGAGGGCACATTCACACATAGAACATGAAGTACAACTATGCCCAAACCAAGACTCGAACCCGGAACGCCCATATTGCGGGGAAGACGCGTTACCCCTATGCCAGGACGCCTGCTCGAGAGATTATAAACAATTTATGCACAAAAGTTTAATTGAAAGTAAATTCAATATTAATGATGAATAAATCGGCAGCGAAAGCTTGAATTTCTTTGCTTATAGCCTTGATATAGTACCAAATTTATATTTTACTTAAAAAGGATTAGCTGATTTTATATAAATGTCTTCTAATATACATTTATGTTACTACAAAAGAAATCACATTATTAATCTCAAATATTTCTGGCTTACTTCTACATAAATCTAAATCCATATTAAAATATCTCAAACCATTTCAGCAAACAAACGTAGACTAGCGTGAGTGGTGTCGTCAAAATTTTCTTATATATATTCTCTAATAAGCTGATCATACTAAGAACTTATTGCATGACAATGGCATACATCAGTAACGAAATGCGAAACTTTTGTGTGAATTTAGCATTTTTACTGAATCTATCATGCCGTCCTTGGTGAGTTTTTTGGCAATTAATCAATGGCATATGATTAATAGCGTCCAAAAATCGAATTACTGTTTTAGACACGTTTTTACCAAATTTTTTAAACAAAAATTTATCACAAAACTGTACTTGTAGTCTTAAAATCCCATACCAAATTTGATATATTTAAGGCATTGCGTTTTTGAATTACAGAGTTTGCGTGTTTCTGAAAGTACAAATCAGTGAACCTGTAGTTGGATTTGGCTCAAAATTTGGCTGGTGTCTACACAATAGATGTTAAATCTAAGTACCGAATTTTATCTATATAGCTCACTTCGTATTGGAAGCTCACTATACTTTATCTATATAGCTCACTTCGTATTGGAAGCTCACTATATTTTATCTATATAGCTCACTTCGTATCTCACTTGTAATTATCGTGTTAACTTATATTCGAACAGACAGACAAACTTCTTCTAAACAGATTTTATTCAAAATTTGACAGAAATATTCAAATTTGGTGTTAAAATCCTATACCAAATTTCAACTGTTTAGATCAATATCCCCGAATTGTATTCAATTGTACTCATTTTTTCGTTATCTTTGCCACATATAGACGAGTATTTGCCAAAAATATGCTTTTTGGACGTGTAAAATATGGAGATTCGCCAAAATCTCGAGTTCGAATTTTTTGTCGCTTATTATATTTTCTCTATACTAAGTATACGAGAAATTAGAAAAATTGAAAGCCACTTAAAGCTACAAAAGAGCAATCATACTTAAATGGGAATAAATAATATGGTAGAAATAGGACGAGATCATTTGATATCCATATCACAGGAGATTGAATTGTTGAAACAGTTAGTCCGTTACCCTCAGAGGGCCACTTACAAGAAATGACAATTTATTCGTTTCTCTAGTTGCAGTGTCAAAATAATAGAGTAAGAATTACTTCACGCTCATTTAAGTTTATGTCGCTTAGTGAGTCACTTTAATTAAAGGATAGAATAAATGTCTATAGAGGCTAGACATTGTTCAGGGAATTATTTTGAAGACAGCAAAACGTTTCGAATCTTGATTAAGGAAAGACAGTTTATTTGAATTAATCTTTGGATAAATCATGAATTAATCTAAGTCCGTTTAATTGCTTCAAGAAGTAAAACTTATTTGTGTTAATTGCCAATACCCTCGTAAAGAGAAAAGTAACAATTTGAAGACATTGATTTCAGTGTAGTTCAAAACTAATTATGGATATGATTCTGTGAACATCTGCAATTATTTTTCTTAATAGTTTTTGTTGATATTTTTTTTAAAGAATTATAATTAAAAATAAAAATAAAATGGATTAAATCGTATTTCACATACATTAAGTTTAACTACCATTTTGTAATTTACTTTTCCGTTTTTGTTTTTTTATTTTTAGCATAATATTGTTGTGGAAAACGTACTGCGAATCTAGTTCGATAATGAAAGCATAACTCTACTCCATATAAAAAAACGAAAGATAAGCAACAACAAATAAATTATTTACAACAATAAATTTAATAAAATATAGGCAACTCAAAAGAGATCAGAGCGTAACTCTGACGAAATCGTCGACATTCTGGGGCAAAACTTCCACTTATTTGTTTAACATTATATTTGCTACTGCACAGGAAGTTGAATACTATGAAGTGTAATTGGAAATGGAATTTGCCAAATCCATATGTTAAAAATATGTTTGCTCCAGTTTTCAAATACATATGTTAACGATACTTTTTTGCCCGTTTACCTAATATCCGATTGGACTTGCAATTCAATAGGATAGTCATTTGAGTGAATTCTCATATTGTATTATTAACTATAACTTGTTGAAAATCATGATCCTTCAAAGCTAAATGTCTTCTTTCTTCTTTAGTTGTATATTTTGTACTACTGTTGACGCGGTAGGACAGTGGTTCTTAACCTTTTTAAGCCGCTACCCAAATTTGAGAAATATGTTCATGTCGCGACCCAACTGACTCTTGTTGTTGTTGACATTGGTTTGAAAAATAAAATGTCCTCCTGTATATCTGTTAAACCTGGATACCGCACGTAAACCATCAGTTGAGCATCTTTACTTACATCTGTCGTTTCATCCAGTTGAATATTAAATAAACCAGCAATTTTTAGGTTCGACTCAGCGCGACCCAAGAAATATGCTTCGCGACCCAATTTTGGGTCGCGACCCATAGGTTAAGAACCGCTGCGGTAGGACAATAGTGGAAGCAGAAACGATACTGGAGAAAAATCTGAAATTAAATAACTCACCAAATTAAATTATTATTGGTTCCCGTCTAATGTTATATGAATCCCTTGTATAATCTATTCAAAAAGTTTTGGCAAGTGCTGGAAAAAGGCTACCTGAAAATTATATACATAGTAGGTAACTTTACTACATGCGCAATAATAAGGAAACAGCAGCACTAGGTTAACATAATGCTCCTTATTTGTCTACTGTGGATTAAGTGATATGCAGATTTTAAAAGACACTACAAACATTGCAGTAATTAATTTCCAAAAAAAGGCATCATCGGCTTCTCTCCTATAAAGCTTTAAGAAACTAGATCATAAAAAATAAGTACAAAACATATATATTTCAAAATTTACATTTCGAAGTTAATTCCACATCCTACTTCTTCATTCAGCTCTGTTTTATGGTAATAGAAATTCAATCAGTTGCTGCATGTTTAAAATGTTTTATATTTTATTAAAAATGAATTTAATCATATATTGCATCAAGTGAAAATGATTTTTAATAACAAATGCTATCACTCTACAGCAAAAGTTTTACGTAGCAATATTAATATCATGTATCTTGCCATGTTTAAATTCCTCCGAGTCTATTACTTAAAATCGAAAAGCGCTTAAAATTACCCAAGGGCACTCATATTCCAAACGAGAAACGACAGTAACTGGAAGAGGTAATTTGATGTTCATATCACTGGAGAATTTTATTGCTGCAACAGTAATTTGCAACTCTCCAAGGATTGTCTTACATGTACGTGCAACATATAATGAGAGGTGTTTATCTCCCCCCCTCCAATAGCAGAAACAAAATAATGGGGCTGAAATTTCTTCGATGCTAATTAAGGTTCCCTGATATAATGACTCACTTTAATTAAAGAATCGAATGAGTGTTTTTAAATGCAAAACCAAGTTTTCGGGTGTCTTAATTTCAGCAGAAAAAGAACCGTCCTGAATCCTGATTAGAGAATCCGTATTTTTCAAATTACTCTTCTGATAGTTTATGATACAGAATTCACTATCATAATCCATTTTTTCCAAGATTCTATCTTCAGAGATTTTTATAAATATTTTATAAAATAAGATGATACAGCTGAAATATTATATTAACCTTTTAGGATAAGATGGAAAGTTTACCAAATCAGTCTTCAAATTTGTTGGAATTTATTTATTTATTTCGAAAAAAATATAGCAGTTGAAAAGAGTGAAACTGAAATTCCTGCAAAATTGGAAAATTCAAATGTTTAAAAATAAGCAATAAAAATAATATTTTTGCTTTTTGGCTATATTTATAAAATGAAGTATTTATATGTGCACACATCGGCGATTTCTACAGAACTTGTCATAAGTGGCCTTTTTACAAACAATTTGACATGCATATAGTTGTAAATAATAACTCAGTGTATTTAGAAGGCCGAATTTTAAAATTCAAAAGTTGTGGATGTGAGAATAAAAGTCCATTTTGCTTAATAAAGATATTTTATATTACACGAAAGCATGTGTAAAAAAAGACATACGAAACGTACGAAAAAGATCACTTGTAGAAATCAACTAAACGCAAATAGCAATTTATTATTAAACAACCTTAACAACACACAGAGCTCTGATAGAATTTACTGAAAATCTACTCTTCAAAGAGAAAATTATCTATACTCATATTTCTCTACTTTATTATTGACTTCTTCTAGATTTTTATTTCTTTCGTGATGGAATGTTCTAGAATAAACCATTGAACTCGAGTTCTAATGGTACTATAGTCAAAATTCTCGAATATTCTAGGTCCTTTATTTTTTACTCCGTAGAACTCTTCAATTCTTCCATACTCACTTCTCTCTGCTCTATTACTAATTCTTCAAAGCGTTATAGCACTATGATCGAATGTTCTAAAATAAAAAGCCGATCTCGAGTCCAAATGGTGGTATAGCCAAAATTCTCGAATATTCCGGGTTCTTCATTTTTATCTCCGAAGTCATCGAATTCTCTGCCAATGATCGCCGAGTTTGTCACCAATGCTGGAACCATTGACCCAGCATCCATTTTGTATCCGTTAGAACTAACTGTAAAATTATCTTCCTTACTAGCAAACTAACTTCTCATGGAAGCATTATTACAGATTCATAACAGTCATATAAGGAAAAAAATAGAGTACGGAAACTTTTTCACTTTGATGGATTTTTGAAATATATATATATATATATATATTTCATTTTCCATTAATAAGTTTGCATTCACATGACGGGAAAATCTGGCAAACATTAAACTTGCCAGATTTAAAAAAAAATTGTTATAAATTTGGATTACATCTCTGTATTCTCTTGTATACTCACTGACAGACAGACAAACTTTTAGATGCAAAATTTTAAAAATTTACTAGATTAGAATTAATTAACAACAGACAAATTTAAAAATTAGTCAGAATTTTGACAATTTTTATTTTCGAATATCTAGTTTAGGAGCATCGAAATAACATTCCAGAGGCCTATTCTGAGACTAGGAATATTCCAAAAAGGATCTTTATCTAAATACAAATTTGTAAAAATTCGTAAAAACAAAATTTTAGTGTAATTAAAATCTTTCAGAAAAACTGGGAAAATGTATTCATTTCCAGTTATAAACTTATTGGAAGCGTATACATTGTATTGCTAATTGCATTTTGAATTCATAAGATACTCACCCATGTCTAGAACAAGAGCAAATCGTTAATTATCTGCGATTAATTTTCTGGTATTGTTCAGATTTGCTAAAGCAACTTCCAATTAGCATCTCTTTGCTAATCACGAATGTAAACAAAGCACGAAGACTCTTTGAAATGTGATTGAATTCCGCTTACTCAATAATTAGTTTCGAAACTACGCTATTTCGCTTTGTTATTTGAAGATTGGTAATGAAATCGAGCCTTAAATTATTGAAAGAAATAGTTATTCGCTCTGAAAACTCATAATGAGCATTAACAGCGTTCTTTTAAGAATTTTAAGTCGTAGTTTCAGAAACTGAATGATTAATTGTAATACAGAAATGTCTTATTCTTAATTGAAATCCAAAATTTACTTAGCGAAATTTTAAAATCTTTAAGATTTGGAATGTTTTAATGAAGAAATTCTCGGTTCGATATGATCAGTGTTTCCTTCAGTTCTTCCATTCTTCTTTTTGTTTGACTGTAATAAACGTATTAAAAATACCATGCCATGTTGATTTTCTATCTTTCTAGTTTCTTGAACATGAAGAATGCAAAAAAAGAATCGTAATCTTCAAAAAATTCGAACTCGTGATTTTAAAAAATCTTCTCGTTTTAGTTCCCTCTGAGAAGAGCAGTTCTGAATTATATCTGTTTGACAGCGAACACGATAAATCAAAGACACTCTGAGTTTGGGGTATGAAATTTGGTACATGATTTTAACAAAAAGTTTCCAGATTTGCATCAAGTTTCTAATTAAATCCATCCAGAGGAAATCTTTGTTCGGATGTCAGAGTACGAGTCAACATTATAACTGACAAACAAAAATAGCTATATGAATAAAATATGGTATTCTGATTTAACATGAAAAGTTTAAATATTTATCAAATTTTGAATTAAAAAACATCGCGAAGGTTTATAATTCTGAATGCATGTAAACTCGTCACTCAAAAGCATAATTATTTAAATAAATGAAATTTAGTATAAAATGTCGTGTCTATAATTATAGTTTTATATGAAATTTTGTTTTCAGCTTGTCGGCAAAAGAAGTTTAAAATGCATTTTCGGTCTTCTAAAGCTAGTATATTAGCCGTATCTCATCGTTTCATAGCCAAAAAAAATATCGCCGAAGGTTACATATTAATAGACACTTCCATAAATATTGTTTAACAACAGAAAAGTATGAATAATACAAAACTACTAGTTTTTTTATTATAGGACAATGGCATACGATTAATAGGACACAACTTTCATATGCTAGACTCTGAAAATAAAAATCCGAGTACTTGTTATGTTCACGACATTCTTAAAATCCAAAATTTTATGAGGCTGTTTATAATTTTATTAGAATGAATGTGAGAAAATTCTGCTGTCATCACTGCTTTGAAAGTTATAGAGTATCCATTGAAGATGTAAATGGATACACACGACGCCAGCAATGAATAAAAATAATTGAAATTTTTTGTTCCAATGAGAGATGGATCCTTCAGATTCAGAAAAAACAATGGCAATATTTTTATAAATCATCTAGCACTTCTATTGTTGTTTTTTCATACAAAATTCTAAAAATAATATCAATTATACTTTCAAATAAAATAATAAAGGATTTGAAAACATACTTTTCAAAATTCTCTTTATTTTATTTCATTTTATCTTTCAACGGTCTCTCTCTATTATTAACATTAGATTTGTAAAATGTCAGAAAAATAAGACAAAAACATTGAATTCTTTATTTCATGACAGAACATCGGATTCTTGACTTTTAGGTAAATATTAGTCATATATCAAGTGTAAAAAAATATTCTTAAATTTTTCTGAAAAAAGTCATCTGAATCCTCTATTCTCATCGATAATCCTTATCGGTCTGAACTATAACCATTATATTATTCATAGCCGTTATTAAAGTTATAACGGCCCTTAATAAGAGATAAGAGAACAATGCCTTTTGTAATATAATTTTATTTTAATGGTTTGATTATTTAATAAACGAAGTACTTCTTATCTTAATTCATTATTGAGAAATCGTCATGGAATAATAGTACGATCTCAGTTTGGCTTTATAATGTCGAAGAACTAAAGCCCAATCACGTCTAAGATACAATGTGTACGAGTATGTGATGCACGTTTAGCTGGCATTAGACGATTGATCCTTGACTCAAAGGTTAAATCCAATGTTAGGGCCAAATGATTCATCATTGTAAAGACAAGTGTTTCTACTACATGGTGTGCTGAATTAAATCTGAGCTAACGTTGGATGGTCTAAATGGCTTCAGTTGGTACCGGGAAAAGTAGTTGCTGTCAATGATGCCACAGTACACAGGTAGCATAGAATATTACACAATATTATAAAATATTGTGCAAAATTATATTATAGTACTCCATATTCAACAATATTATACAATATATGTGCTCTACTGCAGTAATGGTATTTTTCTAGTTTGTAAATTTTAAAAAAATGGCAGGTAAGAAATAATTTGTCTGATTACGAGCGGCAAAATTACGTATGCCGTGTTGCTATGAGTGTTCTCAAACAAATGCCTTCGAATGATCGAGGCTTTTTCTTGACTCCGTTGAGCAGACCGACTGCCGGTGCAACAACTTCTAAGGCGTATTTTCCTTGACAGTGGAAACTCATGAATGGAATTCGTTCAATATTGTTACAAACCTGTAATTTTGCTTCCCAGTACGACTAGTGTCATCGTAAGAAAGACAGGATGTACGATCTGTCCTGTGCGTGCTGAGCGTCAATGAACTCAGAGCTTGGCGAATAACTTGGCGACTATTTGGCGACTTGGCGATGAATTTGGCGACTTTGTCGACAAAATGGATTATACTGGAAAGTTCGAGAAGTTTCACGATCTATCCAGTAGGAACCGAGATACACTCAGAGACGTCCTGATTGGTCTGGAAGATTCTAGACCCGCCCCCCCCCGCATTTATAAAAGAGACACTCTCAAGCTGAAGAAAGTGGTATAAGTGAAGTCGTATGAGAAGTAGCGAGTCGGCAGCTAAAGCTAGAAGTTCAGCCGTTGGAGAGATGGTAGAGAGAAGCTCTCAGGAACCCCTCTCCTGCTGGATTCTGTCTATCCGCTTCGTGTGCTGCTGTCTACTGAAGTGTGCTACTGTCGTCTACTGTGTTCGTCTCTGCTGTACATAGTTGTCGTCTGTGTACTCGTTGTCTTTGTGCTGTCCTGCCTTCGTGTAAATAAACGTCGTTGTTTTCTTTTCCACTGCCGCCTGCTGATTGAGCGTGCTCCACACCATATCACTTTTACTATCCAAACAAACCCGGAAATTTCGCAACAATATGATGCTGCAAACTATCAAACACTCACCTTTAGAAGGAATTTGTAGTAGAATATAGCGCCGGCTTTAAACTCGTGGAAGTCACTGAAATGCAGATATGGTGGTAAAGTTGCTGCTTTAGACAAATATATCACTCTGCTAAATTACAAATTCCGTCCAAAAATAATTCTAATGTTAACTAAGGAGTTTTCAGGGTCTTTAGAGTGATAAAAGTACGATGCTACGTTGGGTTAAATATTTTTAAAATAAATCTCTAGTACATTCTTTTTTAAAGAAAAAGAAATCTGCCTCTTGTAAAAAAATACACTTTTTTTAAAATTATTAAAAGATTTTTTTCTCCTTCTATCACACGTGGCAAATATTAATTGTAAACTTCTTTGATCCAATGAATTTAGGAGGAAATTTTGTACTGAATGGTTAAAGACTTCTTAATTACCTAAACAAGTGCAGTGAATATTTTATGATTTAGCCGCAAAATTATTGTACCAGCCAATAAATAATAAAGCCAATAAATGACAAAAAACTAGTACATCAATATGTGCTGTTTGTATAATGCATACTCTTTTACAACTCTTAACAGTTAAATAAATAAAAAAATGGAAATTTTCAATTTTTGATGAACATTTTCTATTTTTCTCAATAAACTTCTAAAACCTTTTAAAGCCATTATTTATGCATACGACGAATATAAATTACTAGATGAATTTAATAGCACTTTCATAAAGTACATTACCAACATAAGATTCACAACCTTCTGCCTTTGCTTGCTTAATGCACGTCTTTTAGCATAATATAACTTCTAAGTCTAAGTATATAATTTTTGAAGTTCCTTTTATTTATTTGCATTTTTATCCAACAGATATCTAAAAAGATAAAGCATATCTGATACGATCTCAGAGATGGCACTCACAAGGTGAAACTAGGACATCAAAAATTTGAAAGATTCCAATGTGCAAAGAATTAAAAATGATTCCAATGTGCAAAGAATTAAAAATGATTCCAATGTGCAAAGAATTAAAAATGATTCCAATGACATAATTTTCTGCTTTTCCAGCTCTTATTAAAGGAAAACAATATAGTGGAATATCGTTTGTCTCGCCAATAAAGAGGCCATGAACGCAATTGTTATAGAGAAACTTCCTTAACTCTTTTAACTATGTTCTGGAATTTTCCAGACATCCAGTATTTATAAATATGTTAAAGAAAAACAATTTTAAAGAGTTAATGATAATTTTCTGTCTTTCCAGCTCTTATGTAGAGAAAAACAATTTACTGGAAAAATATTTGTCTCGCCTGTAAAGAAAAGGTGAACGTACTTGTTATATAGAAACTTACAAAAATTTTCACACTCTTTTAACTATGTTCTGAAACTTTCATGGCATCCAGTATTTTTAAATATGGTAAAAAAAAATAAAGAACGAATTTTTTTAAAAAAAATTCTATAAAGAGTAAAGTAACCCAATTCCAGCATTTAATAGGCTAATTTATGTTAAACAGCGTAATTTCATCTCTAAATCGCAGACATATAACCATTGAAGTCCTTTACTTAATTTACAATTTAGTTCTACGGATATTTAATAAAGATAAAGCATGTCTGCGATCTCAGAGATGAAAGTTATAAAATGTAACTAGAACATTAATTGATTAGGGATCTGAATGAATTCAAGACTCAAGACTATAGAGTGGTATATATAAATATATATATATATTTGTTTTTTTCAGCTCATATGTCGTAAAAAACAATATTCTGGTATAGCATTTGTCTCAAAAAAAAAAAAGATAAAAGCAAATGTTATAGTGAAACTTCTTTTGTAATTCTTTAAAAAAAACCCATTTCAGACTTTTTTAACAATGTGTTTGAACTTTCTAGACATCCATTATTTATGCATATGGCGACGAAAAAAATATCCAGAGAAATTTAACAACCCTTCTAGAAAGAGCGGCGCCAACCTAAGCGACCCAAACTTCTGCATTTGCTAGGCTAACTCACGCCTTCCAGCGTAATGTCACCGCCAGGTCGCAGACACGTAATCTTTGAAGTTCCATACTTCACTTACATTTTTGTTCTAAGGTCTTCTAATAAAGATAAAGCATTGCTGACACGACGTCGGTGGCAAAAGTCACAAGTCGAGGGGGTAGGGACATGGAAGAAATAGGTACTTTCAACCCGAGTGTCGTAATTGATCTTCTCTCCAGAAAAGACTCGAAGTGAAATTGAAACTCCTATATTTTTTGCACCACTTTTTATTTATTTATGTCTGGGAGAGGTGGGGGTTGGGTAGTGATCGATAGTTAAGTCTTCGAAGTGAAGCAATCCATCATCGGGGAAAGGCTCGACCTTTTTGTGGTTTTTGAAAAGCGGGGGTGGAGACGTCGCCTTCAGTATCATTCTGTCTGTGAGCATTTTGAGAAAGAGAAATCGAATTTCCGGGATTACCTACTTTTTTCTTCTTTTTATGGAAAATTCACCGAGTTGTAAAAGATTCTTTCTGATCTTTCTTGAGCCAGCTCTTTCGGAAAACCAATGTTCTTATCTGAATATTGAAATTAAGTGCTATTCTCCCTATGAAAGTATCTTTTTCTCAGCTATATCGAACGTTCAATCGATGACAGTGTTCATTTTTTTTATTGGAATAAAAAGTAGTTTAGAAATTTTAATAAAATTTTCTTTTTTCGTGGTATGTTAGAATTACAAGAAATTCTTATCTGTTCTTCATTTTTATTGTATTTAAGTTTAATAGGCTAAGAAAAATCAGTTGGAATGTTCACAAAAAATTTTTTCTCTTACTATCTAATAAAAGTCTTATCCTCTATCCTCCGCATAAAATTATGGATCATGGACAAACTGGTACAGAATGTACCAGTATGTACAGAATGTACCTTCAGGTTGTCCTAGTACGTACAGTACAGTACAGAATGTACCAGTATGTACAGAATGTACCTTCAGATTGTCCTAGTACGTACAATACAGTATGTACCAGTACAGTACAGATTGTACCAGTATGTACATCATGGCAAGGTACAGAAGCATTCAGAATTTTCTTGTCAGATTCCCACGTGTGAACGTTCAATCGATGACAGTTTTCATTTTTTTTTTTTTTTTCATTAGAATGAAAAGTCGTTTCGAAATTTTAATAAAGTGTTTTTTTTTTCTTAATATATTAGAAGTGCAGGGAAATTTTTTATCTGTCCTTCATATTTATTGTATTTATTTTCGATAGTCAAAGAAAATCCAGCTGGAATCTTCTTCCAAAAACTTTTAGCCATACTCTTTGATAAAAGTTTAATCTTCCTCCCCCTGCAAAAAATTATGGATCATTGGCAAGTTAGTACATTACATAAGCCCTCAGAATGGTATTGTCAGAATCCTACGTATAAAAGTATTGTGCTATGTAATGCATGAAAGAAAGCTTATCAATTTCAGATATCATAACATTTGATACATCGTTTTATAGGTCTCTTTAATAGTCACACTTTTTTAATTTAATTTTTTAATTTATTATTAAAAATTTTAATGAAAATGTAAAATTTCGACTTCCAGCTTCCATTATCCTCTAACACATCCGGGTCCAAACACATGAGTCCTATTTTGGGTGGTCAATTCAAAAAACTTAAATAAATGAAATCTCTGATATGCATATTTTTCTATATTTTGATCTTCATATAATGTCTCAATTAAACTACATACAGAATTATGTATATGACATTATATTAAGAATAAGAGTATTGCTTCATATTTTATTGAATGAGTCATTATTTCTGCAATCCACGTTTATTTATTTTTACAAAATGTCATCAAATTAAGATTTTTAGAATAATATTATCTTTTCGCTTTTTCAGAGAACAACATTCTCTAATGAAATGATCCATCGAATTTATTATTACTTATATAAACTTATATTTAATAATAAAAGTGTTGCTTCATTGTTATATTGAACGAGTTATTTATTTCTGTAATCCATGTTTATTTATCTTTATAAAATGTTGTTGAACTAAGATCTTAGATTAAGATTACCTTTTCGCTTTTTTAGAGAACAAAGTTCTCTAAGTTCTCTAATCCATCAAAATTATTTTATTATCTTCATAGTAACAAGTCTATATAATGAATAAAAATCACATCGAATAAATGGAATCATTTCTTTCACAATAACAATTACCAACATTCACTGCAACCGACTTGGATTCTCAAGATTATAGAAGCAAGAAAATATTTCAAGAATATTCATCAATCCAACGACATGTTACAGAAAGCTGCTCAAGCGTGAAGAAAGATTAAATTACTCTAGATTTCACCAAATATCGTGAATATTTGTTGCGCAGTTTTCTCTTTCATGTCTGAAATATATGCATAACTGAAATTTCGCTCAAATACGATATGAAAGTTTCCTTTCCATATAAAAACAACCATAACTTGGCTTTGATTATATTCGTTTCAAAGTTTTCATCCATAACCCATCTGAAAATGTCTCCTGTAGTCTTCCTAATAGTTTTGATAATATCACCTGCAATATTTTCTCATCCATTGTTGAAAGTCAAAAATCCTTCAATAGATGAAATGCCCCAAAAGATAGTTGAACTGATTGAATTTTCAATGCCTTCTTCTTCGCCGGTAAATGAATTCATTCCAAGTCCATACCAGTTTGGCTATCAATTTGGCGATGGTAAGGGAATGCAGCAACATCGCAGTGAATCTGCAAATGAAGATGGTGTTGTTAAAGGCGTGTATGGGTATCTAGACCCTCTGGGGGTCTACAGAAGTGTGGAATACATTGCTGATTCTGATGGATACAGAGCTGTGATACGAACAAATGAACCAGGATCTGTGGCTAAAGATATGGGACATGCTAAATACATAGTGGCGACACCACCTGCTGCTGCTTTAGAACAAGGACTGTTGTATAAACAACGAAAATTGAATAAGAATCTGTAGCTAATGATATTGGTCATTCTAAATACATTGTGGCGGCACCACTTCTTGCTACTTTAGAACAAGACTTTCATATAAACAACGGAAAGTTGAACGAGGATCTGTGATTAAAGGTACTGACCATGCTAAATTCGATGTAACGACACAATCTGGTGCTATTGTAGAACAAAGGCAATTATTTAAACAAAGAAATATCTAAAGAAGCAATTACTTTCTATTATCCAGAATTTTAGATTCAATTTTAATTAACTAATTAATTCGCATCTCGTTCCATCAATTTGTGTTGAACGTTATGTTCTCTGTCATGTCTTTTGTAATGTATAGGTATAAAATAATTCAATCAAAACAGCCTTTTAAATGGTTTCTACAAATTTATTTATTTAAATTACTCTTTCCTTTCTATCAGTCGAATCAATATTTAGTTTTTGGCTTCAATAATTCATTTTCCTAATTTTTTTATTTTAGTTCCTTTCCCTGTGCTATTTAGGATTATTCTGTGGATGATGTATTGTATACGATTTCACTTACTTATTTAATTAAACAATAATTCAATCATTCTGAGGGTCTTTTCATTTATTTGTCCATTTTCAGTAAATAATTTACTAATTTATTAATAAATGTTTTTAATTAAGTAAATTTTAATTTATGACACATAAGAATTTCTGCGCATAAATTTTAATTATAAAATGTATATTTTGAATTAATTGATTTTAATTTAAATTTTTGGTTCAGATTTGAATAGTGTTTTTTCTTTATTTTCTTATCATGATTTTCTGATTTTTAAACTTTTTTCCAAATAAAATTTATTGTGTAGGATTGAATTTTATTGAAATTTCTATTTGAAAAAAATGTATTGAAATTTCTATTTGAAAAAAAAATATATTAAAATTTCTATTTGAAAAAAATGTATTGAAATTTCTATCTGAAAAAAATATATTGAAATTTCTATTTGAAAAAATGCTCCATTATATTGAAAGTTTTTTAGTTCATCTCAAATTTTAAAAGAAATATGTTTACTAATACTATCATTTTATCGAAATGATTTTAAATTGTTTTTTAAAGAATTTTTAAATTTAGATACATATTAAAAGATTTTTAAATAATGGTTTAATATGAAAGATTATGCAGGCTTATTTAATTAAACAATAAATCGATAATATACTATTCTGATGTCTTTTCATTTATTGGACTCTCTTCATTGAATAATTTACTAATTCATCATGCAGTAAATGTTTTCTCTACTAAATTTTAATTTACGAAACTTAAGAAATTCTACAAGCTCTTTTACAGTTTCTGTAGTAATTGCAAAAGTACTAGAATTAGCCCATGTTAAGACAAAATAAGTACATTTTTACAGCAATTTAAGAAAAACACGAAAATCTATTTACTCTCTACAGATAAAAAAAGAGTTCCAAAAGCGTTTTTTTAATGAAAGAAAACATTTTCGTATACTTCTAAAATAACAATTGTCATTTGAATATAAGATCTAATTACTCATAGCGCTTTTTCAAATTAATTTAACTGTTCAGTTTCAAGTGTAAATAAATTATTTTAATTTTGAAAAATTCAAAAAATAATAATAATGAGGATAATTTTAATTGTTATTCTCTTATTTCGATTAAGAATATGAAAAGCATTTATCTGGATAAAATAGAAATATTACTAAAATTTAATGAATCATACAATTAAGCTACAAAATAAAATAAAAAATGTTTATTACAGAGGAAAAGTGAACAAATTTGAAAAGATCGTTCGAAGAATCTGAAGGAAGTTTTGAGAAAAGATTTATTGTTTTTGTCTGTTTCTTATATAAAGAAAGATTTAAATTGAGGAAAGTTGATCAAAATAAAAAATTAAATTACTTGTTTTATCAAGATAATTATTTACTTCCATTATTTAAGAGATAAATACTCATCATGCCATTGAATTCCACGAGGTTAAAATAAGCAGTCATATTTTCAAGTAAATTAATAAATTATCAAAAAAAAAAAGGAAGCTAGGAGCATATTAAAATGATGTGTTCTATTTTGCAATCAAATTTCAGCAAAATCATCAACTATACATTTATGGAATTTTTTGCATTTTGATAGCAAAAAACAGCAATGTACATTTGTAGAGCTCAAAAAATCTTTAGATTACATATATTCGTAGAAATAGAAAAACAATCTATGCTAATCTCACAAAAAAGAAAATTATTTTGAAAAATAACATGGGTTAGTTAGAGCATTACAGCTCAGGATTATTGCAAACCCTTAATTAATGATATCTCAAAATTCTTTTTAAAAATCTTCAAAGAACCTTTCAAATTCAAACGAATAAAAAAACTGTGATAAAGATTTTTACAATATTATTACAATCTAAGAAATCTGGCAGTGAATTTAATATTTTGAAAGGTAGCAACCTTTTTTTACTGCAGTATCACTCTCAGAAAATTTAGAGATATATGCATTTTTTTTTCCAATTTGCTTTGTATGACTTTTATTTCCTTTGAGAGGTATGTAAAAATCACAGACTGGAACACGGATGTCTCAACTGAAAATTATTTGAATATATGAAACTAATGAATATTTAATATACTTCCTCTTGCATGCATTCAATATCCTTTTTTGTGTGAGTATCTTAGCATATATTTTTTATTCATATCCTTGTTCTTTCAACTGTTCCACAATTATCTATCACATATATATCCCTGTAACTGTGTCAAATGTTTTTTTTTTTTTCAATTTTTCAGTTATTATTCAAATGTCATAATATTTTTTATTGAACTAACTTCACGCCCATATCGTGAATTTTCTTATTTATTTCCTATCTTTTGATTGTAGAAACAAAATCAATAATTGTTATGATTTCGTCAAGATATTATTAAGAATCTGTATAACTGCTTCTTTGTCAAATCGGCTCATAATAAGAAAGAGAGTTTAATAGATATTTTAATGGAGCAGAAGTAGTTATTTAAATGTTAGACAGACCAATGAATCAGAAGTAGATATATATTTTAGCAAAACTTAGATACCAATTGGTGACTTGGCGACGAATTTGGCGCCTTTGGTGTCAAGAAGAAGTTACTCTAAGTTGTAGGAAGTTTGGCGATATTTGTACTAGGAGCCAAGATACGGGACTTTTCTAGAAGCTTTCATAGCCGTTCTCGGAAGGAATATATGTATAAGTGCACAAACGAAAATCAGAATAGATTTTTCTTTTTGAAATGATTTTCTCAGATTGAGCTGTTCAGTTGTTTTACGCTGAGAGCTGTGGCTTTGTGCTTCTATGTTAGTAGAGATTTGCTAGTGTGCTCTTGATTTCTGCAAGTGCTGCTTTTGTGAATGCTTCGAGTATGTTTTATTATTATGTTTTTCTTCTGAAATAAATCTTCGTTATACGTTATAGATCTTGATAGATTTCTCATCATTCATCCATAGGATGAATATTCCGCAACAATATATAAATATCAGATTTCTCTTTTGAATTTCCTTAGATATTATTAAAGAATCACCAAAACCATGCAAATTTATATATTACATCTGTATTTAAACAGCATCGAAAAAGAAGTTGCTGTTTGATATAGAATTGTCAAAAGAATCTAAGGCTTTCTAGATTCAGAGGAAATTTATAGGATCGTTGACAGCATATCGAACAAATGGGGTTATTGAACAAAACTTTACTCTACTCAACTTGCAGCCACTTTAACCAAGAAGGATAATAGCAGTTGCTCACTAATCAATATCATCTATTTAATAAACTCGTCGAATTTTGAAGGTAATGGACTATACTTTATCAGCATAAACACTTCAGAAATGAATGGAGCTTTTAATATAAGTTCATAGCTGATTAAATTTCGTTTAAGTATTTAATGCATTGCGCTCTTGCTTACCTTAGCGTCATTAGTTATGGAAAATATAAGGTATTTACATCATAGGAAAATGATTTTCATTAAATTATTGTATGTTATTGTATGTTTATAGTTTAATTGTATTGTCAAACATGGTGAACATATTTGATAATTATTCATTAAACTCATGGATTATTTTATGATTAAAATAATGGATTTAGAATAATCGTTTGCTGTTATTTTATAGGCAAAGAAATAACAGTCGAAACTAAAACGGATTCTTATAAAATAACTACAATTTTATCAATGTAAATAGATTTTAAGATATAATTTTTGAATCTTATGTATTATTTTAATGATGTTTTTATTATATTCATTGACGCTTTCCAATAATTTAAATTTCGTCACAATGAATCATTATTGAATTTTTCTTGTCACTGTTCGAAAGACTAGTCATTTTTTCGAATAAAAAATTCGACAAATAACTAAAGAAAATTTAAAATTTCTTTCTTGAATAAAATTCTATTTTGCAGAATAATACTTCTTTTATGCAATAGCATTACAATTAAGATGGACGATGATACATTTTCTATATTTATTTTTACATCTGTAAAATTATACATTATGCTAATCATGGGGGATATATGGTTACTAATAACTAAAGGCAAATTGAATTATTATAAGAGTATTGAGGGTATGGTGATGGAAAATGGACGAATCAAAGAAAGGCGCAATCGTCAATACTTTACATATCAGTCATGGTTCAGCGTCTTCCATCTTTCGATACGAACGGTCGAAACAATAACGGAGTTGGGGTTTGAAGTGCTGGAGCACACGCCATACAGTCCAGATTTGGCTCCAGGTGATTTTGATATGTTTGGATCATTGAAGAAACAGCTAAGGAGAAGAAGATTTGCAACCGATGAAGAAGTCATTGGTGTGGAGCAAAATTTGTTACAGATGAAACTGAAAAACGTTTTTCCAACGGAATAAAAAAACCCCCTGTAAAACGTTAAGAAAAGTGCATTGAAGTTGAAGATGGTTATGTAGAAAAATAATGTATGTTTCAGTTTCCCATCACAGAATAAATGCACCTTTTCCCAATGCCCCTTTACTTTTTGATTCGCCCTCATGTAAATATTAAAATCATAAAAAACATTTAATAAGTGAATCATTAAAAAAATTTTGATAATTCCTGATTTTTATAAATAGAAAATAACTCAATATGTACAGGATTAACATGATATTTACCTTATTTTGAGATTTACTAGCACTTTGTAATCAACATTCTTGTGATGTTTCGAAATGATTAAGCTTGCATCTGCACCAAAAATATATCCACAGAAATATATGCATCTCATTTAAAAATTCCAGGATAAAAGAACCATTTTATCTATGGAAAAATACATAAGAAATGCATTATACCAAAAATTCTGATACAGAAGAAACTTTCCTCATTAAAGACACATAAATGAAAATATATGATCCAAAGCTCATTATGAAGAAGTTATACAGAATGTATAAAGAGACCTTTTACTTTATTCGTTGCAATCGATCATGAAAGTTGAAAGTAGAAATAATAATAAAAAAGAAATGCCCCTTTTGTGCGCTGTTTTAAATGATAAGGAAAATTAATACGGATAAAAGGATAAAAGGAGGCGGATGATATTGATTTTAAAGATTTTCCTTTCATCTTTTTTAACTTTTAAGAGCACACAATCGAAGATAAATACAAGAGAATAAACAGTGATAATCATCTTTGTTATTCTAAAAATTTTCCTAAAACCTTTTTTTTTATTTTACTTTATTTTATTTTCTCAGAAAATTAAACTCCCTTGCAATTCCCCTGAGAAGTTGTTTCGCATAAAAAGCTGTTATCTTTTACGTCTGTTCCTCGACATTTTAAAGCCCGAAATATTAAGAACAGCGTTCCCCTTTTTTAAATGGGAAAATTTTGCTTCTGTTTTCGGCGCCGTAAATTGAAGTAACGTAATTAGGAAATGTCATGTTTGTTTTGACTAATATTAAGGGAAGTAGCATCTTCAGAAGGCACTTCGTTAAAGAAAAGATTGCGTCGAGGTTCTTAAAGTAACATTAAGTATTGCGCCCAGGTATCTGGGAAGTAAGTTTTAAAAGAGAAATAAAAGTAACATGCTTAAGAAATGCTTATTAGTGAGTTGCGTTTATGTTCATAATTTGGTTAAAGGAATATACTTTGCTGTATCAAACATAAACTTATACACTTCAACTTCTTTTAAGCAAATATGATAAAATTTTGTCATATTTCTTTGACGCCTACATGGACGATTCGTTATAAACAAGGAAAAAATTGAAGCTAATCGAATTTGATATTAAAGATAAGAAGTGGAAGAATAAAGTGAAGATCAAAGGAGTTAAAAAGAATCTGTAAGATATAACAAATATGTTTCAAAATATTATGACAGAAGTGCAGTTATTAACTAATTAATTGTACATTAAAGAAAGATATAAATCAAGTTCTCAAATGATATTAAAGTATTTGATATTTATTAAGTCATATACAGATTTTTTTAAATGTATCACGGTCGGAATGGCAAAGTTATAATTGGCACTTGCGACTCAAATAAAATCTATCCAAAAAATCACCTATTAACTGGAAGCGATTTGCAAAGTACAATAGCCATCAAACTATGATAGCTATTTCACCCTTCTTAGGTTATTTGAGTACTTAAGAAACCGACCGTCATCGATAGGGAATTTTTCAGGATTCGGAAGTTGTTAATCTTCGGATAGTTTAGTTTAGTTATATTAACGTCCCGTTTTAAAGCAATACTAGGGCTATTTTGGGAAAGACCTCGTAATTTTGAACCGCGGTCAGATGACGAGGACGACACCTGAGTTGGCATCCCCCTCTCCACACCACACTAGTGGGATGACGTTTGGCCCGGACGTTTAACATGCACCATATCCGCTTACACGACGGTTCTTTGGTGGAATCGGAATCGTCGAATTCGAACCTGGTTCCGAAGCCAAGACCTTACCACCAGGCCACCGCGGCCACTTTAATGTTTGGAATATCATTGGGAAACATATGACATTGACTGTCAGACTAAATTATCAATCTAACTGGGATATGTGTAAGGTATTTTAAGATTAAAGGAAATGCATGAGTTCAATTTTTAAAAATTTTGCATAAATTTGAGCTTATGCTTTGTTTTTTTAGATATTAACTGCAAGATGATGTTATTCCTCTTCGAACTGGTAAAGTTTTTAATTTTTCGGAAGGATAAGTTGATTTTTGCATCAATGTAGGAGGTTATCCGCACGTTCCGCTGGATATGGATCGATTGCATTTTTATTTGTGTGATTTAATTCTGTATGACTAATTGGTGGTTATTGACACCAATGACAAAATACGGAAGATTTGCAGTAAAAGAGCATGTTTTGAATATACACCCATTCATTTGTAATGTCGCAAAATGATGCTAAAAGTTTCATATTTTATTAATACATATCGTTTCAGAATATGATGGACGTTTCAATAAAACTTCCGTGTGATTTCAAACAATTATTTAATTATTTATTATTAAATAATTACATGATATTAACTATGCTATATTATATGATATTAACTATATTAACTACTACAGTAAACAATTTCCTCTCCTAGTTGTGCGTGCTAAATTTTTATCACTAGATATTTTTAGAAGAATTATTAGATTTTCTTTATTTCTGCAAGCGACCGTCAAAATGGGCCTGGTTGTGAACTGCTGTTTCCTTGGGCTTTTTTTGGCATTCTAGCTGATCCATTGTAAGATATTAAAAAAAATGTATGAAATAGCTATGAAGAAAAACCGTAAAAAAGAACAGTACATTTTTGGATTCGAAAACTCTCCGCGCTTTTAAGCATGCGTCAGGATGAGTTTATTTAGTCAAAATAGGGACGAAAGGGGGAAGGGGGAAGGAGGAGGTGTTTATATTTAACAACAAGTTGAACTTGGATTATTGATGAATTTCAGAGGCGTAAAAACTGCTACTAACTCGTCATATAATCGGAAAAAGATTGTAATTCATAATAAAATAGTTTATAGCAATTATTATTTACTGTAAGGAATCTACACATTGAATTGTGATGAATAAATGGAAAATTTTTGCTCTATAAGTTTGATAATTAAGGTTTTTAAAAAAATAATTTAGAAAACTATTTTATTAATTTAATTTGTAATTTTTTTTATCTTAATACACTTTTTTTTATTTATTATTGGATTTTTTGATAACATTTTCAGGTTAATAACGGTAGATAAACTCTGTCGGTAATGATAGCCTATAAATATAGCACATCTTCAAGCCACTCCTGAAATATTTTTGGCCACTTGACTTAGTTATATAACCAATCAATGCACAAATTTGAGCTAAAATAAAATAATACAGCCAAAAATGACACGATAGTCATATACACGTGAAAAAAAACCGAATGAAAAATTATTTCATTTGACAGAAATCAATATCAAGGAATGACGAGTAATTCAGGAAATCCGCTCATTTTTCCGCGTCTCACTCATTAGAGTGGTAGAATCATCAAAAAGTGTTAATATCGGGATACTGAAACGAATAGAAATTAAATGACTCCCGCGTCGTCTCGATAATTTGTTTTCTTCTTCCTGTTGATTTGTTGAGTTCATGTTTGTCACGCGATACTAGTCCTCACTCATGCTGGTTATTAAGATCATGGGGGGGGGGGGTAACAACTAAGTCATGATTCATCTTGATACCTGACTATAAGCTCCACTGAATTCATGCTCAATGAGTCTTATTAATATTGATCATGTGATTTTCCAAAGTTAGTACGGGTCAGGCGCATTTATGCTCAAGGAAAAAAGGATTATGGAGAATTTTTTACGACTCCTTTTTTTTTAACTCTCTGACTCCTGATGATGACTAACCCTCTGATTCATCATGCCAACTCAAGGCAAACTCCATTAAGTTCGTGCTCATTACATCATGTTCAAGGATTGCGTGATTTTCTAGAGTTAAAATGGAGCATGCGCATTTATGATCAAGGAAATAAAAATTACGGAGATAATCTTTTTTCGACTCTTTATTTCTTTAACCCTCCAGCTCCTGAAGGTAGTTAAAATCTGAATGCAGTTTTATATATGCAATGATAAAGTGGATTCGTCCATTTCCTCATTATCACTATGGATAGTAAGGAAGCCGAAATGGAGTCATTAATTGACTCATATAATCCCTGATTGAGTTACAAAATCAACTTAAGTAAATAAATTTCTCAAAAATCTTAATTCATGTGCGGTATTCTTACATTTAAATATTTCTTTTATTCAACTCAACCTATAATTTGATAAATAAAAAAAAATTAATTTTAAAAATAGTTTCATAATCTTATCTTGAAAGTTTATACTAGTACAAATTTAATGACTATTTTTTTTTTTTGCAAGTTCTGAAGTTATCCTGGGAAGAAGAACAATTCATCATTGTAAAGTATGAATACCTGACATTTCTACCCCCCCCCGAGATATTATTGATGATGCATCATGCATCCCACGTTTGAATCAGAAACCGGGCAAAACGGGCCCAACAGTATAGAACTTGCACGTCCGGGTTGCCACAATGAGAGACGAAAATTAATTTCCTGGACAGTTGTTATCATCGCAGCTTAACTTAGAAATAAAACTTGTCAAACAAAAGCAGAGGCAGTAGCAAAACTTTTAATCGATTGAAAAATAATTTAAAACGATAGGAAACCCAGTAACATACCTCATTCTCTAATTGCCTGAAAAAATAAATTAAATAATTATCATAGTTTGTTTATTCTATTTTAAAAACAATTACTCTTTCAGTTAAACATACAGTGAACTTCAAAAGAAAGTAAACACCCATGATTAATATAGAAAATGTTTATTTCAAATATATTATTTATTTATAATATAAAGTAGGTATATACAATTGTTAACTTATTCATGTAGGATACAATTACTTGTAAAAGTTTAATTGAATCAAAGTACAAAATGAAATAATTCCACTTAAACCGAAAAGCATCAAATTTCATGCGTCAAAAAAAGTAAACAGAGAACATTGATACGGACAAAAAACATTGAAAGCTGTAGTATTTATATTTTGTCTGCAATCCTTTAGATTTTATCATTGTCTTTAATCGTCTAGGCATAAATGTAACCAGTTTTTTTTTTTTGTTAGTTCGGAAGGGAATTTTTTGCCATTCTTCTGTAACAATTTGTTTCATATATTCCTTACTAAAAATGGCTCTTGGGCCTGCATTTTTCTCAAAATATACCCATAAATTTTCAATGAGGTTTAGATCTAGTGACTGTGGAGGATGGTTCAAATTCTTCGCAACACTATAGAGTAACCATTCTTTCACAGACTTTGATGTGTGTTTGGGACTGTTATCATGTTAGAAGATCCAGCTTCATGGCAATCTCAAATTCGCAACACTAAGGGCAACATTATCTTTTAAAATATTTGAAAAGTCCATTTTTTCATTGCAGATGCGACAAATACCAAATTACAGACTTCTGCTGTCGCCTTACACCACCAGATCATAACAGATCCACCCCTATGTTTCATTGTCTTGACTGAATAATTATTACTGGATTCTTCAATCTTTGATATCTACATTTTTTGCGAACTTCTATTCTCCAAAGCAATTCGATTTCTTTCTCATCATTAAATAAAATATTATTCCAAAAATCTAAATACTTATTAAGGTATTTTTTGGCAAACAGCAGACGCTTTTTCTGGTTCGATTTCGTGATGAATGGTTTCTTACGTGAAATCCCGCCATGTAACCCATGTCCATGAAGAGTCTTACTTATAGTGCTTGCACTTATTGTCTTCGTTTATCTTTGAGAGATGCTTTGAGATATTTTAACAGCACTTGCAACTGCATTAGCAATAATATCTCATATTACTGCTCTCCTTTCCATATCAGGAAATCGTCTTGATCTTCCTGTTCTCTAAAAATCTTTAATCTGCCTGTATTTGGAGTATTTGTCAAGAATTTTCTTCACTATGTAGTGGCTTCAATCAACAATTATTTTCTATTTCACGTATGAATTTACCATTTTCCTTCAAATTTATTATCATTTTTTCTTTTGTAGTGCTATTTGTTTTCCCAGCGCAGATTATGTAATTTTCTAGAAATATCTCTCAGATTTTTCTAGAAATTTACATAAATTTAGGCCTAATATAAAACCTTAAATCATATCAAGATCCTCTAAGAAAAAATGAGGTGATATCTATAAAATTACATTTGAAGGAGAAAGAGTTCTGAGTGTTTACTTTCTTTCTGACGCCTAAAATTGGATGATATTAGGTTAAGCTTGAATTATTTCTTTATGTAATTTATTTTAATTTAATACTTACAAGTTGTGAGATTCTGCTTAAATAAGTTAATAATTGTATATATCTGCTTTATATTATAAGTCAATAATATATTTGAAATAACACATTTTCTAAATCAATCATCGGTGCTTATTTTCTTTTGACTCTCACTTTAGTTTAGGAAATATTCTGATTTCCATATAGTAAACAGTGGTAAGCGGTATTTCTTAGTAAAAATGTTTGAAACTATTGTATTTTAAAGTGGTTCTTTCCAATTATTTTAAACAAAGCTAATATATTTTTGCTGGTGGGTCCTAAGAATTAATTCATAAAGAAATTAATGTAAAATTTATTGCAACTTAAACGTAAATCATAAAAAATATGAAATAATTATCTAAAAAGCATTATTTTCGCACAACTTAAGATAAACATTTCACTTAGGTGAAATAAAGTATCTAACAGCTTAGAAAAATCGATTTTTTTCACCTTTATTTAACTACGGTCTTTTGTTTGAACAGATCACTCCTCCATTGTTGATAACTGCTTTTATCGCGGTTTTAATAGTGCAGCGGAAGTTCAACAATAATATCTTCAAGTGCTGATTACATTACAATGGCAGTGCTTGCAAGACGAGGTGGCCGAGTGGTTAAGGCGATGGACTGCTAATCCATTGGGCTCTGCCCGCGTGGGTTCGAATCCCATCCTCGTCGATAGTTCTTATTTTCCCCTAAAATGACAATATAGAGCTTCTTTCATGAATGTGGCGTAGATTGAAGCAGGAAAAAGAATTTTCAATTCCTTCTCTTCATATGTTAATATGAAATATATTATCTCTCAGGTGAAGGAGTGAAACATGACGAGGTGGCCGAGTGGTTAAGGCGATGGACTGCTAATCCATTGGGCTCTGCCCGCGTGGGTTCGAATCCCATCCTCGTCGATTGTTCTTATTTTTCTAAGAAACGACCGTATAGGTGTTCTTTCACATATGCTATGTCCTTGAAACATAGAAAAGAATTTTCAGTTTTTCATCATCTGTTCATACAAAATATGTTTGCTCTCATGAAAGTGGCATGTTGTGACGAGGTGGCCGAGTGGTTAAGGCGATGGACTGCTAATCCATTGGGCTCTGCCCGCGTGGGTTCGAATCCCATCCTCGTCGATAGTTCTTATTTTCCCCCAAAATGACAATATAGAGCTTCTTTCATGAATGTGGCGTAGATTGAAGCAGGAAAAAGAATTTTCAATTCCTTCTCTTCATATGTTAATATGAAATATATTATCTCTCAGGTGAAGGAGTGAAAAATGACGAGGTGGCCGAGTGGTTAAGGCGATGGACTGCTAATCCATTGGGCTCTGCCCGCGTGGGTTCGAATCCCATCCTCGTCGATTGTTCTTATTTTTCTAAGAAACGACCGTATAGGTGTTCTTTCACATATGCTATGTCCTTGAAACATAGAAAAGAATTTTCAGTTTTTCATCATCTGTTCATACAAAATATGTTTGCTCTCATGAAACTGGTATGTTGTGACGAGGTGGCCGAGTGGTTAAGGCGATGGACTGCTAATCCATTGGGCTTTGTCCACGTTGGTTCGAATCCCATTATCGTTGGGAATTAACATTTTTCTTCCTGCATAAAATTAAAAAAAACGTTAAAAAAATTCCGTCAAGTTTAGCTAATATTTTAAAATGTAACATAAACTTTCCGTCTAAACCAGAGCGAATCAAAAGAATTATAGCATATTTATAATATCATATAATCACTTTTAAATAATATCACTTTTTAATATCACTTTTTAAATAATTCACAATAAATCATTCAAAATTATGATGCTTGATAAAAATTATGAATTGTCCATTTTGGTGCAAGATGCCAGAACCTTTATATATATTACAAATACAAGTATACAGACATAAACACTCATATATATGTATAATTTCAATTTTTCCGCAGATAAATGTTTTCTTATTAATCAACTTACGTTTCCTTTTAACTTTAACTTCTAAGTTGTGCGGCTCTTATTTTTCCACACCGTAACTACTTGGCTCTGATGCTGAAATGCTACGTCAACAAAATTCCCTTCTAAAGCGATATAAGTTAGCATTAATTATATTTATTTATTCGATCTTTTTTTATGCCATCTTTCTTATTCTGATAATGCCGTTTTTTGGTTAAAGTTCGAATTAATAAGTCTGAAAACTAATTTTAGAAATGGAACTTTTTTCATAAAAATTAAGAATAAACAAACAAAAAAAACCTATTTATTTAAAGAACCCCCATGGTTTTTCCAATTTCTTCTCGAAAATGTAAATGTCTTATATTTTCTAGGCTGCTCTACTCCACCTAATCATAAGGCATATGGATTAAATTTCAATGACCAGATTCCGGGGCAGCATTGGCGGGAACTAAGTTTGATTCTTAAGGACCATCACCTATCACGGTACAACTCTCCCAGTGCGAATCACCTCCCATCATCGTAAGAGGTAGCCACCCCTCACTGTTATTGTACCCACCCGGATGGTGCGAGAACCAACCACCATGCCGGAGACTTCTCATATTCATATCTGCGATGCTCAACTGTGGAAGATGTTTTCTGTGTAACTTTAAACAGCTACTCTGACTTGCCCTGAAGCGTACAGAAAATTTGAATGATAGCATCATTTCAACAGCAACACTGATGGGAACTTTGGTTGAGTCCTAAGGGCTACCACCGGCCACGGTACAGTCCTTCCCTTGGGAAGTGCTGCCCGTCATCGATGGGAAGCACAGGAATCCCACTTTTTCTATGCCCACCAGAGCGGCGAGAACCAACCACCATGCTGGAAGCTTCTGATCCTCAATAACGATGTGCTCCCCCGGGGGGGGATATATTTATCTGGATAAAAGAGAAGTTTCTTTCTACACGTACATATATTCTCAAAAATGCAGTAAATTAAAAGAAAACAATTCATTTTCTTATAGAAGAAATGTACTATTTATTCCAGAAGGTTTTACCGATTTCTCTTTTATAATTCCAGAAGTTTGTACCAGTTTTCGATGAAAAAAAGTTTTTGTCATAATTTTTCCTAAAAATTCTTTTGATTGTTTATCAATTTTTAATTAATCAAATAATGATATTAGTGGAACTAATTTATTTTATAAATTAAACATATTTTTTTACTTAAATCCATTTCAATTCCGAAAAACGATTACTAGGAGGATAAAAAAAAAACTTTTATAGGGTTAACGAAGTTTCAGACTAGAAGTCATGCATTTCAGGGACAGAAATCTATCTCTAAGTGATTCGGAGTTGAAACACAACACTTCACATTCCAGACACTGTAATCAACCAGGAAATAATATATCTTGGATAGCGCATTGTTCCAGACATATGAATATTAATGACTCCAAAGTTCATTTAATCTCAGTCTCTTTGCCTGACTTCATCAATTAATTTGGCGATTCTGGCTATTAGATTTTGAATAGATTATTGTATAGTGACACCTCAAATAAATAAAAAAGCGCCAAGCAGTAGCGCAGAGGAGATTTTATTGCCATGGCAACGAAAAAGAAATGCCAGAATTGATTGGAATGTAGAAGATAATAAAGTGATTAAAATACTTTGTTTACCATTTTCTAGAATGTCGAAATAATGATGTTTGAGATAAGCCAAGATGAATTGTTATCTGTTCTTAGACGGGATTAAATAAAGATTTAATCTCTAAAATAATGTTAAAATGTTAATTTATCAAATAACAAAATATTGATAAAATAATGTCAATTTATTAAAATTTTAAATAAATCTGTAATTAAAATAAGTAAATATTATACTTTTTAAATAAAAATAAAGGAAATAATTATATGTCCTATTTAATACCAAATAAATATGCTTGTGTGGTTTGACATTCTATCGGATAGATCGTTTAAACCTAGAACTACTTCATTTGGAACACAAATGTTTTGTTGGACAGAAATCTGCATTTTCAGAGATTTATTTTTTTTATCAGGTTTTTATTAATTAAAAATTGTGCAAAATCATTTTTACTTTCTTATGCGCAATATAGATAACGTATAGTAATTGCCAAAAATTCAAATTCCTGATTTTGATGAATGTCCACGTTTTAGACCTCTTGGGAGACACGCTCTTGAAAAATGGCCGCCGTCCGTATGTCTGTGACAAAGATAACTCAAAAACGCTTTGAAATGGAGAGATGAAATTAGGTACACGGTCTTTACACCGAATTGGTTGATTTCTATCAAAATTTGAGCAAACTTCATCCAGAGGTAGACTGTTTGTCTGTTCGAATATAAGTTTACATGATATCTATAAAACTATATCTATACGATCACGATATCTATATTCATTTCGAGAAAGCTAGGTAAACAAACTATATCTATACGATCACGATATCTATATTCATTTCGAGAAAGCTAGGTAAATAAACTATATCTATACGATCACGATATCTATATTCATTTCGAGAAAGCTAGGTAAATAAACTATATCTATACGATCACGATATCTATATTCATTTCGAGAAAGCTAGGTAAATAAACTATATCTATACGATCACGATATCTATATTCATTTCGAGAAAGCTAGGTAAATAAACTATATCTATACGATCACGATATCTATATTCATTTCGAGAAAGCTAGGTAAATAAACTATATCTATACGATCACGATATCTATATTCATTTCGAGAAAGCTAGGTAAACAAACTATATCTATACGATCACGATATCTATATTCATTTCGAGAAAGCTAGGTAAATAAACTATATCTATACGATCACGATATCTATATTCATTTCGAGAAAGCTAGGTAAATAAACTATATCTATACGATCACGATATCTATATTCATTTCGTGAAAGCTAGGTAAATAAACTATATCTATACGATCACGATATCTATATTCATTTCGAGAAAGCTAGGTAAATAAAATTCGGTGCACAGATTTAACATCAATAGTGTAAACATCTGTCAAATTGTGAGCCAAATCCAGAAGGGGGTTAAGCGCCTGTCGGTCTGAATTTCCAGAAATATATAAACGTGGTTATTAAAAAAAACCAAAAAAAAAACACCACAATGACTTTAATATATCAAATTTGGTATCGGAATTTGCGATTACAAGTGCAGTTTTGTACCAAATTCTTGCTTCAATCGGTTGGGAAAATGTGTCTAAAACACATATGCGATTTTTGAATTCTATTAAATACATTCCAGGGGTTAATCTAGAAAAAAAACCCGCCAAGAATTTCACTAGAGATTCAGTAAATATGCTAAATTCACGCCTAAGAACGATTTTCGTAACTAGCCAGTGTCCTGGCATAGGGGTAGCGCGTCTTCCCTCGATCTGGGTGTCCTGGGGTCGAGTCTCGGTTTGGGCATGGTTGTTCTTCCGTTGTTCTATCTGTGAGATGTATGAATGTACCCTCCTGTAAAAAGGGGTTGAGCAAGCGAATGAGTGATGCGTGAGTAGCTCTTGACCCTGGTTGGCGCTACTAAAAAAACAAGAAACGCTCCCCCATAGGTTTAAAACGCTGTCTTCGTAACAGCGGACTTGCCATGGCAAGTGCCATAAGAAACAACAACAAAAATTTCGTAATTATTGTGCGCCAATGACAAGCAAGGCGTTCTCTGAGATAATACCTTTATTAGTGAAGGTATTATGCGAGAAAGTTTTGGGAATATCACTCCCGTATTTTTTAATGTGTTCATAAAATAAAGTTGCGTTTCATTTCATTTTATGCGTAGTAAAAAATGATGGAACGAATAGTATAGACTGAAACAAACGTAAAAAAATAATAATAAGTCAATTCTCTTTTTCTGTCGGTATTAATTTTAGCACTAAAATTAATACTTTCTAAACAATAAAAATATATTAATTTTACTTCTTTTGTTTATACAAAACAACTTTTCACTTTAATGCTTTCAGCGAAATTGAGATTCTCTCTCAGGCGAAATTCATACAGAACTTGTAATATTCTTGAATGTTTCATTCTGGAAAATAATGAAACTTCACCCAGAATCGTTTAATGCAAATAGTTTGTCAAGGGGTTTCGTCAAAATTTCGAGCTCGACTATTTTGACAGTTACAATATTTTCTCTTCGTGCATTTCATATATGAAAAAGTAGAAAACTCACAGTAAGAAGTAGCTGTTGATATGAACAGAAATACATTTTATAGTAGAGAGTTATATTTTTATGAAAAATAATTAATTACTGAGTTCAGAACTATTAGCAGCACGAATACATCCCTCATGTCATAGTGCAATTTTAAAACATTACAGAGGAAACAAATAAAAGAGATGCAGATAGAGGGATTCTGGAAAAAATTTGAAAAGAACTAAATGCATTCCATTTTCTTTTGATACTTATAACTAGATAGTACAACAACAACAACAAAAAAATATTGTTGGAAAAAGAAATTGCTATATATTTGCAATGTAGCGTATATTTATAATTACATATCTTTACAGATAAAAACTGAATTGGTTAACATATTCAAATTATTATTGTTTTAGAATGAATATTGCCAGTTACACACAAAGAACACTTTAAAAAGCAATATGAAAAAAAAAACCGAAAAGAATATATTTACATATGCAATGATGTCTTTTAATATAATTTAAATTTTAATTAATTTCCTAATTGTTATCTTAATTTAATCCATATTAATTTAATTCTAAAATGTTATCTTATTTCCTGATCCAGTTTCCCTTTTTATTTTATTACTTTTAACACGCGCCTTTATAAAACTGCTCACTTCAGCATTTTCTCACGCTCCGAGTGAAAGAATAAAAATCCTTAATCCATACCACATTCTTTAAAATATACCTAAATTTCCCTTTCCTAAGATTACACGTATCAAAGTAATTCGTATGAAATCTCATTGTAAAAACCACTGAAGGGAAAAATTTTGATCTCTTTTGCTCTTGTGTCACGATGTAGAATGACGTATTTCTTACCACTTATACTTTATACGTGAATTATGTATCCCGTGATGAAATATATTAAAATTTTAAAATTTCAAGTTTCTTCTATTGGGCACGCAACTGCTAAAATATATCTCCATATATATGTTTTCATCTACTCCCAAAACGCAATAAAAATTAATATCATATTGTCATGACTCATTATATTCAGGTCAAATAATGTAGAAAAAGGACAAGGAAGAAAAAGAAGTTATACACATACTGACTTAGTTCCGCTGGTTTGAAATATACATTTTCCTAAGGGAATATCAAAAACCAAGACAGACAAAAAAAAAAAGAAAAGAGCGTGCAGGGCACAATGTTTGTATAGCTTTGTATATTACACAAAGATACAGCTGAAAAAACACTGAAAATAAATAAGACTTCGCCAAAACAAATGAAAAAACACTGAAAATAAATAAAACTTCGCCAAAACAAGCGGATGACGAAACTCTTACAACAAAAGAAGCAAATAGTTAACGATTTTCTCGCCAAACATCAAAAACAGAGCATGAGAAGACAAGGCTTCATGCAAACGTCAGAAGTGTCTCCTCACCAAACAAATGTGTAATAGAAAACCGTTCTATCGATTGCGCCATTTCTTGGCGAACGGAATATAGATGACGTTATTTGTGTCTGAAAGGGAAGAGTAATATGCCAGATCTTTTAGCTTTTGAAAGCTGTGTTGCCACCTAAGATATTGCATTATAAAAAATGCAAAGATTTTGGCGAATAAAGAGGCGCCAAGCTGAGTGTATAAAAACAGTGTTTGATGTTTGGGGGGGGGGATTAAATAAAATCTTTCTTGTCGGATTTTTTTTTCTTGCTTTTTGAAATTTGAGAACAAAGGAAAATGTCATCTATGAATAGATTTCCAATATTATTGAACGCAGTTTAAAAAAAAATTTACAAAGAAACAGAGCAGATAAGAAACTTTAAGGGAGACTTGTAAATTGGATTTAATATTTTCTTTTTCTTTGCTTTGTTTTGGTGGAAAGAAGGTAATATTGATTATTGAATGTTTTCTTGAGAAAAAACATTGTTTCCTTTCTATACTGTTGAATTACTTTTAGAAACTCGAATTTATTGGATTTCTCTCAATTTCAGCCAAATTTAAGCAAGATTAATTAAATCAATAATGTTTTTATACTATGTTTTATTTTATTTACATTAGTTTATACTTAAATTTCAAAATCGAATAAAGAAAATCTGACATTTTCTCACAGAAATATGTCTTCTGTGCATAAATGTCGACAATGCATGATTTAAACATAAAAATATGTTCTGAATATATAATTCTTTATAATAAATTTAATTTTGACTCATAAAATGTGACTGGAAAATTACATCGAAAGACACAACTTAAGAAAGTTCCAATCAACTAATCTTTGTTATTTTTTAAGACACCTGTACAGATATTATAAATCAAAGAAATCTTTTCTTCGTCTGAAGCATTAACAAATACTATAATTCAAATATTCACTTGTAAAATCAAGTAATAGAGTTAATTTGAGTGTGGTAGGTTTGTGGAACTGACGGTAACCATTAGTTTTTCTAACTAATAACTAATGGTAACCAAAACCATTAGTTTTGCTCTGATTTTCGAGAACGATAGCTGTTCTATAGTTCAAATTTTTCAATTAATACGAAAAATAGAATAGTGGAAAAAGGAAGAAATGTATCAATGCCGATACTCATCAGATATAGTAACAAAATCGTTTCAACGTAACACGACGTAAAGTATATCATGCTTTGTTAGATTTTCCAATATCCAGCTACCAACAAGAATTTCCTTTATTTTCGCCGGAAAACTGAAAAAATTGGCGATTGAGGTGAGGGGAGTGGTAACGACCGCAGAAAAAAAAATTTGCTTTCTAATCTGATGGTGTAGATTTTTCTCTTTGTCACTAATGGAAGGTTTTGAATGTGGCATACTCGGAGGACGATGTAGAAAGATCTGCTCATAGTTCAAAAATCGCATCATACATCTGAAGAAATTTAGGCACTCTGTTTTTCAGATTTTCTAATAGTTTTATTTTAATATCCAACTACCAATAAGAATTTCCTTTAACTTCGCCGGAAAATTGAAAAAATTGGCCATTGGGGGTGACGGTAGAGGTAACGACCACAGAAAAAAAAAAATTCAAAAATCTTATCATACACCTGAAGAATTTTAGGGCTGCCATTTAGTTAGCATGGTTGATATTTTTCAACAACCAATTTTTCAATTGAGTCTTTTGCTAGAAGATTAACTGATGTCATCAAATCTAGAGAAAATATAACCGGTTAACTCGATCTACTCAGCTGGTTTTTCTCGATATTATGACTGTTAGTGTATAATTTTTGCAATGATTTTGACCATTCTGGCATAGTGTTAATATTTTACATTTAAGACCAATGGATAGAAGGCTCCAAATGTGATGCAACAGTAGAATGTGAATAGCTGATGCATATTGTATGTTATAGGATAAAGTGCCATCCTTTTAAGGATCGGGAATTGGGAGAAGAATATACTTGTCCAGGTGTCATCCTTCATATTTGTCTATGGCTCAAATCCGTTGTAAAATAAATCTTTCGGGCGCTTTTAGACGATTCTATGAACGAATAAATCCATCAAATCAGCCGACAAAAGCATCTTCATTGAGGGAACAAAACAACATATTATTAACGACATTTCTGCAGAAAAAATTAATTTAAATAAAGTAAAAGACATTGAGAATTTAATCCAGAGATGATGTGAAAAGCATAATTGCAAAATTAAATATTACAAAGAGGTTTAAAATAAACATTATATTTAGAAAGAACCTGCCAATGTCACTTCAAGGAATATATTAAAATAAATATAAATATTTTTTTGATTTTTCTAAAACTTTACCATGAATCGCTATCATTTGAAATAAGATAGAACCATTATTGAAAGAAATCTCTCTACAGTACATAAGATGTGATAGAATTTATTATTTCATATAAAAAAGCAATGCAACTTTTCCAAAATGTGAATTTCTTAATCTGCTTAGACTTTTCCATACATAAAATATTTTATATTTCTCAAGAAAATGAAATTTTATTTCGGAAATTTGATTTGATTGACATCGTAAAGGATTTTAACAGAACAATTGTAATTCGCATAGATATTTAGTCAAAATGCTTATTAATCACTGTTCGCAAAATTATATGATAGTCATTCTACAGAAAACTTATAATTCATACAAAACATCTTTTGAAGTGAATTCAGTTTAAGATTTTAATCTTGCATGAAAAATTGCTATTAACTTTCTCGTGAACGAAATTAGCACAGAAAAAAAATCTATTATCGTCCGAAAATTCTATTTCGAGAATTTTGGCTTTTAACATATTTCATTGATCAAAAAATTTTATGGAAACGCCTGTCAGCTTTGCCACATTTATTTATATTATATGTATCTTACATCATAATCTTAGATGCGTACAAAAGTTTAGTTAAAATTCTTCAATTGAATGTCTTTTCAATTTTCACATTTTCTCCATTGTATTAATGAAAAAGAGATCAAGTGCAATAAATTTTTATTATATTCAAAAATATAGCATCTATACATTCAAAAGTTTATTTTAGAATATCCATTTCCAAAAATTGTTATAGCAATCCATTAAATGTGATTATTTACTGAACCTTTCGCTAAAGTTACTCAACAAATTTAATTGTGTTGCATGTGAAAAATATTATGAAGTTGAAAAATAGCAATTTTATATTCTTGTAATTATTAAGTGATTCTTAAATGAAAAACGCTTAATCAAAATAGAAATCACTTGCCAGTTAATTTATTTATTAAAAGTGCTAGTTTTTTGTCCAGAAAATTCAATTGTTTCTGCAGCTTATTAATAATAGAATAATTCAGTATTTTCTTGATTTAACATTTACTCAAAGAAGGAGAAAAAAATATAATTTAAAAACTATATATGGACTGGTCTATTTAACTTGATTTGTTTCATATTATTGAAAGTGGAAGCGATTTTTTAATTTGTTTTGTATATTTGGGTTTAACAATGGGAGTAAAATTTAATTATTAGTTAATTAATAAAATTAGTTTTAATTCAATACGAATGGTGCTATCTATCAATGAATTTAAGAAAAAAACGAATCCCACGATTTCCTAATATTTATATTAATGAAATAGGAACTGAAACTAAAAAATGGAAAGTAAATAAACATGTTTCAACAGTTTAATATATTAATGTTAAAAGACTACAATTCAATACACTGTATTTTGTTTTCAAAATTCAATCACTAAGCGTCGATCCAAACTTCTAATTATATAAATCTACATATTTCTACGAAAAAAATCCATGCACATTCTATTGAACTTAAATTGTATTCTAAAAAACTGCTCAAAATCAATAATTATTAATCATTTTGAGTATAATGGGTTTTTCAAACTTGAAAGAAACAGAATAACAGCAAAAATAATGAAGAAAGAAATCTGTTATCAGTTAAATTGTATTTCCCAAAAATAATTAAAGAGTGTCTTAGTTTGAATTAAGCAATTAAAAGTTCTATCAAAATTCTACGCCCAGATTAAAATTTCTATTTAACTCAACAGGAAATGTTAAAAGAGAAAGAATGAAGAATAGAATGAAGAATAAATTAAACTGATAGCAAACAGTAAAAAGAATACTTTTTTAAACAAAATTTAATTTAATTATGTCAACTGTCTCCGCCATTTTAAGATTGGAAGAGTTTTCTTTTTTTTCGCATTTATAAATATAAAAGAGTGAGAAGACGCTTCTTTGTTTGCTCGAGAATTAAAATGTCATTTCGAGTGAAAGAAATAGTTTTTCTTAAGAGATTTGTTTGAATATGTGCTTAGAAAAAGAACAACTTTAAAAACTTTTGAGAGGTGCTTGTAAAGAGTTTTTTTTTCAACTAGCGCAGAAAAAAATTTACTTAAATAGAATAAAAAAATTAATTTATTTCAAGTTAATTTATTATTTTTAAAGATAACATTTTTAATGCAAATTTTGAAGTGCAAAATTAATAAAATACCTCGTAAATTTTATTTTATGATCTCTTTATTGTACGAATTGATAAAAACAACCTTAATATTTATGTTTGTGTTATAAGTTCTCATTGGCAACAGATAAATAATTAAACTTTAATCTAAAATCCGCATGAAAGAAATAATAAAAAAAATATTTATGATATTTTAAATTTTAAACAGCTTCGAAAATTATCATCATTAAATTCCATTTATGTAGTTATCTTAAATCTTATCTATTTTTATTCCAAAAAGAATTTTCAATTCAAACTTGGTTTGGAAAACGTCATTTCAAGCAAAAATTGGTTTCAAATAAAAGTAATTTTAAAGTATAACGTTATATTTAATGCATCACTAGTATTTTAACTAATAAGATATTTAATTTTGAATAAACGTTAATGATTTTCAATATTTCTGGTTATTCTTTTTTAAAAATCTTAGAACAAACATTTATATTTCTTGAAATTCATCTAATCTTTCACGTTCGTTCATTTAATCTTACGTTAATAGTTGCAATATTTCCAGAACCATATGAATAGGATATGCATTTACTATAACATATTATAGTTTAAACTTACAATGCAGCTATTTAGATTCAAATTAATATTAATGATCATAGTTATATGATAATAATTATCAAAACTCGAATAAACGTATCGTAGAATTTCTTTAATATTAATGAGATACACTATGGGTATTTAATAATGTAAGAACTGCAACTAAAAATTTGAAAAAAGTATAATGATAAGATTGACTTGGTAGAGGGTAGACGAATAAAATGGAAACTATGCGAGTCTGTTTTAATAAAAAAAGCATAGAAATAATATACTATATCCGGACTTTAGTTCCTAGTTACAATCAGGAGAGAAATGTGCATAGGTACTGTGTAACTGTAGAATTCAAAGTAAACAATTAACAATTAACTGACTACTCCGCCCCACACGTAGGCACATGGAGAAAATTGAATGATCAGAATACCCCAACAATAACACTGGACAGAACTTTGGTTGAGTCTAAAAGCCATCACCGGTCACGGAACAACCTTTCCCTAGGAAAGTGCGTCCCATTATTGCTGGAAGGTAGTCAACGCCCTTCCACCTTTTTCTTTACTCACTGGGGTGGCAAGAACCAACCACCATATCGAAAGCTTCTCCTCCTCATTTTTGTGCCCCCCCCCAGTGAGATGAATTCAAAGTAAAACTATGAATAATATCATTGTTTAATTTTTAATTTAGTGAGCAGAAGTTCATTCTATCTACAGTTAATAGCATTCTATTTAGAGATTTCAATATTCAAGAAAAAAGCAGTATAAACTGTTACATCTATCTTCACAGAAAAGAAACTTCCAGAAAGTACATATTTTTACTAATACGTTTGCACAGTAATAAACTGTTGCTTTTCATAATTTATTACTGTGCAGGAGCGAATTTTTGTCACTGAGAAAGAGCAGTAACAAAGTGAATTCATTCCATAGCTGGTGAGGGGAGGAAGATACTGTACAGAAAATAGAATCTTCTCTCTTTTCAGGAATGATGAAAGTGATGTTTGAATTTTTAAGTGCTCAGGAAATATTTTCACGATCCTGTGAGTTGAATGTAAGTAAAGAAATGAAGAAAATAAATTAAAGTTACATTACATTAATAAATAATATAGGAAATAAAAATATAGTGCTCTATTGCATTTTGTGTAAATAGCTATGAAAGTAATTCCTTACATGATTATTATGTTAAAAATTCTAGGGTTTTTTTTTTGTTTGTTTATTTAGCGAAGTTGAATACGCATTTATAAAACAAAATAAGAAATTCAAGGAAAATAATCAAGACATTATGAGTATCATTTTTAATTCAAATTAATTATTTCTTTGTTAAAATTTATGAATATCAAGTCATAAATCCAAATATAAATTTTATGGACTAAAAATCCATTTATTCGTAACTATTAAACAAATCAGAATTTAAGTTGCTGCGAAAGAGTTTACTGCATAAAGCATCGCCTCACAACTACAATACACCAGCCGCTACTGACCCTATTCTACTCCACCGAATTTTAGTACTTAAAATAGATATTCTATTTATACATAATGCAATAAAATGTTAAACTTTTAGTCACAAAAATCATTTTTTATTTTCACCCAAATAATACACAATAATGTCTATTGTTTAAAGCAATAGGAGAGGTATCTCTGAAAATTTCTTATACACTCTCTAAGAAAATATCTCTCTATTATTCCCCACATAAAAACTGCAGATATTAGACAAATTCAAGTATCCTGCAGCAATATAGATTTTAGTCTCACACATGAGCATTTTATGCGTCATAGTACAATGAGGAAAAAACTGATTGCATTTTTTTATTCCATTAAAACGAAAACTATCCGACTAAGTGAGGTCTGAAAAGTGAAAGTTCATCAAAATTTCGTCTAAACAGATTTTTTGGGGGCGTTTACAATTTTTTCTCTTTAAATTATATAACCCAATATTAATTTCTTCTTCTTCTAACTTCTCTTTAATTATATACTTAATGTTTTATCATGCTTTTAAAATATTTATTTAATCATCCAGATTCTTAAAATATATTTTCTTTTTTTATTAAGCCTAAATAAAGAAATTTTATATATTTCATATTTAAGTTATCATTTTTACTTTATAAATTTTATTCGAATACTTAACCCTTAAATGCATGCATTCTTATTTTTAATAATTAAAATTTGAAATCAACCTGAAAATAGGTGTACTTAATGAAAAAAAAAATTTTTTTAAACCAGTTAAGAATTAGTTTTTTTTTTTTTTTTTTTTTTTTGAAGAAACTTACGACTATTATATCTATATCATCATGAACAAGGTGTACATCAAGATGAATACCTTGAATTCGCCAAATCTACTGCGAATAGTAATATAAAATTTTAAACATAAATAATACCTCTCATTACCTTATAAAATATGAAAAATCATGGAAGAATTATTTTTAGCATTTAAATATAAAGGAACATTGCATTTGCTACGTGACCGCAATATTAGATACTTACATAACATCATTTTACACTTCTATCTGCTTGAAAATATAGGCCAGTGACCAACATATCCATAAACAGCAAAGGATGAGATACTCCTCTAAATTTAATAAACTTATGTAGAACCAATTTTGCATACAAACGTGCTTTTATATCACAAAAAAGCTACATTATTCTTGCATAAATTTATACGTATATGCATAAATATAAGTATTATTCGCTACTCTTATCTTGTTTCTAACCGAAAACAATTTTTCTTCTATGATTTTATTAATTTTTATATAAATAATTGTAATTTGTAACGTCCGCCTAAATGAACCTGTACTCAGATTGCGTTCCAACAATGAAAATTGCCACAGATAAAGATATAAACTGTCAGAGATTCTAGGTATTCGGAAACGATAAAATAGTTTTAGTAAAATTAAAATAAAAAACACACTATATAAAGGTTGCCACATAGAGAGAAATAAGGTTTTAAATATACAATGCATATCTATATTGTTATTCATTTAAGAGTTAATTCATTATTACAACTGTTACAGAATCATTCAAACGATTTTTTTTCTTAAATTATCTATCGGATTATTTTCCTTTGCATGTAATCAAATTTTATTCAAACTTAATCAATAAACTGTTAATTAAAAACAGTAAAAATTTCTAGTGACACTGAAAAGTTTTCTCAGTCTCTGCAAAATTTTAGAACTCTACATCATCAGAAGTTATAAATTAATTACAAATCCAATCTTTAAGCACATAAGAGAAGTGCAGTTAATAAAAAGTATGCAATAAAAGCTTCATCAAGTAATTTTCTTTCGTCTAAAGGTAAAATCATGTCACATTTTTAATAAAAATTGAAGATTTCACTCAATTCTCACTGTATGCACACAGCCTCAAGCTATTCATCCCAATCTAAGCAGTCCAAATAAATGAAATGGAAAATTCAGATTTTAATTAACTTGAAATGGCAGATCGAGTTGTCCGTCACGTGTCCTACGAAGTAATTAAAACTCACAGTTCCGCTACCCTAGTCCGCTGAACAGGTTGACGATTTGGAATAAGTTTGCTATGATTTCCGAGTCCCCTGCCTCTCTCTCTGACCAATAACTTTGATAAATTAATTGGGGAAAGGGAACTATGCTTCAGTTCAGTGTAATATCTGAAAGATTGGGTATTTAAATGTCTGCCAATCATGCAGAAATAAGTGAATTAATCTTTTGATGAATGTTAGTTGCGCTCCAAGGAATAAAGTTGAAAAGTAATTTAATCCGATTCTATAGAGAATTCTATTTTAAACTGCTAGTTCAACCATCTAATTATGTTTATACTTGAATAATTAAAGACATGATATTAAATCGTGCTCAATAATAGATAAATTATTCGATTTAGAATAATTAGTATATAATATTCGATTTTAATTGATGATACATATCGCATTAAAAAATTTTAATAAGTTTCGAATGTTTTGTAAAAAACTTCATTTTTAATAATATTTAATGCTTGATTTGTTGATCCTTTTTAATTATATTTTCGATGTGGAATCTAACTTCTAAAATCTGCTTTTGAATAGACGGCAACGATAACTTGCGCATACAAGAATCTATTGTCCCAACGCAGACATGTCTAAATCCAGTAACTAAAACATTGAAAAATATTATTTGAAATACTTAAAATTATATTGAAAAAATAATTACGATTGGAGAAAAAAATCACTTAGAAATAAATTGATAAGGTAATTTTCAAACGTTTTTAGCATTAAAAGATAAATTTTCTAAGATGAAAGGTTTTGAAGATGTTAAAGAAAAACTTTATAAAAAATATTATTTGAGATATTTTAAATTATATTGAAAAAATAGTTAAGAATGGAGAGAAAATCACATTCAAGTAAATTGACAATCTAATTTGTTTATGCTTTTTAAGTCTTACATAGATTAAATTCCTAAGATAAAATGGCTTATTAATTTTTTAAATTTTATTGATTTTTAATTCAAAATCTAATTACAGTTTTTGAGAAAGGTTTTCTTAGTTATTATCTACTATTTAGGACCAAATTTTATAGCTCCAGTTCCAAAAATCTACAATGTAGAGTGTTTTGAACGATTTGTTTTTCATCACATGTATCATAATTTATAAATAATATGCAAACCTATAAACATCACGAATTAAAAATAAATATTCTTTGCAACACTTACATAACCAAATGGAGTGGTTTTCCCAAATCATTTTTGCATACTCTCTACTAAATGGGTTATCTCCCTTCCTTTCTGCATAAGATAGTATATATTGATAAAAGCTATATTTTGAATAAGTACTTGAAGTTCCATATATGAGATATGAGTGCTTTCTCAGAATAATAAAGGAACACCGGTGCTTCCATATTAAATGCATTGAACTGCTAATCTCAGTTATGAAAGATTGATATTAGGGGCAATCTAGAGAGTTATCTTTGAAACGAATTTTTGTGAGGGGAGGAGAATTTTAATCACAAACAAAAATATTAAATTGAGCGCTTTTTTCAATTCCTACTATTAGTTCATACTCTCCCTATATATATTTATATATCTTGTTCAAATTTTCAATCGTTAATAAAGTACTTTTTATTCATCCTTTAAAGTTCAAATACATTTTTTAAAACTTTTAATGGATGGCACTTGATGTTAATACAGTTTTTTTCAAATATTATTTAATTAATTAAATTTGTCCAGTATTTTCTATTTGATCGCCAAATGGTCGCCAAACTCTGAGATTATTGACACGACACCCGATCATAAATAATACAAGAAAATAAGTAGGAATTGACTATATATTATTTGCTTTTTAATAGATAAAGACAAAAATAATTGACATGGAACTACAATTCCAGCCATAAGATCGAAATTTCACTTATTTAAAACATGGCGTTTTTCAGATAGAGTTAATATGATCGTTAACTGAATAACTAACCAACTCAATAACTGATTTCAATTATTGAATTACTCATATCGTCATGAGGCCAACATTTTTCCAAATTCTCTACAAAATTTGATAAGAATTTCCACTTTATATGCTAAAGACGTCAACCAAATTTCATTTATCTAGATTGTTACGTTTTTGAATTGTCGCGTTAACATGTATGCAAAAAGCGCATTTCGTGAGAAATTTGATACAGATCAGCACACTCTTGATTGGCAGAGACTGTATATTATTGGACTATATACGCAGACTGTATATTATAGATCAAACAGACTTCTTTTGAATGAATTTTATTCAAAATTTGATAGAAATCTAAGCATTTGTTGTTAAGTCAAAAAACCAAAGTTATCATATTAATTCAAATGTTTTTTTTTTTTTTGTTTTTTTTCAGTTATGGCGTTAACAGACAAGCAGGCAGACATTTTTCCAAAAATTTGATTTTGGGGACTCAAGGATGTCAAAACATGCATATCAGTCAAAATATAAAATTCCATTTTTTTAACGGTTACAATACTTTCTCTCTGTATATTTCGTATAGAAGAAAGTAAAAATTAATTGTTGAAGGAAAAGATACATAAGAACAACAAGGCAGAAAAACAAATTTCGATGAAATTTTTTCCTTGGGAGAAAATAGAAATTTATGTCTAATTTTGGTTTGTTGAATACTAATACGACAATGACAATTTGGAATTGCCGCCGGTTTTCTAATATTTAAAATTTAATGACTTTAACTTGAAACAATCTGTTAAAAAACGCATGTGCTCGCTTGCACCAAGTTCCTCGGGCATTTGGAATATTGTTAAGCATTTTCTGGGAATTGTCTTTGAAAATTGTCCTACTGTAGTCAGGTGGCATTGTTGTAGCTTAACTTCCATGTTATCTTTTATCTGTTTTTGCAACACCACAGGGAAAAGGCTCGATATATTCATTCTTACCTTGAGTTCTCAAAAAAAAAAAAGTCCAAATTGTACGCCAAAATATATTTTTACAGATTTACAATTTTAATTATCATTTTTGAGTTCACACACATTTTTGAATCACAAGAAACAAGAAAATTGACATTTTGCTGTATATATTTGTTAATTATTCCGGATTTATATTTAATATAAACTTGTGATAGGATATATGTTCTTATTAAAGTGTCACATAGGGTATTTTATATGCATTCTTTTAAGTGGTTTCAAAAACCCAGCTTGAAATATCTACCATCATTTGAGCTATTAACTCATATAATATGGCCATTTTGTTGTTCTCTTTGTAGCATAGATAATCATGTATGCTTTTTAGATACCACTCCATTGACTGATAAGGTATTAAATTAGACTAATGTCATTAATATTGATGCCAAGACTACATACTACATACTTTTACAAGATACGCTTCTTACATCTGGTTTTAGCATTTTTTAATTATTACTACAATTCATAAAAAAATAAAAAGTGAAAAAATAACATCCATTAATTATGTACCTGAAAGGCCAAATAATATACAGGCCGAAAGCAAATAAATATCAGCAAATTTTATTTCAGAGATCATTATATAAAAAAACCCATCTAGTTTGTGGCATTGACATAAGTTCCAATTGAGAAATACATAGACACACAACATGTTAACAAATGACAACATGTCCGCGGTGAAAATATACTATTCTGGTTATAAAACCACTTGCCAAATTTTCTATATTTAATTTATTTTATTATTAACTTCTGTGATGACATTAGTAAGTCTAGACTACTCATTTAGAGACAATGATAATTCCAAAAACTCTTTTTTTTTTCGGATTCAATGGTGTAAATGGTAGATGTTCATGCAGATATCGAAGTCAAATTATAGCTGATTGCAGTACATATTTTTATATACTTCATATGCAAGGAGGGAAATGTAGAATCATTGTGTACTAAACTATACTATTACTAATAAATATATTCATGAGCTAAAGATCGATGCCGATGAAATAATTGGTACCTGAACTGGCACTGACATGGATTTCGTAATGCTGAATTAACTGATCATTGATCTGTGAATAAATTAAGGAAACTAACCACCTTCGATGACTAGCTTCTCAATAGTTATATTAATATCCCTAATATAGTCTTGCGAATCTAATTTGAAGAACTTCATCCCTTCACAATAAAATAAAATGAATACCAGTTTAAAAGTTGTGCAATAAATAAGATCTGCTTGACTGATTAGAATTGCCTGAAAATTAGCAAAATTGTTTTAGCTGGGGTCTATATCAAAGATTTATCCGCTAATATATCTAGAAACTTTAGAATGGTGGACGATAGGTGACCATTGAAGACATACATGAATCATGATCATTCATGAAACAAAAATTTACGAAATGAGCATGGTGGTTGTCATGGTTTCTCATTGTAAAGAATTTATGGTAAAGTAATGACTTCAAATTTGTGACGGAAAAAAGTCGCTATTTAGTATAGGTCAGGGCATCAAGAGGTTTCATATAATGCAAAAATTAGGGAAATCGGGCCAGTTCTGCTTATTTCAAATATGTTGAAAATTGTTTCAAAACCTTCAAAGTCTCAAACTGAGGTACTAGTGCAATAATTTCAGAGAAACATTAAAAAACGAATTTTTTAACACGCGCCAAGAATCATACTTGATATTCTATCCATTTATATTATTCTTTGCTACCTGTTAATAGAAAAGAAGTCATTTTATTAAACGAATGGTCCAATACAATCAGAGAATAGATGAGAATCATATGTGAGTCAATAAAATCAGAGAATAGATGAGAATCATATGTGAGTCAATAAAATCAGAGAATAGATGAGAATCATATGTGAGTCACTAAAATCAGAAAATAGATGAGAATCATATATGTCAATAAAATCATAGAATAAAATATATGTGTGAATCACGCGACAGACAAGAACTTTTGTGTCCTATGTATTTAGTAAAATTATTAACATCAATCTTCTTAAATTAACTAGTTCAACATATTCTAAATACAAAACGAAAATGTCATCGTGTATGCAAAAGTTCAAAAGAAACTTTTACAAAATATGTAGATTGTTAATTAAAGTTACAGTTAATTAAGTATTCATCAATCATACTTACCTTTGGAGCAGAAATAAGTTTCAGACGACACATTCCTTAGGCATTCATTAAAAAGACATTTATTCGCTGATTAAAGAGAACCTTATTATTAAAATGATATTAGCAGATGAGTTTGTTTCAGAATTTTTAGAAATTAATCACTTTTGGTGAGTGGAATGTTATTTATAAATTGCATTGAATAAAATGTGAACATGAATATTTATGCCTCATTTCATCAACTGTTTACAAGGAATTAAATTGATACAATAGTATTACTATGAATAGATGCTTCCATTAACCCTAGAATGCATTACTTTTTTTTGGAGGGGGGGGGGGAGTATATATGTGTTTTAAATAGCTGCATATGGTTTAGCAAAAAAAAAATTTCAGAGAAATTTCTTCAAAAATTTAAATGTGCCCAATGGCTATTTGTACCAAGTCCCTTTGTACCAAGATATTTTTACAATTCAATATATATATATATATTGATAGTATTTTTGCATTTATTGAAACTATTCATACAACGGACATGTTTTGTTTTCAAATTTACAGTTTAAATCCGATTCTAGTATCACTAATGATATATATATCTTCCTTTTCTATAAATGTTTATCAAAAATCATTTAAAAAGGGATTTCTAGTCACTCATTGTTGCTTTTTGGAACAACCAAATTAAACTTATAATTGAAAATAAAAACATATAGGCTAATGGCTACTCGATGCAATGTAAAGCTAGGCATCGTATATTTTGAGATAATACTAGTTGTAATATAAAGATCTAGAGGAGGAAAATTAGTAAAACAATTAATAAAAAGTAATAGTTTCTCAGTTAGAAAAACGATTAGCATAGAAATTATTTCAAAAATTTGTTTCCATAGAATTTATCGACATTTGACAAGAAAACTGATTATATCATGAAGTAAATAGTAAAAATAATTTTTAATATCATTCTAGAATCATATTTTGAGAAGACGAGATATTCCTTGAAATTTCAAAGCATTGAAAAATATATTAGAAACTTTTTCTCAACTGAAACTCAATATTTTTCAAAACATCATGTATTACGCATGCCAAAATAACACAAATATAAAAATCTTGGACAAATCATATTATTAAACTTGCAAGATGCAAAATTGAAATCGTATAATTAAACTTACAAGAATATTGTTGTCGCTAATCATAGAGAATTCAGAAAACTTCATTCCTCGAATCTCTTATAGTAATCTTCTTAAGTTCGAGCCTCTTAGAGTAGTCTTCTTAAGTATAGTTATTAAAAAGTAAAGCTTAAATATTTTTTGCTCCATCTGATTACATATTCCAAATGATGCAGAAATATTTCTAAATTTAGAGCCTATTATTCCGGATTTAATGCGTAAATTTTTTTAATTCATTAGCTAATGAATTTTATTTTTTATTTAATTCAATTCATTAGATAATTAATTAGCTAATGAAAAACATTATGCACATTTAAATACTGATTTTATCTTTCGATACATGATTTTATTTTATCCTTCTTATTTAATCATCTTATTTAAAATATTTATTTTTTATTTCAATTTATTTTTACTATTTTTTTTATTTCAAGAATGATAAGAATATCCAAAATGATTAAACTTGCCTGATTGATTTTTGCCTCTTCCAAATATTTGTCGCTTTCATCTGCCTATAGACTAGCCAGCTTTGGTGACCCTGGGAATATTAGATTTTTTTTTTTTTTTTTTTTTTTCAATTTCAGCAAAATCTCCTATTTATACTGATAATCATGGTTCCCAAAACAAAGAATTTTTATATATCGAATTTACATTGTCAGTCTATTTTTAGTGAATTTTTAATAGATTTAAAAGATTCAATAAGCAGATGAGTTACTTAACGAGTCTTTTAATGAGTTACATACATGAATCGTTTTAATGGAATTGAATCCCATGAAATCGTAGAGCCATTAAAAACGTTACCATCCATCCTTCTAAATATAAATTTTTCCCAGCGCTGCAATTTTTTTATGTAAACTACAGAGAAAATAAGTAGATTTTTATCATCCTTAGCCTTCAAATTTTCAATACACATAATGAACACATGTGGGCGATGAAAAATTACCATGGCAAAATGGTAATCCGTAAGCCAAGTGGATTTCTTAATAGCTGCTAGTTCTTAGATGGAATCGTAGGTGAGTATCTCTTAGGGTCATATTTGATAACCGCATGAGCGAATGGAGGAACATACCTTGTTTTCTGTTTCTGTTCTCCTGGAAAAGTTATAAAGAGTGCCGACAGCAGTGCAGCGAGGCTTGTGGCTCATACATGGTAGTAACATAGCACATTTTCCTCGCAAGTACATTTTTCTACCGCCTCAATGATACTTACCCAAAGAGGTAGACTAGAAGCTCGGAACCAATTGTTTGCCTCTATGCTCGCCAGATCTTAATCCGTGTGCTATTTTTCTATGTTCTTAGCATTAAATTACTCATTTATACGACTCCTATGATTATAAGAGAGGGGGACTTATAGGGAAGTAGGAGGCCGCTTCAACAGACTTCGAAATCAAGTATTATCTTCAAGATCGTCCTTGTTGGTATCTTTAAAATACTATTCTTTTTCAAGATCGTTCGGAATCCGTTTAACTTATTGTAGAATTGTGTAATGATGACAGCAGCCACTGCTACCAGCAATTATTATAAGGATTAATCAAATAAATATTTCTGCAGTTCTTATTATACTTTTTTCCATTCTTACGTGGTGTTGAACCAATGTGCGTTTCTCGGTATCAACGTAATTTGTGACCCACGTTCTATCGCAATTCATGTTCCTCTTGGTGTCTTCTAACAACTTTCTGAGTGTGTAGATCCGTTAACAGAACATTCAGTAAAATTTCTGTGGAATGGGAAAAACCTCGGCAGGACTCATTGATAAATATTTTGCCAAGGTTTTTTTCCCTAACCGTCTTTGGAGACCACTGTTTCGTCGAAATTAACGGTTGCTAAAAATGTCAATTATTTCCTCAGTAAAATATTTTTTAAACAGCTTATTTTGGTAGGCATATAGCTCATACCATTTTAAATGCATTATATTGTTCTATTCTTTGCCCTTTTTCTCAAATTTATTGTGCACATTTTTATACAAACTTTTGCAACACAGGGCAGAGCAGCAGTGTTTTAAAATAGGAACACTCTTAAAAAAATATCAGCTTGATTTTGAACTCAAATCTTTATTTTATATAGAACAAAATATAAAAAAAAATTATTAGAAGTATGCGTTATGTTGAAGCTTACTCAACATTGAAAACTTACCGAATCTTCACAATTTGATCATAACAATGGCGAAAAATAGACCAAGATGAAATATTTGAATTTTACTTCAACAGTGAAATATATTATTGTAAAATACGCTTAAAACCTTTACTAAAATTAACTAAAAATCAAATGAAACATTATTTGGGAAAAATGTTGGCATCATTAAAAAGATAATTTCTTGACTTTTAAGACATTATGAAAGTCATTTTTCTGTTGTTGCATTTTCAGAAGTCAGTAAAATTCGCCTAATTTTTATATAATTAAAATTCTAATTAATATTTCAATAAAGCCACTCGGAAAGAATACATACCCGTCTTCAAATATATATGTGTGCCAAGTTTTTCCAATGTCTACAGAAACGCCAATACACACACACACTTTCATCTTTATTATTAGTAGATATAGATGAAAAAAATAAGATATAGATAAGATGAAAGTTGATATCCCTTAGATCGCCATCAATGGACACTTGGTCATCATCTTTCTTTATTTTTGACAAATATTGTAAAGAGCTTCGAGAAAGAGAATATACCAATTTCGTCACTTTACAAGTATTCGCAATATTCTATAATTGTTGAGCAAATATAATTTAAAATATAAGGGCTGTCCAAATGAAAAGTGGACACTTGCGTGTGCATCAGATTGATTGCAGGTATAGCAAAGCCTCCTAACAGGGATAGAAAGGGCAGTACGAGGTGTGCATTGCATGCAGAATTCGACAGTGTACATTGCATGCAGAATTCAACAGTGTACATTGCATGCAGAATTCAACAAAGCTGTTTGTGGTAGAGGAAATTTATCGAAAGTGAAGTCAAGCTATACATGGATGCGTTCAGATCGGAACAATGCGCGGTAGTGCGGTTTCTAATACTTCGATTTCCGTAGACCACGCTTGATTAATTTCCTGTCCCAAAGAAGCATTATCAATTCAACCCATTACAGCAATATTCTGAGAAACTATGGAAAGTATTCCAAAAGTATTCCAGGCCTTCTCAACAACATGTTATTCTTCTCCATGACAACGCCTGTCCACACGTCTCCCATGGAACCTAGACTATCTAGTGTTGGGACAGCCACCGTATAGTCCGGATTCGTCACCCTGTGACTTTCACATCTTCGGGCCACTTAAGAAAGCATTATAGGAGACATGTTTCCATTCGGACGACGAAGTGAAGGAAGCAGTGCAGTACTTCCTCAATAATCAACCACCATCTTTCTACAGCAAAGGCATAGATGTGCTACGTAAACAATGGGACCTGTGTTATCAACAACGCCCATCGCGATCATATCATCAATGAAGATATCCTTTTCATTCAACTTTTCCTCTTTTCATTTAGACAAGCCATATAATTTCTACTTTTGAATTGATGATATATATAGATAAGATATAGATAATCAAAATATGTTATTAGGAATAAATTAATGCTAGCTACTTAGTAAGTGTGTAAATGATAGTCAGATGTGGCTAATTGGATCTCAGAATTATTTTATTTATTTCAGTTTATTTATTTTATAATTTGTTTTAAATTATTGTAAACATTTTTAAAAATTTTATTTTTTGAACGATTGGCTGATAATTTCCTTAGTTTTGATCTGATAATATTGGGAGAAATTGGCGTTTACATATAAAGTCAGTGCTTAAACTATGTACATTATCAAGCTACTGAAACAATGATTTCAGTGAAATATCACTTTCGATGCACACCATGCTTATGGTTCTTTCTTTACCTTTACTCCAACAACTGCTGAGTATTATCGATCATGTTATTTCACTTTGATTTATGTAAAAATGTATTAAATAAATATTTACATATAAATCGAAAATCAACTAAAGCAAATATGCTAATGTTCGCTTTGTACTAAAATTAAATGAAAGATGGCTACACTATTTTTAGATATTCTTGTCAATAATCCGAAAAAAAAAAAAAAATGTATAATAATATCAGGAATCTTTACTGAATGAAAATCTCATGAAACCTACCTTCCGTATCTTTAATGACACCAATATACTATTTTCTTTATTCTAAACATTTCGAAAACCTTTAAACTAGAAAATCAACACCATTCCGGATTAAACCATATTCATTGTTTCGGCTTCCAAAGCAGTGCTTGCAAAAGCCAAACTAAAGATCATTATCTCGCAACAGAGTCGTTTTAAACACAATTTCCGATCCCATTTCCTCCAATCCAATATAGTTATTAAAAAGTAAAGCTTAAATATTTTTTGCTCCATCTGATTACATATTCCAAATGATGCAGAAATATTTCTAAATTTAGAGCCTATTATTCCGGATTTAATGCGTAAATTTTTTTAATTCATTAGCTAATGAATTTTATTTTTTATTTAATTCAATTCATTAGATAATTAATTAGCTAATGAAAAACATTATGCACATTTAAATACTGATTTTATCTTTCGATACATGATTTTATTTTATCCTTCTTATTTAATCATCTTATTTAAAATATTTATTTTTTATTTCAATTTATTTTTACTATTTTTTTTATTTCAAGAATGATAAGAATATCCAAAATGATTAAACTTGCCTGATTGATTTTTGCCTCTTCCAAATATTTGTCGCTTTCATCTGCCTATAGACTAGCCAGCTTTGGTGACCCTGGGAATATTAGATTTTTTTTTTTTTTTTTTTTTTTTCAATTTCAGCAAAATCTCCTATTTATACTGATAATCATGGTTCCCAAAACAAAGAATTTTTATATATCGAATTTACATTGTCAGTCTATTTTTAGTGAATTTTTAATAGATTTAAAAGATTCAATAAGCAGATGAGTTACTTAACGAGTCTTTTAATGAGTTACATACATGAATCGTTTTAATGGAATTGAATCCCATGAAATCGTAGAGCCATTAAAAACGTTACCATCCATCCTTCTAAATATAAATTTTTCCCAGCGCTGCAATTTTTTTATGTAAACTACAGAGAAAATAAGTAGATTTTTATCATCCTTAGCCTTCAAATTTTCAATACACATAATGAACACATGTGGGCGATGAAAAATTACCATGGCAAAATGGTAATCCGTAAGCCAAGTGGATTTCTTAATAGCTGCTAGTTCTTAGATGGAATCGTAGGTGAGTATCTCTTAGGGTCATATTTGATAACCGCATGAGCGAATGGAGGAACATACCTTGTTTTCTGTTTCTGTTCTCCTGGAAAAGTTATAAAGAGTGCCGACAGCAGTGCAGCGAGGCTTGTGGCTCATACATGGTAGTAACATAGCACATTTTCCTCGCAAGTACATTTTTCTACCGCCTCAATGATACTTACCCAAAGAGGTAGACTAGAAGCTCGGAACCAATTGTTTGCCTCTATGCTCGCCAGATCTTAATCCGTGTGCTATTTTTCTATGTTCTTAGCATTAAATTACTCATTTATACGACTCCTATGATTATAAGAGAGGGGGACTTATAGGGAAGTAGGAGGCCGCTTCAACAGACTTCGAAATCAAGTATTATCTTCAAGATCGTCCTTGTTGGTATCTTTAAAATACTATTCTTTTTCAAGATCGTTCGGAATCCGTTTAACTTATTGTAGAATTGTGTAATGATGACAGCAGCCACTGCTACCAGCAATTATTATAAGGATTAATCAAATAAATATTTCTGCAGTTCTTATTATACTTTTTTCCATTCTTACGTGGTGTTGAACCAATGTGCGTTTCTCGGTATCAACGTAATTTGTGACCCACGTTCTATCGCAATTCATGTTCCTCTTGGTGTCTTCTAACAACTTTCTGAGTGTGTAGATCCGTTAACAGAACATTCAGTAAAATTTCTGTGGAATGGGAAAAACCTCGGCAGGACTCATTGATAAATATTTTGCCAAGGTTTTTTTCCCTAACCGTCTTTGGAGACCACTGTTTCGTCGAAATTAACGGTTGCTAAAAATGTCAATTATTTCCTCAGTAAAATATTTTTTAAACAGCTTATTTTGGTAGGCATATAGCTCATACCATTTTAAATGCATTATATTGTTCTATTCTTTGCCCTTTTTCTCAAATTTATTGTGCACATTTTTATACAAACTTTTGCAACACAGGGCAGAGCAGCAGTGTTTTAAAATAGGAACACTCTTAAAAAAATATCAGCTTGATTTTGAACTCAAATCTTTATTTTATATAGAACAAAATATAAAAAAAAATTATTAGAAGTATGCGTTATGTTGAAGCTTACTCAACATTGAAAACTTACCGAATCTTCACAATTTGATCATAACAATGGCGAAAAATAGACCAAGATGAAATATTTGAATTTTACTTCAACAGTGAAATATATTATTGTAAAATACGCTTAAAACCTTTACTAAAATTAACTAAAAATCAAATGAAACATTATTTGGGAAAAATGTTGGCATCATTAAAAAGATAATTTCTTGACTTTTAAGACATTATGAAAGTCATTTTTCTGTTGTTGCATTTTCAGAAGTCAGTAAAATTCGCCTAATTTTTATATAATTAAAATTCTAATTAATATTTCAATAAAGCCACTCGGAAAGAATACATACCCGTCTTCAAATATATATGTGTGCCAAGTTTTTCCAATGTCTACAGAAACGCCAATACACACACACACTTTCATCTTTATTATTAGTAGATATAGATGAAAAAAATAAGATATAGATAAGATGAAAGTTGATATCCCTTAGATCGCCATCAATGGACACTTGGTCATCATCTTTCTTTATTTTTGACAAATATTGTAAAGAGCTTCGAGAAAGAGAATATACCAATTTCGTCACTTTACAAGTATTCGCAATATTCTATAATTGTTGAGCAAATATAATTTAAAATATAAGGGCTGTCCAAATGAAAAGTGGACACTTGCGTGTGCATCAGATTGATTGCAGGTATAGCAAAGCCTCCTAACAGGGATAGAAAGGGCAGTACGAGGTGTGCATTGCATGCAGAATTCGACAGTGTACATTGCATGCAGAATTCAACAGTGTACATTGCATGCAGAATTCAACAAAGCTGTTTGTGGTAGAGGAAATTTATCGAAAGTGAAGTCAAGCTATACATGGATGCGTTCAGATCGGAACAATGCGCGGTAGTGCGGTTTCTAATACTTCGATTTCCGTAGACCACGCTTGATTAATTTCCTGTCCCAAAGAAGCATTATCAATTCAACCCATTACAGCAATATTCTGAGAAACTATGGAAAGTATTCCAAAAGTATTCCAGGCCTTCTCAACAACATGTTATTCTTCTCCATGACAACGCCTGTCCACACGTCTCCCATGGAACCTAGACTATCTAGTGTTGGGACAGCCACCGTATAGTCCGGATTCGTCACCCTGTGACTTTCACATCTTCGGGCCACTTAAGAAAGCATTATAGGAGACATGTTTCCATTCGGACGACGAAGTGAAGGAAGCAGTGCAGTACTTCCTCAATAATCAACCACCATCTTTCTACAGCAAAGGCATAGATGTGCTACGTAAACAATGGGACCTGTGTTATCAACAACGCCCATCGCGATCATATCATCAATGAAGATATCCTTTTCATTCAACTTTTCCTCTTTTCATTTAGACAAGCCATATAATTTCTACTTTTGAATTGATGATATATATAGATAAGATATAGATAATCAAAATATGTTATTAGGAATAAATTAATGCTAGCTACTTAGTAAGTGTGTAAATGATAGTCAGATGTGGCTAATTGGATCTCAGAATTATTTTATTTATTTCAGTTTATTTATTTTATAATTTGTTTTAAATTATTGTAAACATTTTTAAAAATTTTATTTTTTGAACGATTGGCTGATAATTTCCTTAGTTTTGATCTGATAATATTGGGAGAAATTGGCGTTTACATATAAAGTCAGTGCTTAAACTATGTACATTATCAAGCTACTGAAACAATGATTTCAGTGAAATATCACTTTCGATGCACACCATGCTTATGGTTCTTTCTTTACCTTTACTCCAACAACTGCTGAGTATTATCGATCATGTTATTTCACTTTGATTTATGTAAAAATGTATTAAATAAATATTTACATATAAATCGAAAATCAACTAAAGCAAATATGCTAATGTTCGCTTTGTACTAAAATTAAATGAAAGATGGCTACACTATTTTTAGATATTCTTGTCAATAATCCGAAAAAAAAAAAAAAATGTATAATAATATCAGGAATCTTTACTGAATGAAAATCTCATGAAACCTACCTTCCGTATCTTTAATGACACCAATATACTATTTTCTTTATTCTAAACATTTCGAAAACCTTTAAACTAGAAAATCAACACCATTCCGGATTAAACCATATTCATTGTTTCGGCTTCCAAAGCAGTGCTTGCAAAAGCCAAACTAAAGATCATTATCTCGCAACAGAGTCGTTTTAAACACAATTTCCGATCCCATTTCCTCCAATCTGCTCCACCCCCCCCCCCCACTCCCCTCCTTCGGAAGAAACCGAAAATTATCTCTGCTGTTCTGCAGTCTTTATCAATTTTCGTGCCGACTCGGGTTGCAGTTTTCCAAACAACGGTCTCCCAGGACTTTCGATTTCTCATTAAAAACAAACAAAATCCATTTGTCTGCCATGCAATCGACATTAGCGCTGAAAAGGAGCAGTCATTAGTATCTTAAATATCACGCTTTGGGCCCTCTCCTCGTCACTTTATGATTCTTTATCCCCGTTTATGAGTTGATTCGTCTTGTCAGGATGCAGAGGCATAGGATAAAGATGCATTTGGGGTTGATTGATCTTTGAAATGGGGATGTTGGATGAAAGCGAAAGGTGAAATTATAGGAGTTGAGGAGATGAAGAAAATAAGGGAAAGGTCGAAAAATACTTTTGAGTTCTCTGATACTTTCTTCTGTTGAGCATTAGTTTCACTATCTCGTGGCGCTGACTTCAAGGTGAGAATTTGGTTGCATAAGACAAACCATAAGGAATTAAATATTTAAAATCAACTAGCCACCTTTGTCGACAAGTTTGTTCACCAAAATTATTAACTTATTAGGCTATTAAATTATTAATATGGGATGTATTTATTTAAAAACAAGCAATATAAAAAAATTAAGTCAATTCCTATTTTCGCAAGAATTGAATACGCATTTTTCACCTTCACGCCTTATGCCAGTTAAAAGTCAAAATAGTTTGAGAATTTAAAAAAAAAAAATCACTAAAACGTGGTATAAGTAAAAACCGTCTGGTTTAAAAATTTATCAACTGATTTGTTTAAATTCTTCTAAGTAACTTAAGAAATAAATTATCTATTTTCTGCATTTTCTGTTTGGACAACAAACCTCGATATAATAATATTTAATTGTATATATTATTATTGAATATTATTATATCGGGTTTAATAATATATTTTATTATTACCTTTTAACTAGACATTAGATTTAATTATGAGATTTCCACCAAAAGTTTTTATCAAAAATTTAAAATTTGAGAACCAAATTTGAGAGTTAAAATATGAATTATATACATATAAATGTAACTTTCCAAACACAATCACTACAAACAAAATTCAAACGGTTTTAGGAAGAAAAAAAACTCTTCAGAAATAAATATGTTGAAATTTTTTTTTAAAAATGATATTCTCGACAAAAATCAACGTAGCCATCTATCCTTAAAAAAATTCATGGTCAGTTATACAACCTAAAAAAAATCCTAACACGGTTACAGAAACTTAAAACAAATAACACACCAAAATGAACTTTTTATGAGGGAAAATTTTATTTCTTTGATATGCAAGCATTAACCTTACTATTTTAAGGATCTGTGCACTCAAAAAGTAATCCGATAGTACAGCAGAACAATTCCAATGAAAGCCTTGTATCCATAAATTTGTGTTCCTTTAGAAAAAAAAGTAATAAAAGTTCAACAAAAATACACCTGGAATAATAAAATAGCACAGTTTGCATGACAATTCGAGTATTTAATGTTTATGCTTCGTCTAGTCATAATAGACTGTTACATAAATATAAGCTTAGAGTTTCTTTTATTTAAAATCTTTTTCCTTTAATTAATTATGAAAGTAAGAGTTGTGGTAAAATTATTTCTTTTATGAATGTAAAAATAAGAATAGTTCTCAAGAATCTGCAGGCTAACTAAAACCTGAAGGAAAATAAAAAAAGCGGAATTTTGCATTTAAAAAGGCGATGTGTTGAAAATGTATAACAGATACGTAACTTCTTCACTTTTGTACTAAAAGACATAATTAGATCACATCTCCATTTAAATTTTAAAGTATTTTGCAATTAAACTTTTAGTAAGTTTGCATCTAAAGATACATTGATTGTTGAATCTTTGAAAGAAAATGCACCATGGGAAATAAAATTAAAATTATGAGCTGAGTGGAGTTAAACAAAACGAGAGAACGATCAGAAAGTATTTTTTATTTTCCTGATTCTATCATATTTTAAGACACCATTTAGCAAGTGAAAGACAAAACAACTGTTTCTAACATACAGGAATAAATATTGTTACGAATTCTGTAAATTGGTGTAATTTGTCTTATGATAATGAATGTTATATGTATCCCATTGTATTTCAATAGCAAGTTGCCAAATTGGCGAGATATTGGCTCATTGGCGATGTTTTAGGCAACTAATTTTTGTCGCCAAATTTGGCGACGTTTCGCCAAGTTTGGCGACGGAAGTTGGAAACCTTGGCGACAGAGAGAATTTTCTAGAGGGATCCTGATTTCTTGAATTCTCTCCAAGGTTCTGGATTTTTCTAATATGACATAACTTCCTGTTAGTGACGTCACTTCCGGCAGAGAGCATATAAAAACAAGCACGAAAGATTAGGAGTGGTATTTTTATTTACACAGCTAAAAAGTTTCGAGACCTAACTCGTAAATTTTATCCCTTAATTTCTCGAAACTCCAAAATGAGTAGACAAAATAAAATGCTTATTTACTCTGTCTACTTGCGTCCAGTATTAACTTATGCCTGCCCTGTGTGGGGATATGCTGCCAAGACTAATCTTAGACTTATTGAACGCCAGCAAAATAACTTAATTAGAAATTTCTGCAATATGAAATACTACATGCCCAATACAAATATGTACTTATGCCTAGACTATCCCCCTCTTAAAAAATTCATTAAAAATCTAGCCACTAACTTCTTTAAAAACATGGATAAGAATGAAAATGAAGCAATAGCTAAAATCCCTAAATATAAACCATCTAAAAACTCTAGAAGACCCCGTAATGTACTACTTTAATTTATCTCAGCCCCTTAGTTTTTCTTCCTAACTTTTATTTTTTTCAAACTCAAATTATACTGTATCTCAATAGCCAATTCTAGCTCACAAGCAGTAAAAACTTACTAAGCCCAACGGCAGCGTACCCCCCCCCACACACACACACCCTAACATCAGACAATCACAATGAGTCCTGACACTCGTCATCTCCAAATTTCGTCGAAGACGGCCACGGCAGTATAGACAGCAAAGCACTGTGAAGTCTCTCCTTACCGGGGATAAGCCCCTGCCGGGGCTAGGTGCCCCGTCAACCCAACCATCATCTAGGAGTGGTATTGGAGCCTTAGACAGCAAGCAAGCTGTAGGCTGGTGACTGAGCTATTGAATGCGCAGTGTTATTCTTGTAGTCTTCGTTAAATAAATAGCTTTATTTATTTTTTTAAAAGGATTCTGCTTATTGAATTTACTCTAAGCACATCGCAGGAAATTCGTAACAATATTAAGATTTTTTTTAAATCTGTAACTATTGAATCCACGGATCAATCTAACTTTGTTATATAATTATTGTTAAATAATTATTATTATTACTACTAAATTATTAATGTTATTGTCGATTAATTAATTGAATTATTATTATTGTTAAATTCATTTGTTAAAAGTAAATCACTCACAAAAAATATAATTTGATTGTAAATGGCATGAAACATATGTATTTCAAAGTTCTATTACAGAAATTTAGCTAAATCAATACAACTCTTTACTTAAACACGAAGTGTAATCTATCTGAAAATTGTAAGAAACTGTACAGCTAGAGGTTAGCTTTCAATATTTAAATATTCTTTTCTAAAATGAAGCTGTTTCTGAAAGAGTTTCACGAAATTTCTTTATTTACTACGTAAAAGCAATTAATGATTAAATTTACATTTCACATTTTTATGGCTTTATGGTACAAGCAAATTGTCACCAAATAATTTAGACCTGTGCCAAAAAAAAAGAAAAAAGGCTACCAAGACTTGCTCCAACCTGTGTACGAAACTCCTAACGTTACAGCCATTTTTTGCCGGTATTTCTTTGTCACAGGTCTAAATTATTTGGCGATTTTCTGCTTGCCTTCTGTTAACCGAAAAGTATCAGCTTCTTCAATTAAATGGTGTAAATAAATATGTTTAAAATTTGTTAAAAGACCAAAAGTATGAAGAATCATTAGTTCATCTTATAGCTTAATTAAAAATTTAAATCTTAGTAATCTACTTCCATGGCAATTCAAGTCAAATTATGTGTCTTTAATTGAATATTCAGATTCAAGGGATCTCTAGATGTGGTTTGGTTTTCAATTGAGAATTTTTCTATATTTTATATTTAATATTACATAAATACATAAAGATAAAGGATACAAAAATTTGAAGATAAAGAAAGAAAGGCTTTCTAAGGCTGTGGTATTAGCCCTCTTCTTTCGGTAGGTATTTAACAATTAGAGAACTCTCAAGTAGGCCTAGGTTTCCTTCAAAGCCTAACTAATGCAACTATTCAATCCCTTCCTCCTCTTATAATTTAGAATTAAAAATGGAAGAAAGAGACTTGCAACAATAGATACTATTTGGATATACATATTTCTTGCTATTAATAAATCTTTCATGTCTGTGGCTGGCTTCTTTATAGTCTATCAAGAAAACTGAAATTGTACTATATTTGTATGCAATCATGTGATCAACCTTCTTTTTGAATTCGTTAAGTCTTGAATAACAGATTCTTGCAGTACATTTAGATTGATGGCGAGGGTACCAAATACATAATGCTTTCTCTTTTTCATTGAGATCATGGATAAAGATTGCTTTTGTATGTTGTGTTTGTGAATGCCAGCTACTGTTAGATATGAAAGAATATAATATTTAATTTGCATATCTATAGATAATATTTACGTTTTAGGGAAGCTTCTGCCTTGAACTTGAGTATAAAAATAGTGGAATATAGCGACAAAGGCTGTTTTCCCCTGGGTGCCGAAAGGTTACAATTAGTGGATATCAAAATATTTAAGAGCTTGAATAAAGAAACTTGCTTGCGAGAGCTTGAGACAAAAACAAAAGCAAATGAGATGCTCGGTTCTTCAAATTTAAGTTTTTTTCCCAAAGTCCAATTCTGTAAGCTGTATACTTTGAGCACTTTAATAGAATGTGGTAGATGTTATTGTCTTCGTTATACTTGATGCATAAGGAGTTGTCAGAAAGATTGAATCTGTATAATCCTTTTATCCCATATTGCCTTTCTGCTTTATAAAAAATGTATATACTGCTTTATAAAAAATGTATATACTGCTTTATAAAAAATGTATATACTGCTTTATAAAAAATGTATATAAACATAGCGTTTTACTCGCTTTATGAATGATAAATAACATGATAATAATGAGAAATAAAATGATAAATGAAATTTGAGGGTTATTATACCAATATTGTTTGAAATATTTAATGAAAAATATTATTGGGTCTTAGTAAGTATTTATATTGCATTTGATAGTGAAATGGTAAAAGAAAAAAAGTTAAGCTTTAATTAAAACAATATTATTTATTAATTCTACTATTAGACACACCGTTTGTGTCAACCCTAATGAATAGAGTCCTTATTTGTTTACAATTATTTTTCCAGCAACGGAAATTTATCCTCTCTCTGTAAGCAATCGTCTGAATACCTAAGCAATGCATGTATTAAACCTGCATTAAAAATAATAATAATGAAAGTGTCTAGCATATATCAGATGAAGAAAAAAAAGAAAAGAAAACAAAGCCTGAGAGAGAACTCTGTCAATTTGAAAAGAAAACCTGATCGTGAAGCTGCTACGTCGGTGGCAAAATGCGAAAAATTGAATCAATATTTAGTCACTGGAGATATGTATGAGAAAGAATGTTTTCACAGTGAGGCTTTGAGTTTTCAATCCGCAGTAGGCCGATCTTCAAATGTATATTGTCATCATTTCCTTCAACTCTTTCCGGCTTTCCATCTGCCTAGTTACGTTTAAAGCTAGGCTGCATTTTAATATTGCCAAGAAATGTATGCATATGTAATAGGTTTTGCAAGAGTTCTGGGTTTGTGGCCAGAAAGATTGTGTTACATTTTGCATGTTGAGGTGTGACGGGTCTCAACAACGGAACGATTGTTCATATACCACTCATCACAGAAATTCATATATCTCAAAAAATTATGCCAATATGCCATTTATATTGAAAGGGTTGCAATTTCTAGTGAAATGAACTTTCGCCATGATTATCAATAAGTCACAGGGGCAGAGTTTTATAAAAGTTAGTCTGATTATTAGTGATCAAAGTGCAATATTTTCACATGGTGGGTTGTATGTAACATTGTAAAGAACAAAATCTAAGGCTCGAATTAGAATCTAGACTAAATTAAGCAGTATTTAAAATATTGTTTTATAAGATATGAAATATAAAAATATAAGATTCTCTTAGTAAAAATTAAGCAACATGAAATATTATATTAGTAAGTATCTGTTAACGGTTTTAATACAAATATTATTTAGTTTGTTTAAAAATATTTTATTTCGTGTTTTAATTCTTCATTTTTACCTAAAAAGTCAAAATTATGATGAAAAGTTTTCCGAATTTTAACTAATAATAAAATAATTTTTTTTAATTTTAAATTGGGCCTTTTTGTTCATGAAATTCTTAAAACAGTTTGTCTCCAATTAATTTTGTCGTCTGAAGAGAATAAATCAAACACCACTTACTTTATTCGAGGATAACATCGGGATTGGGAGTGAAAACCAGCATGGGTCGAGGCCCCTTAGTCTTTGGATAAAAATATTTATTGCTATGATCAAATCTTTCATGGCAGGTGATTCGCTCTACCCTGGAATTGGAACTTGTATTAAATTTGTATACAATCATAATATCGATCTTCTTTTTGAATAAATTAAGCCTTGAATAAGAGAATCTTGCACGACCTCTGGCGATGGTAGCAAACACATAATTTTTTCTTGTTTTCACTCAACACATCATGGATGAAGATTGCTTTAGTTTTTACTGGTTGTGAATGTCATCCAGTGCTGAAAGGATATATAGACAGTTTCGATGGATCCCATTTACATATTATTCAAGTCTATCCCTTCAAGTTCTATCCTTCCTCGTCTTCGCATTTGCTTGTCTCTTTCATGCTGATTGCGATTCTACTAGAGAGCAAAATTATCGTTCCAAATTGAAAGGATGGAATTTGCTATCTTTTCTGTTAAATAATTGAATGAGGGACTGTTCACATACTGGCAATTATTAGTTTTAACAGAAAACTATGTACCAAAAAAGAGATTCCATGGAATTGTCGTTTCCGTTTATCTTTATTTGAAGCTTCGGAATAGACATTTGAAATTTAGATGTTACTTGTAACGTGATTTCTTTGTTTCTAATGAAAAGTTGTCTCAATGGCATGAGGCCTTTTTGTGATCAGCAATTCTACCTGTGTTAACAGTCATTGCAAACGTTATTTGCATTTTGCAGAATTTTCTTTGGATGCTGTAACATCAGTTCAGTTCGGTTCTATTAGCATCTTTTTTAAAAACAATACCGGGGCTGTTTTAATATAAACCTCGTAATTTAAAACCGAGGTTAGATGATGAGGGGAGCACCTGAACAGGCACCCTCCTCTTCAAATTTCCACACCTTACCAGCAGGAGGACGATTGGTCCTAGCGGAGTTAACGTGCACTTGACCTGATACATGACTATTCAATGGCGAAATCGGGTCATGAACCTGAAATTCTCTAGTTTTGAAGTCGAGACCTTCCTAACAGGCCACCGCAGCCCCGCTTGTAGGATGAGATAGCGGATATGAAGCATTTACCTAATGTTGGCTATATACCCAGTCAAAGCAATGCATTTAATGAATTTAGATATAGTGTATTGTATTTGTGAAGCACACACAAATATAAGATGACACCTTCACTATTGGCTTTAAAATATTGAATGTCACTAAATTAGATGGCTTTTATTTTCAAAAGCTTTTAATGAAGAAATTTTTTCTGTTATGCATGTATATACCAAGGCGTTAATTGAAATTCCATGTTAAAGTGCTAGTCGAGACGTATTCAGATCTCAGTTAAAAAAGAATAGTTAATTCTCGAATCGGAATGAAACTTAGAATTAAAATGATTAGAAAAGCAATAATATAAAGAAAATTTTCTTTTTTTTTCTCTACCATTTGGCTTATTTATTTTTTTACCATCTGCAAATTTCCCTTCTCGCCATCCATCTGCTCTAGTACTTCCAATGGAAAACTTTTCTTACAATTTCGAGCTCCTAATTCAACTCGCTGATTATTCAAGCCAGGGCATTTGAATAATTCTCATTTAGGAATAAGGAATCGCTGGGACAAACAAAATAACCATTAAGAGGGCCGAAACGCAATCAGAAATTCTTAAATTAAGTTACCGAGCAATTACTGCTGTTTCTGTTTCTCATCGAAATTGTCACGTGGTGTAATTAACGACGGAGGCTTTTTCGCGCTGCGATAGATAAGGAAAAAAATGTGCTCGCATGTATCACGTTATAATGACGTTTTTGGAGGGAAAATGGCATGGTGCCTAATGGAATCCATTTTTCGATTGCTGGTGTAATAGAAGTTAGCTCGATATTGAAGTCACTTCTCTCCACCTTACGCGTTTCCTTTTGGAGATAACTGTAGCGTTTTTTTTTTTACTAGAGAATGTAGACCCTCGGGGGGGGGGCACCTCGAAATGAGGATGAGATGCTTCCGGCATGGTGGTCTGATCTCGCCACCCTGGAGGGTACACTAATAGGTGGGGGATCTGGCTCCCCCCATCGATGACGGGACGTACTTCCTTCGGGGAGGGTTGTACCGTGGCCGGTGACGGCCCTTAGGACTCAACCCAGTTCCCGCCAATTGCTGTTGCGGCGGTCCGGTCATTCAGTTTTATGGTTTAAATCCGTGTGCCTTAGGGCAGGTCGGAGAGTTAGAAGGTTGACTTACTATAGAAAGTACAGTAGTCGTAAAAAAATTTGAACTCAAGATTTTGACGAATCTCCACTTTTTAGATCTTCCTGAGTTAAAAAACAAACAAACACATTTTTCGAAAATGACCGCCCATCTATCTGTCTGTGACGAAGATAACTCAAAAACTCTTTGAGCTAAACGGATGAAATTTGGCACATGATCTTCACACAAAATTTGTAAATTTCTGCCAAATTCTGAGCAAATCCATTCACAGGATGTCTGTCCGTCCTGTTCGAATATAAATTATCACGATAACTACAAAACTAAGAGATTTAGATAGATAAAATTAGGTGCAAAAATTTAAAATCTATATTTTAGACACCAATAAAATTTTGAACAAAATCCAAGAAGTGGTTGAATGTCTATCTGTATGTACGTTTAGAAACATGTAGATGCGATATATAAAAAACGAAGCGACTTAAATATTTGAAATTTGATATGGGATTTTGTGACTATAAGTGTAGTTTTATGTCAACAAGTTCAACGTCTATATTATAGACACCAATCAAATTTTGAACAAAATCCAAGAAGTTGTTAAACGTGTATCGGTCTGTACATTCAGAAGCATGTAAAGGCAATAACTAAAAACAGAGCAGGTTAAATATATCAAAATTTCATACGGGATTTTGTGACTATAAGTGTAGTTTTATGTCAAATTTTTGTTTCAATCGATTGGGAAAACGCTTTTAAAATAGGAATTCTCTTTCCGGATATTATTAACCGCATGTCAGGGATTAATCGTAAAAATATTAGTAAAGATACCATGATATATTCAATAAAAATGTTAAATTCACGCCAAAGGTTGATATTTCGTAACGATTGAACGCCAATACCATGCAAGGAGTTTTCTGAGATAACAAACATCTTTGTTAGAGACAATGCGAGAAAGCTTATGCGAGAGAGCTTTTGAGAGATCGCTCATGCTGGTTAATGTTTGAATTTATTTGTTTTATTTTGTACTAGCCGCCTTTATCGACCAGCCGGTTCGCCAGTTTTAATGCTCGTTAAAATTTTAATAATTAAATATTTTATGTAATTCCCGCTTTAATAGCTTCTTCATTAAAATATTTTAAAACTTCAAATTTCAATTCACTCAATATTATAAAGGCCTTCAGTCATAATCTGTATCTCTCTAATTTTCTGTTAGCTCCCATAGAATTTATGCTTTAAATTAAAGTGGAAAGGACTAATATGCAATTAATATAATAAAATTTTTTACTGAAACAAAGCATTTTTTTGTAATATGATTACTGAAAACAGAGTCACTGAGCGTTTACACTTTATGGGCACTAAAAAATATCCTTCTTAATTTATGTAATATCTCAATAATTTGTCAATAATTTTTTTTTCAGATTCATCGTGAGCAGGTCTATTAATTAACAATATTTAATTTTAAATGTATCAAACACTAAGAAAATAAACAGAATCGTTTAAAATAATCGGTCGAAAACAGGCAAAAAAAATTACTTAAAAAACGATTAACTTAAACTAACATAAATACAATTTAATTACAAAAGCATACAACTAAACTAAAAATAATTCAGCTTTCGTTGAAAATAGATGTAAACAATCAGAACACAATGCGCATGCGTGAATTTTCAACGCCAGTTACGGTAACGCAAATGCGTGAATTTTTCTATGCCAGTTCGGGTAACGCTATACAGATTAGAAATTTTTAATTTCCTTTATTCTGTTTTAATTTAATTCAAAAGTACTTCAGAATGAATCTAAAAGATCGATTAATTAATAATGTTTAATTTTAAATGCCTCAAACATTAAGAAAATAAACAGAATCGTTTGAAATAATCGGCCGAAAATTGTTAACCCTAGCCTCATTAGTGTTGGAAAAAAACTGGAGCCTTACTCATTTGGCGGTGGGGAAAAGGAAAAGATTTTTTTGGCGGGAAAGTTAGTTTTTAATAAGGAATTGAAATTCTAATTAAAAATTAAAAAAAGGGACCCCAGGTACACATTCCCGACCTCCAAGGTATACATGTAGCAAATTTGGTAGCTGTAGGTCAAATGGTTTGGCCTGTAGAGCGCCAACACACACACATTGAGCTTTATATAAGTATAGATTTCTTTCTAGTAACATCTAAACAATACGACTTATCTTTTGTTATCGTTGTCACTGTTTTCTTGCCGTTCATGTACCATAACCAGTATTAAATGCTATTATACTGAAGATAATTTTTTAGTTCATTTTTATAATCAGGCTTCATGCCAAATGAAAGACCGACGCTCATTTGTTAATGAACTTCAAGATATTTTTATCTTTTCAGAAAATCCATCGACAAAATGCCGGCATTCCTGTCTTTTATTTTTGATAGTGGTAATTTTCAGTAGGTGTTTTAATGCTTTAACATGGAAGATAACATTTTGAAAGATAATTTTCATTCCAAGGCTCGGTGCCAAATGAGAATCTGAAGCTCATTTTGAATCAACCTAGGTGAAAATTTTTAATCCGTTGCCAACTCTGACGACGAAACCGTGTCTGTAGTGTTTAATTATTTAGAAGAATAAAGAAACATCTGGATTTTAAAAAATATTAAAGGAAAGGTTCTGAAACCGATGTCGAGATTAAAACGTGTCATACATGAACTTTAAGTTTAATAATTATGTACATTTTGAAATCGATGCTAAATACGTATCTACTTCTGTTTAGTAGTATAATCATGATGATAAAAATCTTATTTATAAATAAATTTGTAATGTTTAGACTCTAATAATTTATCGGGGTTGGTACAGGTGTAAAAGAGACCGGGATAGCCTCGTTGGTAGAGCAATGGATTCGCGTCCCTGAGGTTGCGAGTTCGAACCCCACCGGCAGAACCGTGCCCGCGTGCTTGGTGGCTGACGAGCGTATAAATCTTTCGTGTCTACGAAGTCCTCCAAGTCAAGAGTAATAAATACCACTGGGGGTACTGGATCGGAAATGATCGTTCTTTGATTCAAGTCTAAATTACGATCTGTGAATGCGTGAATGAAGTCTGCCACGTAAACATGCTTGTAGCGCCCGTGTAGTTAAGTACTTCTCTTGGTTCTAGATGGCGCTACTGTAAAAACTAAAGACGCTACACGGGGTGTAACAACGTATACACATTTTATAGCTCTTGCATTTGAAGTTACATTCAATTTTCACTTTGGAGGAAACTGCATTTTTATAAGAACTTCAAGATTTTGCTGTTTTATCTGTATTCTAATAACTCTACAAATTATTAAGCATATATCACCTCTGCGTTCAGCGCTCCACTGTAGGTGAGAAAAGTATGTTAATTATGTTACCAGATGCTAATCTGGAGCACTTCGGAACTATTGGGTAACCTGGGATCAAATATTGACATATGGTTGATATTACATTGAATGTTTTTCACTAATGGTAAGTATGGTTGGGCCCAAAGACTTCAAATTGTTGAATGCCAGAGACTGTGGCCAGATAAATATTTAAAGGGTTTTTTTTTATGTAATCGAATACCTGCTTATAATGAATCCATACGTAAGAACTGTAAACAATATCCCCGCAATTTTTATGTATTACAATGAATGGGCTTGGTGGCCCAGTGGTAAAGTCTAGGCTTCTGCCACGAAGAGTTTCAGATTCGAGACCCGATTCCACCAAAGAACTGTCGTGTAAGTGGATCTGGTGCGTGTTAAATTCATCGAGGACAAACATCCTCTCACTGGTGTGGTATGGAAGCGTGGAGATGGAGCCGTCATCTCAGGCATCGTCCTCGACATCTGTCCGTGGTACAAAATTGCGAAATCAGACCCTAAATACCTCTAGTGTTGCTTTAAAACATGGCGTTAATATAGTCGTGGCTACGAAGTCCTCCAAGTCAAGAGTAATAAATACCACTGGGGGTACTGGATCGGAAATGATCGTTCTTTGATTCAAGTCTAAATTACGATCTGTGGATGCGTGAATGAAGTCTGCCACGTAAACATGCTTGTAGCGCCCGTGTAGTTAAGTACTTCTCTTGGTTCTAGATGGCGCTAAACGCTACGATATATGTGACTATCATGCAATTTTTTTATATTTTCCAAAACTATAACACGATATCATCATTCTTTGAGCCAAAAATTGATTTCGAGCGAAAAGAATCAAACAGTGCTGATATATAGATTATGAGTTTTAAAAATAAGATTTAAAAAATTTCCTGTTCCTTTCTTCATGATTTTCTGAAGATAAACTTTATTGACATTATTAAATTATCCGAAGGAATTCTATTTTTGATTGATATGGCTTTTTTCCTCGTATTCAACAATGATTATTTCCATGCATTTAACCATGATTTTCTCTTCAATTTATTTTTTTCTTATAATATGTTGCATTAATATTATTCCACAAAAATATTCTTCATGAAATCTAATCCGTTCAATACCAAATTAGATGCAGCAATCTTCAAAATTTGCCATCAAAACAAATAACACTAATTCAGTGTTATCCGACCAAACAAGAAATGATAATCCACCATAAATATTAATACATACTTGTTCCCATAATTTCTTGACATACGCCATTATCATTCCCAATGGTTAGAACAACTGATATTCTGAAAAAAAGGCGAGAAAAAAATGAATTGCCAGGAAAGAAAAGAAAAACGATATGCCTCTCGAGAGGCGAAAAAAAGCAGCAATTAGTCATTACCGTTATTATAATGAAAATCTTGCCTGTTTCTAGAGACATCGAATCTAATAACAGCAAAACCATTTTGACGTACAGTGTTATCATAGTAATAGCGTAATCCATCATTACCAATAGCACCTGGCCCGGCTCTTCCATTAAGTGCGTTCAACGGGAATATCTTCCGACTACCATTTTTTTTTTCACTCCCAGTTCTTATTTTTCTTCTCCCCCGAACTTGTCCCTTCTCTTTTTACTTTTCCTATCATTTATTTTCTTCAGCCACTTCATTGTTGCCCCCCGACTAATGCTCAGTCGGGTACTTCCGATGTCGATGGTAAAGGTATCTCACTTCTTTTCCTGAGACATGCCCCTGCTCTTGAAAGAGTGAAAGTTACGGTCATCGCCCAGGGCTAGTTGAGTGATGAATCTGCTCTAGTATCTTGCTGGGCCTGAAGGGTGGGTTTTATTAGTGGATGTGTCAACACACCAGGGAGGACGTGGCGGCTGGGAGATTAAACTTTCAGTCGAGTTGGAGGAAGTGGAGTCGTTGTTTTGATGAGAAATTTTCACTTTGATGAAGTCCGCCTGGATTTAAAAGGCTTTATGGCGGTAGAAATGAAAGAATGAATCTGTTCCTATCCGTTGTTTCGCAGCTATTGTTCCTGGTCCACGATGATAAAGGGTTGTAATTAGAACATTTTACGAAAAGAGCTTAGTGGAGGAATGAAGTTTTGATAAATGATTGCTGAACTCCGTGACGCACAAAGTTACAAGGTGCTTACTAATAATAGTTCTAAATTCCTGATCTTCATGAGTCTCCTCCACCCCTTTAGAACAAAAAATAAGTTTTGGAAGCCTGCAAGTTAGAATCACAATGGGGGAAAGACGATAAAATGGGCAGACCCATGAAATTGGGTTAATAATCCTTATACCAAAATTGTAAGACTCGGTCAAATTTTACAGAAAATTGATTTGTGAAAAACTAGTTTATTTGTATCCACGCAAATACGGACTGACGTAATGTTACACAAGAATGAAATATGAGTTACAATTTTAACACCCTTAATATAAAGTACATATAATTTTGGAGAAAATTCATGAAAAAGTTGACTGTCTATTAAGATTAAGGTTCTTGAAAGAAAGAAAAGAATGGTTCTACTCCTTTTGACGGTTTCCCACATTCTCAATTTTACTATATACTGAAGTAAAAAGAAATAATCATCACCTAGAAGTTACTTTATGCAAAAATTTGCTTTCAGTTTTTTTAAAAAAAGTTATGAAATAAAGTGGAAGAAATGGAATTGGCGACAACATTTTCAACTATATCCATAAAGGCTTAAACCTGAAAACTTTATATATTTAAATGAAAAAAAAAAAAACACAATATGAAGTAGAAATGCAATTAAAAAATAAAACAGAATGAAACTAATAGAAAAAAATCATTTAACTAAAATAAATTAAAAAAGTAAGCAACATGTTATTTTGTGTTATATCGAATGGTAATTTTTTTAATTGAAACTGTGGGGAACAAAACAGGCGTGAATTTTAGAAGTAATATTAATTTATTTGTAAAATCAACCTACTCATATCATTAACTTTTTTCCTTAATAGTGAGAACCCTTGCTATGAGATTGCTACTACCACATAATTTAGAAATTTAGTTGCAATTTTAAAAATGTAAACTTTTGAAAAATTCATAGTAATACATCTAATGTAGAAGAGCTCTAACAGAATGGAATCAATGTCCTATATTTAGGATTTAAAATGATCCCACTATTAACATTTAAAGATTTTGATTCATATTTCTATTGACAGAAAATAGATAATGCTGATTTATCTTCAAAGTTAATATATTTCTGTTTTTCTTTTTATGTACATATAATAGAAAATGCTGATTTAGCATTCAAGTATATAACAAGAGTAAATTCTAATGATGAATCAAAATTTAAACTAATACGTTATTTCATGTTATTTAGATTTAGAAATAGTTTATTTGCGTGCAAATATATTTATATAATATGTATGTATGTATGTACGTACGTATGTATGTATGTACGCACGTATGTATGTATGTATGTGTGTGTGTGTGTGTGTGTGTGTGTGTGTGTGTGCGTGCGTATATATATATATATATATATATATATATATATATATATATATATATATATATATATATATATATATATATATATATATATATATATATATATATATATATATATATATATATATGTGTGTGTGTGTGTGTGTGTGTGTGTGTGTGTGTGTGTGTGTGTGTGTGTGTGTGTGTGTGTGTGTGTGTGGCACGAACTTACAGTGGGAAAACAAGTACGCTTCAATTTCTCTGATAAAAATGAAAGAATTGCTTCTGCTGTTGTCTAATAAAAGAGAATTCTACTAATAGGGAGTAATGGTTCTGTTTTGCTGCTTTTGTTTAGCAATAGTTTTATTTAGCAACGATAAATGGATAAAGGTGTCTTAGATAATGAATAGTTCCTTACGAATGTACATGATTCTGATGCAATAAGTATGTTCTGGGTGATAATATAGGAAGTTTCCAAAGGTTAAAGGAAATCTGCAATTAAATGAAATTATGATGAATGAATATTAGATAGTTCAAATAATTATTAATTTGAAAAATAAAATGATATATAGAGATTAAACCGCTTAGGGATCAAACACTTCAAGACAATAAATTTAAGATCTCGCATGCGAGTTCTTCTTAAAATAAATCATACTTTTATATAGGATCTTTTTTGGATTCTCAAAAATATCTTACACTTGACATTTTAAGAAAATACGGAGGTAAATAAAAACAATTTGTTATTGTTGTAAAAAATTATTTAAAGTAGTTATACTGCTTAAAAGCTTATGCAGAGAGGGAGCAGTATTTGTTACCCATGCTTTATTTTCTTGTTATCGACATTGTTTTTCTATATATAGATAAAAGAATATTTTTGATAAGAATAACTTTTGTGTTGGAACTTGTAATGTAATTTTAAACTTTTAACATAATATGAAAGAACATTTGAATGAATTTTTGTTACATAATTAAGGGGAATAAATATTGTCTGATTCTGAATTTAAAATAATTGTACAAAGGATATTGATAAATGATATCTTTGCTTAATGTTCTGCTATAAAATTTCTATATTAAAGGAAATTAATTTTGTTGGCCCCGTTATTTTGTTGTTTGATTAAAATGAAGAGTTGTAGGATGAAGCAATCACTGATATTTCTTCGGATTAATTTCTTTGAATAGATACGTAAATTTAGAATACTTTAGTGATTCTAACTTTTAGAATACTTTAGTGATTTAGTGATTCTAGCGATTTAGTGATTACACAATCTTTTTCAGTTTTTTACATTCAGCTAAAATTCTATTATGCAGATTTATTTATATATTTTCTTAAAATTCAATCATACAATATTATTTTTTTGAGATTGCAAACTTTGAATTTACTATCAAACAATTTGATTCGTCTATTAAAAAATTTATATCTAGAAATTTAAACCTTTTCCACGACCTTAGTTAATTTTTAATGGTTGATAAACTAATTGGTGGAAGTGAAGAAAAAAGCAAACAAGTGATCGGAAGGTTCTATTTCTTATGAATTTATTTGGAAACCTTCTCTGATAGAAAGAGACAGCTGGCAGCGAGAAATCTGACGCCCCTTCCAATGCGTAACACCAAAGTATTTTCCGGGAATCGTTTATGAGAATTTTAACATGAGTCACTTTACTACCTAGGCAGTCATTTGCTCATGACGTAATCATTATGAGTTAAATAATGATTTCGTCAGAAAACTGATGAAAATAATTATGATTACGTCATAAAGACTGAAAACAGTGAGATTAGATGCATAAATATTGCATTAATTCAGAGTAAAAGCATTCGAAAAAAATTATAATAATAACATTGTCAAATATTACGTTAAATTATTATAATTATTTTATATGAATTTTTAATGATTTAAATTATTAATGATTTTATAACGAAATTCATTGACTATATTTGAAAATTACATTTGATTTTTTTTTTATTTTATCCTATCCGGAGTAAAAAAAATTATATTTGTCCAAAATTTCGAACTTAATTTTAACTAATCTCTACGTTTCAAATATCTCTGAGTTTGAAAGATGCGTTTTTGGCATGATGCCTATCTGTCTATGAACCCTATAACTCAAAAACGCTTTGACTGGATTGAAATGAAATTTGGTATATGTATTTTATACAAAATTTATAGAGTTCTATCGATTTTTGAAGAAAATTCATTCTGAGTAAATGTATTGATTATTTGGCCTAATTATTCTAATCGGTCTAGTTGTGAGAGTACAAGTTCACTCGATTACTATAAAATGTGAGAAAGTAGAAAGATAAAATTTTATACACAGGTAGATTCTGATCAAAATTTGAATCACATCTGTCAAAGGATTGACTTTCGGTCGGTCTTTACTTTCGCATGCAATCGCTCATACACACATTGACTTAAATGAAAGGAATTTGGTATGAGATTTTGTAACTACAATTGGAGCTGCGTACCAATCGGTTTAATTTCCAACAGTCGGACAAAAGGCATTCATAGTACATAAATTAGTACCACAGACAGTAAAAAGGTTAAATTCATGTCAAAGATCTATATAATGTTCGCTCTTTTGCCCTGTTGCTGAATCTCTAACTAAACAGCGCTTCCTCTCTATCTTAACACAATTAGTAAGTGAATTATTTTTATTCAAATAATGATTGCCGCACAAACATCTCGTCTGTCAATATTGCTATCACAATCATTTTCTCTATCTCTCCAAGATAGCAAGACCACTTTTATTCTATCAATTTGAAACTATATAGAAATTCTAGAGGAAGATTTCTTGGAATCTTGGAATACCGCCAAAAACGGAGAATAAACAAAATAGATTTCCTGGATTTTCCCTTTTTGCGTGCCCTGTTGCAATATAACCCAGCCTCACATGCAAAGAAGTAGAAAAGAATATTAATGTCTTCGAAACAAACATGTTACACGATAGCACGGTCTCCAAAGATTTGGTCCCTGTTGTTTATATTTCGCAGGATTTCGCAAGGTGGAAGGAATGCGATTTCTTCGGAAAAATATAAATTCTGAAACATGGCGAATTATATCAGAACAAATCTTGTTTGAATATGTATACCCTAAGATACAAGAAAAGAAGGAAAATTGTCGAATTGTTCTAGATGTATCTTTTCAGACAAAATATAGTAAAATAATGCCAAAAAGAAAATAGGGAACGAATGAAAGACGGTTTTTTCCCCTTCAAATTTTAGCATTTTATATCAAATATTCTTTTATTATATTTTGTCCTTTGCATTTGTTTTTCTTAAATTTCTATGAGTGATAATTATTGGTTAGACATAACTGTGTCTCAAAAGGACAAATTCATCGCCAAACTTTCTAAGCAATTGGCAATTATTAAAATTCCTCGCCAAAAAATGCCAGATTGGATAGCAGCAAAAAAAAGTTTTTGTTCAGAAACATCCATTTTTTTGTAGGATTAAACGTTTGCGGATTGCTAAATTTGTTGAATTATCGTTAGAAAAAAAAATTTAGGATTTGTTTACTTTATACTAGAGCAGATCTATTAGACATTGTGTTCAACAAAATGTTATAAGAAGAAAAAAATAAAACAAATATAAAAGATAAAAAAATAGATTTAAAAATCAAAAACAGAAATGCTTAAAATAATGAAATGTGATTTAATTTTTGTTAATTTCGCTGAGTTTCCGTCCTTTTCTTTAACCAAAAATTAACCAATAGCAGACCAAATTTGCAAAACAAGTCTTTAGGACTTATGTAAGATTTGAAACATGGTGATTTGTCAAAGTCTAGAATTGAAATTGTTCGTCGATTACAATTCTTTACCTTTATGTACGCTGTATACGAAAAAAGTCAAAAGCAAAACAAAACATTGTCATCTTTTATGATCTCCACACAATTTTTGCTTAAAGTATATATTCTTTGTATTACCTTTCTTAATTATTATACTTTATTATATTAGATATCTAAACAAAATATTCCTTATAATACTAATTTAAAAACTACAGCAACAAATAACTTTCTTGCTCCAGTTAACAATGTCTTCTATATTGTACGCAATCAATATTTCTTGATTCAAACAGACTCTTATATAATTAAATTTTTATAATTAAATTCAAGAATGTTGTTAATACATCACAAAGAGAGTAAAAAGAAATAAACTTGATTAAACTTCTAGTTTCTTTAAAAAAATGCAAATAATCGATTTTTTTTCCGAGTTACTTCACACACACAATTAAATTCTGAAAGACCAGATTCTAATTTATTTCAGCTCAGTCTCACTTGCTTATCGGATTTTTCAAATCTATTAAAAGAAGACGCTACAATCTAATTTATATCCTACAAATTACAGCTTTCTTAAATTTTCAGAAAAGAATGTTTCGAATTCAAATTTTAAAAGAAATCCATTTGCAATGGAGAATTTTTTCCTTCATTTTATATAATTTTTTCCCTTATATGTTAATTCACTGAAAGTTTAATTAAAATTCTTAATTTGAGTTCAAGATATTCCAGAAGTTAATGAATTATGATCAATTAAATATGAACAATCATAATTTATTTATAATTAATAATATAGAGTGATTTTTGTTACTCTATGCAGTAAAAAACACTGAGTATACTTTTGAACTTTTTTTAAGCGTTTAAGAACAAAATTAAGCACAAATTTCGCAAATTTAGTAAAAAGATCACATACCAAATTTCATTCATCTAAATCATTGGGCTTTTGACTTATCAGGTTTTCATGGATTTATATACACAGATCGACAGAGTTTAATTTACTTTTACTGGTTTCAATTAAATCTTGGTACGGATTTAAAGTTTAGATGCTAAAAGTGAGCACTAAATTTTATCTATCATAATTACTGTTTTTACTAGAATCCGAGAAAGAAAAAAAAAATCAATATCGATTTTGTTCAAAATTTGATAGAAATCAATAACATTTCCATTAAGATGACATACTAAATTTTATACATCTAGCTCAAAGCGTTTATGAATCGTCGTATTCATAGACAGACAGACAGACGTATTTCCAAAAAGATACTTTTTGTATTCAAGGGAGTTCTAATATGTCAAAATTCGTCAAAGTCCCGAGATCACGGCAAGAGTTTAATGAATCTAAACATTTTAGTCTTCTCTGAGTCAGAAAAACGCATTTTTGTTAGTATGTGTGTCTGTCTTTGAACACGGATTAAATTAGTAAATGCACTTACGATCAAATTTGTAAATTTGTATAAAATTCTGAGCTAAATCCATTTACAGGAAGTCTGAGCCAAATTCATTTACAGGAAGTCTGTTTATTTGAATGTACAACTACAAGTGAATTTATCTGCAAAAGGCAAAAAACTAGATAGATAAAATTTTGTATACATGTTTAGAACTAAAATAAAAATTCTTATCAAATTTTAACCATATATGTCAGAGGAGTCATCGTTTGTCTGTCTTTCTTTTCTACGCATGTAAACAGACCCCCGGGGGGCACCTCGAAATGAGGATGAGAGGCTTCCTCTATGGTGGTTGGATCTCGCCACCCTGGAGGGTACACAAATAGGTTTGGTATCTGACTCCTCCCTTCGATGACGGGACGTACTTCCTTCGGGGAGGGTTATACCGTGCCCGGTGATGGCCATTAGGAATCAACCACAGTTCCCTCCAGTGTTGCTGTTGCGGCGGTCCAGTCATTCAGTTTTATGGTTTAAATCCGTGTGCCTTCGTGACGGGTTGGAGAGTCAGATGGCTGGCTGGCTATGCATGTAAACACAACGATTCATAAAGGCAAGACTTAAACCAATGAAAATCAGTCCTTTTGCTAACGATTACAACTGCAGTTCAGCATCAAATTGTGGTATCGATTGGTTGGCAAAGGAACGCCAAAATACAGTTTCACTACAAATCATATCTTTACATCAAAGATGTATACTTCGTAAAACCATTCACTAATCCCATTCAAGATATTCGTCAGGATAGCCTGGTTGGTAGAGCGTTGGATTCGCTTCCCTTAGGCTGCAAGTTCGAACCCCACCGGTTGAAGATTCCCCGCATGCTTGATGGCTGGCGCGGGTGGTCACGAAGTTCGCCATGTCGAGAGTAATACCACTGGGGGTACTGGATCAGGGGTGATCGTTCTCTGATGTAGGTTTAAATTACGATCTGTGGTTGCGTGAATGAAGTCCGCCCCGTAAAAAAAGGTTGTGACATGTGTGTAGCTAAGTCGTTCTCTTGGCTCTAGATGGCGCTACTATAAAAACAAGAGACTCTCACCCGGCTTAAACTGTCTTCGTATCAGTGGGCTTGTCCATGGCATGTGCCATAAGGAACAACAACAGCAACAAGGTATTCACGGTCTTAACCAAAGTCCACAATTTTGAAAAATTTCAGGCAGATGACTGCCTCGAGCTATAATTGATATACTAGAAAAAAATCAGATATAAAATAGATTTGGAAACATTCATTTTCATATTCCTGTTTCACAGCACCGGTTCCCAAGTAGGTCCACAGAACTCTTTAATCATAATTCCAGCGTAAATTCTACGGCTTGATAATTCTACTTTCGAAGTTAGTAGTATTTAAAGCTTTCTCAAATAGGAAGTAATATGAAGAAACGGGCTATGACGAAATCAGAAAAAGAGGTGTTGAAAGAAGCTTAAAAGTGGAAATATTAGAGCAATGTATAAAATTACGGACATAAAGCCTTCATCAATAAAAAATCGTAGATAGAAATTAGTCATGCTGAAGCAGAAGGAGAGCTACTAAATGAAAATATTAGGGCAATGAATAAGGTTGTGATGGTTGGGGAAAATGTCATAAGTAATGAAAAATCTTAGGTGGATGATGCTTATGATGCATGAAATTCAAATGATGATATTTGAGATAATGATTCGAGGCGTCTACGTATAGTTCATTAAATCAATCGTGAATGTTTTGGTGGCGTTTTTGCAGGATAATTTTCATAGGTTAATATTCTAATTGCGAATGCATGATGAGAAAATCATTTTAAAAATTATTTTATAGATACCAAATTTGACATATTGATATTAATCATAATTAATCGAGTCGTTTGGTGTTCATTGAGAGAGAGAATTTCAAGATTTTAATTCGAACCTATATTTAAAAATGTATAAGTAAATTATTCATATAAGATATATTAATGAATAATTATAAATATAAAACTTATATAAACAAAATTAAATACTTGCATGATTTATATTATTTTTTCATAACCTTGTTCAAATACATAACCTAAAATATTATATAAAATATTTAATTACTATTCATTAATTTTTATGCGTTTGAATATTTTTAGATTAAAATTTGTTTCATTTTGATATTTGATTGTTTTTTATTGACAAAATTCATAAAATAGAAATTAAAAATAAAGTTGCTTTAGCAGATAAAGAAAAAAATAATAACTAACTGTATATCTAAAATATCTTCATTTGGTAAAAAACGTTAACACATTTAAAATACTTCAAAAATCCCTTACGCATTGGTGAAATAAGAGTCTCTCCTTTAGACATTCTACAGCCAATTTGTCCAAAGTAATCAGATTTTTCACATCATTTATACAATAGCAGAATCAAATACTGTTGATTGACAGCATATACAAATACAATTAATTGTTTACACAAATAAAATATCATACTTTTTCTGTTTAGATATCAAATTTTGGATATAATATATTCCATCTAACTAATTTTTATATATTTTTATGATTTTAAAATTTTTGATGAATATCTGCGCTTTTACCGATTGAAAAATCCTTGTTATTAAACATAACTGCAATTATATCTTATCATATGATGTAAGAAAAATATAACAATATTCAACTTGGAACTCTCTCATCTTTTATTAAACAATTCTATCTAAAATCCACCATTTTCCGATCACGATTTTCTCCTTTCCCAACCATATCTTTCAACATTCGAGAAAGCTCTTTGTGCAATTAAACGAGTTTGCCGAACACTTGGAAACTCGCTTTCGAACGCAATAGACCGATTGCTGCTGCAGTGATTTTGCCTCTGCGATGGAAGCTATTGGACAGTATACTGATGCTCCCCTGGGATTTGGTTCACAGAGATTGGAAAATGAATCTAGAAACCTTTCAGATTTCTAGGTTGGAGGGGGGGGAGGAGATTTATGTTGTGTGGGGCATGGAGAATAAAACCTACCTGAACTTGGGCTTTGCACACGGACATGTCAATTAGCTTGTCGATCTTAACTTTCCGGTAAACCGAAGCAGTGTAAATCCCTCACGATACTATTGGGAGATTGGAGTTTCGATCATGGCTTGGAAAATATTCAGAGTGAATAAAATCAAGTTCGGAAAATTGAAATTCTGCGCTCGAAGATTCTGCTGTGGAACTGATTTTTGATTTTAAGGAGAATCAGGAGCTCCTTATCAAACTTGTTTTCTTTGTATATGCTTTAGTGTTTCCTATGAATTCACTACTAATTTTGAATGCAATGCTACTATTTCCACTGCTAAATGCTTAATAGAATCAAGCTAAAATTGAAGAGACTCGGTCGAAGATTCTATTATGGAACCTATTTTTGATTTTAAGAAGAATCAGGAGTTCCTTATAAAACTTGTTTTCTTTGTATATCTTTCAGCGTTTCCTATGAGTTCTCTAATAATTTTGAATGCGAGCGCTTTCTATGAATTAACTACTAATTTTGAAAATGCAATGCTATTATTTCCATTGATAAATGCTTAATAGATTCGAGCTAGTATTGGAGAAACTCGGTGGAAGATTCTATTGTGGAACTTACTTTTGATTTTAAGGAGAATCAGAAGTTGCTAATCAAACATGCTTTCCTTGCATATCCTTCAGGGTTTCTCATGAATTCACTGATAATTTTGATTACAATGCTTCTATTTTCAATGATACATGTTCAACATAATCAAGCTAGAATCGGAGATACTTGTAAACTTTTATTTCAGATATTATTCAGCTAGTGTTTCTACATCCATTTTGCATGCGAAACGCTGTGTCACTTCTAAATAATTTTATATTTAAATAACTAATTGATTAGAATTATAATTGATCAAGTTAATTGAGTCAAACCCGATCCAGACAGACAATTGAAGAAAACTGTTTCTTTGCTAGAAAAAAATAATATTTCTTAAAACAATTTAATTTAAGGAATTTAAAATCAATGCTGTTTGCAATTTATATTTTTACTTATCGGGTTAAAATATTATTATTCAAAAGTATTAATCAAAGTACTACCTTATTCGGAGTCTTTATTCGTTTTTATACTATAAGATTTTATTTCCTGATTTTCCTCTCATAAAGAACAGCATAAAGGATTATTTGTAAAACTGTTTTTCGAATGTTTGTTTTTCTGTACTTTTATTTATACACACAGAATATCGGTTCCTTTTTATGAAATTAAATCAATTCTATAACTCAAATTACTTTACTCTGAAGTAACAGATTATCCGTATTACGAATGCTTACAGAGAATGATATCTAAAAATAAAGACAACTTGAATTACTTATACAATGCCGATGCAATTAACGCTATTTGTCCTAAGCATATTATGAAAATGTTCTTAAAGTATTCATAAACATACAAATAAAGAATAAATTAATAATTTAATAGGACAGTATAACCAAAAAAAAAAAAAATGTCGGGGTCCTGACCTAGAAGTAGCGCTTCTTCCCCGTGATCTGGGCGTCACTGGTTTGAGTCCTGGTTCGGCCATGGTTGTTCTTCCCCCTGGATTCTATCTGTGAGGTATATGAAAAAGGCCTCCTGTAAAAGGGTTGTGCAAGCGAGGGGATGGGTGTTTCTCTTCATATGAGTTACGTCAGATTTTTGCCCTCGGGTGCTCAAGGGTCTTTACCTCCAGAAGCTCTGCACCCCTCTTTCCGTTGTACTTACACGACATCATCATCAATCAAAAATAATGGTGAAAAGATCTTACAAATGAAATTTCGGATTTTTTCTTTAAATAGCTACATAAATGCTAATAGAGCCGATTTGAAATATACAGACATTCTTGTCAAGCAGCGTTTTTGATGAAAACTCAAAAAACATATATTAAATGCATACATTAAAAAATGAATGCAAAAAACAATACGTAATCGAATTAAGTTATTCCCTGTAGACATCTTTTGTCAACAAAATTCAAGAAACAATAATAGTTCGACGCATTAGAAAATAATATAATAGAGTGCAGAAAATCAAATTAAAATATTTTTGACTAATAACATTTATAACTAAAATTGAAAAGAAAGTTTAAATACACATAGAAAATTAATCCAACCAATGAAAAAATCGAATTATTGAAAATATTCCTTATATCCATCTTTTTAAACCAAAACTAAGAAAGAGTTATAAATACTTACATTAAAAAATGAATGTAACAAACTACAAGGAAAAATGTCATTAAACCATAATGGCATTCCAAACTAGCCTAATGAGAGCATGCATCATAGCATTAAATCACGTTCTTAAATAACGTCTTCCAACAGAGCCATTATTCAAAGCTCGTTCCCCCGCTTTCACAATTTTATTCATTGCTCCAATATTTCCCATCTTTTTCTCCTTTTCATTCTTTTCTACCGACCTTAAGCTACTTCATCTTCGCCATGGCTTATTTTTAATGTTGCATTCCATTACAGAAAGGTTTAGCCACAAATTACTGCGAAAAATGAGTTATTGCACTGTGAGGATTTTAATTATGAATTAAAAGGTGAAATTAATTGGGGAGCCATTCTATCAAATTAAATTAGAATTGGAAGATTTCTTGGTAAAAAGAAGGGAATGGAATCTTTTTAAAAATCATTTTTTTTATAATTTTAGAACTTTGACTTCATTAATTATTAAAATTCAGGGAAATAATTAGTTTTTAATTAAATATCCAGATAAATGAAGGCATGAGGAATTATATGAATCAGTTATTAGTTTAATGGTATGTCTTAAAAGAGTAAAATATAAATAGGCATTATTAATTTATTAAATGGAATTAAAGCTCCTTCCAATGTATAAATTGAATTATTTGTAATAAATACAATTTGAATGCAATCCATTCTTTGATAATTTGAGAAGTTCAATATTTCAATTCTAATCGTTGAAATCTCATTACTCAGAAGATTTAATGAGGTTAAGATAATAACTCAAGAACAATCTTTACTTTTTGTATTTATGTCATACAGAAAACAATGCAATTTTCCCATATTGTTAACAGTATATGATTTCTTTTTCATACTTATTTAATATATTTAAAAGCAAGAACAGATGAACTAATGGCTGCTATTCGAACTTTACAGATAATTCTTTTTCATGTATTTTCTTCTGAAATTTCTGGATAAACTGTAAGTCAAGTAAAAATTTAAAGTTTATAGTCTAAAAATTAATGGAGATATGCTGTATATTGTACTAATTTTAATTCCATTATACATATTCTAATAGATAATTTCATTAATTAAATAGAGAATTTCATTGTACAGTATCGGGAAATTATTTTTTCAGTATTGAAAATATAAAATATAGTCCGTCAAAAAAATGTCCATGCCACTGCACATTATTCTGAAACTAATTACCGCATAATAAAAGTGGCTGTGATTGTAGAAAGGTGTTCTTTATTACTATACTAGCCGTCTTTGGCGACCAGCCGGTTCGCCAATCTTAATGCTCGTTAAAATTTTAATAATTAACTATTTTATGTAATTCATACTTCAATAGCTTCTTCATTAAAATATTTTAAAACTTCAAATTTCAATTCCCTCAGAATATTATAAAGGCCTTCAGTCATAACGTAATCTGCATCTCTCCAATTTTCTGTTAGCTCCCATAGAATTTATGCTTTAAATTAAAGTGGAAATGATAAATCTGCAATTAATATAATAATATTTTTTACTGAAACAAAGCATTTTTTTTTTTTTTTTTTGTAATATGATTACTGAAAACAGAGTCTCTGAGCATTTAAACCCTATGGGCACTAAAGAATATCTTTCTTAATTTATGTAATATCTCAAGAATTTGTCAACAAAATTTTTTCAGATTCATCTTGAGAAGGTATATTAATTAACAATGTTTAATTTTAAATGCATCAAACACTAAGAAAATAAACAGAATCGTTTAAAATAATCTGTGGAAAACAGGTTAAAAAAATTACTTAAAAAACGATGAACTTAAACTAACATAAATACAATTTAATTACAAAAGCATACAACTAACCTAAAAATAATTTAAATCGAGTCCACTTCCGTTCTAAATGTAAACAATCAGAATACAATGCGCATGCGTGAATTTTCAACGCCAGTTACGGTAACGCAAATGCGTGAATTTTTCTACGCCAGTTGAGGCAACGCTATGCAGATTAGAATTTTTTAATTTCCTTTAATCTGTTTTATTTTAATTCAAAAGTACTTCAGAATGAATCTGAAAGATCGATTCATTAACAATGTTTAATTTTAAATGCATAAAACATTAAGATAATAAACAGAATCGTTTGAAATAATCGGCCGAAAAATGTTAGCTCCAGCCTCATTGCTGTTGGAAAAAAAAATACTGAAGCCTTACACATTTGGCGGTGGGGAAAATGAAATAATTTTTTTGGCGGGAAAGTTAGTTTTTAATTAATAATTAAAATTTCAAAAAAAGGGATTCCCGACCTCCAAGGTATACACGTACCAAATTTGGTAGCTGTACGTCAAATGGTCTTTTCTGTAGAGCGCCAACACACACACACACACACATTGAGCTTTATATATAAGTATAGATGAAATAATTTTTTTATGTGGAAAGAATTGTCTTTATATTTCGATTTAAACAATTTTTTAATGACAACAATCAATTTTGAATACAAATTTAATTTTTCCAAATTAAAAGGCCTCCTGTGCGTATAACTTTTTTGTAATTTTGAATAAAATAATAAAAAATTGGAATTTTAAATTCATGATTTTAAATGAGAGTTTCAGCTTTTTTCATAACATTTGAAAGTATAGTGAATACTAGATAATAACTCTTATTACACACTCATAAAAAGACAAAATATTTGTCTTTTTATTTAAACTACAAAAGTTTATTTTATATTTTTTATTAATTTTTAAATTTGTAAGTTAAAAAATTTTAATAGAAACGTAGAAAAATTTTCATGTCAATCAAAAAATTTGGAATTAAAATGCTTCTGTTCCGTATTTTACTGCATTTTTGATTAGTTTTTAAAATTTGAAAAAAAATAGACAAATACAAAAACTTTATGACAAAATAGCGTTTTCAAAAATGAAACAAAATATTAAATATGTTTCGGTAAATTAATAGTTCTTATTTAATACTCTTTATGATAAACATAAAAAAATTCTAAAAATTCATTTAAGTATCGTTTGGTGCAAATATGAAGAAGTAAATCAACAGCATTATGGTATTTATTTTTCACTTATGAAGAAATCCAGAAAATAAACAAATTATTATCCAGAAAATAAACAAAATAATCCAATTTATTTTTTACTTAAGAGTGTTTTGTTACTATTAATTTCTTAATTTATACTGATTATTATAAACGATATGCCCCGTGAAAACTAACTGACCATTATTTATTGATTTATTACAATAAAATTTACAAATAAAATCATGCATTTCGAATTCCTATTTAGCCTGGATTTTTCACTCTTACAAAAGTTTTAATGGCAATAAAAATGATTTATCTTTCTTAGAACAAAGATTAACGACTAAAATGAGTTTCTGAATGAAAGAAAGTATTAACAGATATGTTTGCATACATTGATACAGGTCTTAAATCTTTCTTTTTCTTTTAAACGTTTAATTTTTTTATATATCTAATTTTTTTTTGTTTCCTAGAAATTATTGATAAAGAAAAAATTGGGAATTTTAATTGAGAAATTTAAAAATTACGCAAATGCAATTATGCATATAGATTTATAAAAAGGTAGATTGCATTTTTTTAAAAAAAGCATACATAAAAGAGCATAAAGATTGGAAAAATATTTTTCTTGAATTTAGGTTTTTGAGATTAAGTGCAATAAAGACGTTCGGATATTTCTTTAATGGAATCTACACCATGGATACAATATTATAAAATATCGTAATTCAGTATTGAGAAATATAACAAATGTCTGATATATTATACTATTTCAATATTGGAAATATGTTATATTATAGTTCTTTCAAATGATATAATACTATGCAATACATTTTAAATTTACAATATTATAAATATAATGTATTAGTAACGTTATTTTACATTCTTTAAGTTATATTATTTACCGCGCTTTCACAATTGAAAAAAATATTTTAACCGGTTTATATAGTCATATTTGTTCCTGATTCCGTTAATAAATGTTTTAAAGAAAATCAGAAATATAAATTTTTAAAGAAGCCCACGATCCTATAATTCATAGTAAAATTTTCTTAGAATACTAAATTTAAAAAAGCAGTTCTAAAACCTTAAACTAAACAAATTATGAAGCTTGTGAATATCACTATTTAAGAAACTTTTAGGCAGTTTCAATATTTATCACACATGACACTATGCAATCAAGAGACCATTGAAGTTGCCATTTATTTGCCAAAAATAATGAAATTCAAAACCTTATTTCTTGAGTCTTTTCGCTTAATTGGTAAAATGAATACCAGAGATTTTTTTGCATCTAATACATTTGTGCCAAGCATATTTTTCTCACCAGGTTTAACAGGATCTTGGGACTGTTTAAAAAATTACTTTTGGGATTTTTCAGAAAAGTATTTATGAAAAAATATAATTTTTGAATATTTTTTCAAACATATTTAGAGTTGGAATTATGTACCTATTCGTAGCAATTTAGAAATAATCTATTCGACTATGATTAGACGTTGACAAATAAATAAAAACTAAGTTACGATTAAGAACTGGAAAATTACTTTCATTTATTATGAGGAGAAACTCTTCTCTTATAATCTATTTTTGATAACATCATGTAGCTTTCTCAGATTTAATCAACAGTAATTTTGCTTTACACAGAAATTATTACTCTAGTCACTTCAGTTTGATTCTGAAATTCCATAAGTTTTCTTTTGAAATACGAATCACTATTGTCAATTTAATTTATGTACAGAATTAAACGCGAACAATCAAATAAAATTAAAAAAACAATCATTCATAATAGTAGATTAAATGATAGAACAGAAAAGTTTTGCGTTGAAAGGGGAAAAAATATGGAGAATAATGCACATTTATATAATGAATTGAATACAAAATGAGTAAGAATTTTTTTCAAATAAAAAAAAATTCTTTTGAATCTTTTATAATTTACGAATAATGTAAGCTACATAATATTTTTAGTTTAATGACATTCTATTCAATCATGATTTTAGAATGTTTTTAATTGTATATATTTATTCAGTAATAATTGAAAATTTTGCAAATTTTTGATATGAAAAATCAATTCAAAGGATTTAATGCATTCAATCTAAAACGGATACTGAGAAAATATGAATTCTTCACAAATGCACGAAAATTAAAAATGAGACTCGCGCTCCAATCATTTCTGATTAAATCGATTAATCTTTTATGAAGCAATTATATGAGCAATTCCCATAGAATTAAACCCATTTTAGCTTTTAACTAAAACGGAATTTTAAGATCGCCGAGGTGTAAGTGTCTTCATTTTACTTCATAACATATTATATATATATATAATATGTTATGAATATATATATATATATATAATATTTTTCCTGCCGATTTTCAAAAAAATAAAAAGTGACTCTTTAAATTTTTATGCGACCCCTCCCCCCTGAGACAAATTAAATCAATTAGAAATTTTTCTTTTCCATCCAACCAGACCATTAGAAAAAATTGCATAACTGTATCACTACAAAAAATGAATTATGATAAAAAAAATGACTTATACCATTTTTCGGATAACTTAAAACCCTCTTTCTTTGGTGAAATTAGGGGGCCATATACAAACTGGTAGTAAAAATTTTAAAATCAAAACTGTGATACTGTGTATCAAAAAAAAAAAAAACCCTAATGCCTTTAAATAAAACTTTAACTTACTTTATTTCACTTACTTTTCGAATGTTAGTCAGGTTGTTGATAGAAAAATATGCAACAATGTCACTTTCTTCGTCTTTGGTGTACAGTCGATTTCTCCCAGGGATGAAGGTCTCAGATGATATGAACTGGTATTTCTTAATCATCTTAATCATCTCAACTTGCGATAAACAAATGTGCTAGAAATTTCAGGTGAATTCGTATATCTCGCTTCAATTTCCTTAGAATTTTCAGTATTATCTTTCTTGCACTTAGAATAAATCATTCTTAATTCAAATAGGTCGTCATTTGTTAAAAATACCTTAATGCACAACCACTGTTTTTATGTTCTTAATTCGACAGTATGAAACTGAACCTTGCTGAATGATTTCCAATCTTTATTTTGAAATTCGTCTGCATTTCACTACGCAATAAAAAAGATATTTTGATATAAATATTAGAAATGGCTAAATTACAGCTAAATGTAAGAAAATAAATCGTCTGTGAATCAATTTGTAAGAATATCGTTTTGAACAATGATTATAAATTTGACAAAAAAATACTTGCATGTATTTATTTTGTATTTTAATTTTTATAAATAAAAATGGCAGTCCGAATATTAAAAAAACCCGGAAGAGTACTTGATTGTGTCCGTGATGATAATTTATCCTAAACAGGCAAAAAGGATTTTTTTTATGTACATATTATTATACCTTTTACCTTTTCATAATATATTACAAATTTTCTTTCTGTTTTAGTATTTGGTCGCTATGCAGCACTTAAATTTTCATTTATGTGTAACTGACTTAGTTTTAAAGATACGAGTATGCGGTTTTTTTGTACTGATGTTGCGTAAAAATTTCTAAAAAAGTTTTCTAATTGATTAAATTTGCCTAGGGAGTAGCATAAAAATTTAAAAAGTATAAAATTAAGAAAATTAAAGGGAAAATTTATTTTTGACTAACATGGTCTTGTTTTGTACCTTATTTTGAATTACTGTGTAATTTACATTGTCCAGTCATCTCTAGTAAGCAAAGAATCAAACTGTGCACTGCGTTTCAAGCTTTTTTGGACACCATTTCTATATATATATATATATATATATATATATATATATAGCTTCTTTTACTTACTTCTTCTTGAGAGTTCGGTCATCAATTAATTTGTATTCTTTGAAAGGATATAAGAAAGACACCGACATTCATATCTTTCGTGCTCAGTCGTGCTATGAAAGAAAAAGGCCGCCGGATGTTATTTAATACTTCACCTCGATGGAATCAAGTAACTTTTGATTATACCAGATTGTTTTAATCTAAATGCAACTTTATATTATGTTATACACCAATACTAAAAGTAACACATGCCAGATACACGATCGAATTCAATAATGAACACATTAACCGCCTTAATACGGTGGATTATCTCTCCCCCTTTTTTAGTTATTACTTTTATATGCTCAAACATGAATAGGTAATCTTGCGATTGAAGGATCTCACTTTTAAAATATATTGGACCATAAACCACATGCAAACTTCACCAATCTAGCTTCATTTGGTTTTGCGTTATTATGTTAATATATAGCATATTTATAAAGAAGATACTTGCTGACCTAAGGTTGTCTAAAAAGCACAAATTCTCCATGTGCAATTCTTTAAAAATTGCTAAATTTTATCTCTTTTTACTTTCTAAACAAATAAATTAAAAATCAGTTTTTAAACACAAATATTTTACTTTGTAATAAACATATTTTTTTATTTCATTTATCTTTTTACATTTTATTTTTTTATTAGATTTACAATTTCTTTCAGTTTTTCCACTTTAAATATTTAATCTATAATTTTATTGTTATTATAATAGCTACAAAAATTTATCTCTCAAATTTACGGTCAGATAGCTCCACTCGATTGGAATAGACTTTAATTTAGTTGATCGATTCAAATAGCTCTGAAAAAATAGAATAGTTAATGGCTATCAAGAATTTATAAATCTAGTAAATTTCGAACCTTTAGTACAACAACAACAACAACAAAAAATTGAGTAAAATTCCCTTGCAAAATCTTATTTTTACATACAAGCATTATTTTGATCATCATTAGCAATAGTGACTGTATTTAAATATTGCAAACTGAAAAAAAAAACTTTACAAATGTTAAACTAAAATCAATAAGAAATTTCTAAAATTTTTAAAAAATTCCTGAGATAATATTAGAAACGAATAAATTGTGATAACATTAACTAATTCGTCATTAATAATAAGAAGTCACTATTATCAAGAAGTCATCTCACTTTACTTTAAAAAAATTATAAGGAGCTCTTATCTATATTACAACAATAGTTGAAAAAAATATGAAAGTATTCAAAAATAATATTCAATATTGACAAAAATATTCAAAAATATTATAATATTCAATGAAATATAATAATAAATATATGAATATATAATAAATATTCAATATTGGCAAATAGAATGAGATTTTTCCACAATCTTTAGAAGTTTTATAAAACAAATCAACTGTATTAAAGAAGGTAGAATACAGTACCAAAAGAAACCAAAAATAAGAGTGTATGAGACACAATGGCAGACTATTTTAGAAACAAAAGATGAAATCTCATTTTCTATTAGCTCCGAAATTAGTTCAAAATATTTTTGAAAATTTTGATTTGAAAGAACTAATTTAAATCCATTCTTGAAACTGAAACTAATTCTGGATAATATCTCAGATATTCAAAACATGCAAATAGGAAAAGTATGTAGCGGATTGGCAACAACAGAATTGAAAAACTTTTTAAGTCATTAACTTTTTTAATTGCTTAATTTTCATTTTGCTAATTTTGAATTGTTGACTATATTATTATTTTTATTAAAACGCTAGCTTAACTGTGACTGCAATACAGAACATTTTTTACTTTCAAAAGCTTGCTTATATTGTTAGACGCTCAGTGTTTTTCGGCAATTATTTAAAATAAATATTTTGTTATGCTTAAAACGATGGAACACAGTTTTTCTAAACAAATTTATTCCTCATTATGAAATAGAATTTTAAAACATTTAAAATGGAGACTATAAATACACAAACTCCATGGTGGTGACCCGGATGTAATTGGATCACTCAACTTTCTTATCTGACTCAAGTTCTCTTCAGCACCTCAGGCACCTGAACTTATTTCACAGTTCTGCATTAATATCAGTTACATTACTGGTTATGAAAATATTGTGGTTGATACCTATATAAAATGGATATGGAGATCATAAATACCTAAACTCCACAGTGGTAACCCGGAGATGATTAGAGCAAGCAACCTTCTGATCTGGTTCAAGTGGTCTTCTTCAGCTCAGGCATCTGATTATCATTTCATAATTCTGCACTGATATCAGGCACTTACTGGGTCAGAAAATACTATGGCGGATATTTACATAAAATGGATATGAAGATCATAAATACCCAAATTCCATAAATACAAACAATAAAACAAATTGCTCTAAAAAGGAAAAAAAAATGCCGTATAAAGGAAAAAGGTAAAGAAATCGAAATTCTAATCGTTTTAGCAATAGCGATCTTTCAAGCGCTAACAACGAAAAATCTTCTGTACGCCACTTTCATGCAGTGAGCCTTTTTTTTTTTTTCTCATTCTAGATTTAGGTGAACACGATTCTCCTTTTTCTTCGACTCGAAATCCCATTGCTGTACGATGTTGATGTTGTTATTGCAGAAAATAGTGTCAGCTGCTAGGGAACTTTTTTTGTGTGTGTGTGCGTGTGTATGTATGGATGTCATCCTGCGACTCACGTTTTGCCGTAAATGACCAATTTTGATACTCATCACTCAATTTCCTTGAATCTGTTTTGAACAAAGCAATTGTTTTGATTGATTGATTGATTGACAGCAAACTATTAATTCAATATATACAGAAAAACATTTTTAAATGGAAAAAATAATAAAGCTTGAAGAACAGATCGAAATATTCTAAGAAAATGGGAATTTTAATCGGTTTGGGAGAAAGTATTGGTTGAAATTCTAATCTAATAAGTTTCGGGAAGACCGAACTTATATTAAATTAAATTATATTACATTCGAATTCAAATCGATACTGTCCCTTAACCTATTAGAATTCCAATCTAATAAGTTTCAAAAATACCACTTCCGTTAGTGTATATTCCTTCACCTGGTATGATGCGAAATTCTGGAGAGAGTGATGCCAGCTCAATTGTCGTCCTTGTCATCTGACTGCGTTTCAAAATTACGAGTTCCATCCCAAAATAGCCTTAGTGTTACTTTAAAACGGGGCGTTAATATAAATGAACTAAACTTAACTAAACTAAACAGATAGCGTATGAGAATTTAAAGGAGTAATTTATATATTTTGCAAATCTCTTACCTAATAAATTTCTACGTACAAAGTTGTTAAAGGAAACCAACAGTTTGCAAAAGTTATTCTAAGTTTTTAATTTCATATACTACTATAGTCTTCTTGTCTTCTTGCTTTCTTTTTGAATTTTGAACTTCGTCTCATTTAAATGAATTTTATAATTTTAAATACACCGCCAAGATCTTCTTAGTTACTATTCTAATTTACTTTTATTTTTTGTTTGATTCAATTTTCAAATCGACACGTTTTTGTATTTAATAAGTTAATTATTTTATTTCATTTCCATAGTCTTTTCTTTTTCAAATTCGTCGCTTTTATATTTTGTCGATATCTTTTTCATAGATTTTATGTAATATCGGTGCATTAACATATAATTTATCTATCTTTTAATGTATGCTAGCTATCATATCTTACATTATTTAAAATAAAAGTGCAATCATACATAGTTTTCCCTTCTTAATAAGTAAAAATTAAAATATTTTTATTTACATTTTTTTCGCCTTTTAAGTTAGTTTTCATTTCCTTCACATTTCGACATTTATGTAGTCATCTACCAATGCGAAAAATATTTTATATTAAATATCATTTAACACAAAATATTTTTAGCATCTTCTACTATATTTTTGATTGAAATGAGAAAATTGCATTACAAAATATATTTTAAATTTTGGAAAAATAAAAACTGTACTAAACAATTCCTTTTAAAAAACCGCAAATTATCTTTCCCATGATTTTTAACATTAGTAATTTAATTTAATTTAATATTGTGAATGGAAAATTGGAAGAAAATAAATAAAATGGTTTAAAATATCTGTATTACTTCATACAATTAATATTGTCAAAAACATTAAAGATAAAATAATCTTTCCGACACATGGTAACATTGTTTCAAATTAATAAAACATTGCTATTCAATTAATTGCTTCGAGATCATCACTAAAACTTTCCCAGGACTTCATAGCATTTATTAGCACAATTTGTAAAAAAATCTTTTTAGCAATTTAAATTTCTATAACATAAATATTTAGGATTTTCACTTTGCATCGGAAAATAATTACTTCTATTGTTTAAAGGAATTCTATTACTTATCAAAGAATACATTTCGCCTTTCAAGAACAAAAACCAAAGCGATATTTTAATTCTCACTCTTTTACAGGAATCAATTGTATCTAAAATCCTCTACATACGCATTATAATCTGCAACTTAGCCCACTCAAACCTTCCTTTTATCTTTTATCCATATCCGCCATTGCTCGGTAAAGTTCAAAGGGCAATTAAACGAGTTTACACAACGCTCAGAACTCGCTCATCTGTCGATTGTTGGTACCGTGATTTCTCAGAAGTGCAGGAAGCTATCGGAAGGCAAAGACGTACCGCAGAGCATTGCTGGTTGAAATTGGAAAATGGATCCAAAGACCTCTCAGAGTTCTGTATGTGTGTATGAAAGGGAGGGGGGGGGATAAAGGGAGAATCGAATGCATTCAGAGCAGATTAGTACGGCATCGGGAAAAGGGGAAGCTGCAATAAATCATTTACTGAAATTGTCCTTTGTATATTTGATGAATATAAAACCTATGAAGCATGTTTTTCAGTAATATGTCATGACTAAGAATTATTTAGATAGAGAAAGGTCTTAGAATATTCATAAACTTATTAATCTATGTGGAGACCGAAAATTTATCAGGAAACATTTTTGGGCACATAAATTAGTAATAGTGAATCATACGATCCCGGTGTCCTGCTGGTTCTAATTCGGGATCTGGATCTATAAAAGATCGACCGTATATGAAGATCCATCCTTTTATCACATTTCAAGGTGCAAATGGGATTGTATGGAATAAAATTGTCCTTTGTATATTTGATGAATATAAAACTCTACGAAGCATGTTTTCCAGTAATATCTCATGACTAAAAATTATTTAGATATAGAAAGATCTTAGAATATTCATAAACTTATTAATCTATGTGGAGACTGAAAATTTATCAGGAAACATTTTTGGGCACATAAATTAGTAATAGTGAATCATACGATCCCGGTGTCCTACTGGTTCTAATTCGGGATCTGGATCTATAAAAGATCGACCGTATATGAAGATCCATCCTTTTATCACATTTCAAGGTACAAATGGGATTGTATGGAATAAAATTGTCCTTTGTATATTTGATGAATACAAAACTCTACGAAGCATGTTTTCCAGTAATATCTCACGACTAAGAATTATTTAGATAGAGAAAGGTCTTAGAATATTCATAAACTTATTAATCTATGTGGAGACTGAAAATTTATCAGGAAACATTTTTGGGCACATAAATTAGCAATAGTGAATCATACAACCTTGGTGCCCTGCTGGTTCTAATTAGAGTTCTGGATCTATAAAAGATGAACTGTATATGAATATCCATTCGTTTATCTTATTTCAAGATGCAAAGAAGCTCGTATGAAATTAAATTTTGGATAGCAGATACATCTTCAAGTATCTTGAAAATTAGACCACGCCTCCAAATTAGGATTCACCAGCTGATTAACTCGCGTCAAGATCGAAAAATTATCAGGAAATACTTTTTGGCACATAAATTAGAAACAGTAAATCGAACGGTAGCCGTGTTCTGAATGTTCAGTTTCCTGTTCTGGATTTATAAAAGATCCATCCCATATGAATATCCATTCCTTTTTCTTATTTCAAAGGACAAAAGAGGGTGGTATGGAATGAAATTTTGTATAGGGGATGCTTTTTCAAGTATCTTGGTAATTAGACCATGTCTACAAATTATGACCTTTGTTCACCTCCAAATTATGATTCATAAACTGATTAACTCATATGAAGATTGAAAAATTATCTGGAAGCATTTTTCAGCACAAATGTTAGTAATAGTAATTAGAACGCCTCCAAATTTTGATTTTTTACCACCTCCAAATTATGATTCTTAAACTGATTAATTCATATGAAAGAAGAAAAAATTATCAGAAAACATATTTCAACAGAAAAATTAGTAATAGTAAAAAGAACGTTCTCGTGTCTTAGTTGTTCAAAATCGGAATATGGATCTATAAAAAATCGGCTGTATATAAATTTCCATTCGTTTATCTTATTTCAAGGGACAAAAGGGTTTAGTTTAGTTGAATTAACGTCCCGTTTTAAAGCAATACTAGGGCTATTTTGGGACTGATCTCGTAATTTGAACATCGTTCAGTCAGATGACGAGGGAGACACCTGAGCTGTTACCCCCCTCTCCACACCACACCAGCGGGAGGAAATTTGACCCTCACGTATTTAACGTGCACCAGATCCACTTACACGACGGTTTTTCGGTGGAATTGGGTCTTGAACCTGAAACCCTTCTGAAGAAGGGATTGAATGGAATGGAATTTTGGGTACGAGGTGTATCTTCAAGTATCGTGGGAATTAGACCACACCTGCAAATTTTGATTTTTGTCCACCTCCAAATTATGATTCATAAGCTGTCTAACTCATGTAATGACCGAAATATCACCAGGAAAAATTTTTGACACATAAATTAGTTATAGCAAATTGTAGGTCTTGGTGTCCTGGTGGCTCAAATTCGTAATCTGTATCTATAAATGATCAACAGTAAAAGAACATACATTCTTTTATCTAATTTCAAGGGACAAAGGGTAAGGTGTGGAATGGGATTTCGGGTAAGAGATGCATCTTCAAGTGTCCTGGAAATTTGACCATACCTCCACGTTCTGAGTTTTGCCTGAAAATAGCTTTTGTTTTGCTTAAAATCTAGCAACAAATTTTGTACTGCTTAAATAATAATTTAAATAACCTGAATTATTCCAACAGCTAAAGAAACTAGATTTTACAGTGAAAAAAATCCTGATTATTTCAAATTTCATAAAGCATAATTATCATAAACGCAGCGTAAATAATTAAACTGTTTTGTTTAAAGTTCAGGATGTAAAAGTCAATGAATTTCTTGACACACATTATTTCCTTTATTCGGCTTAGGAATTCCTTATATTATTATTTTTGCCATGCACTTTAATTGCCCCACAACATCCAATTTAATTTCAGAATTCAATCGAATTTTCTGCGATCTAATTGTTTCAGAAATCTCTGCAATTTTAATTACTTTAATAAAAATTGCAGAGATATCTGAAACAATTTCTTCAGATGAATAGGAATTCTCACAAAGATTTTGTTTATAATTTTACATGATAATGTTTATGGGCTAGAATAATTAAATTGCGTAATACGATGTATATGTAGTACTATATATTCTAATGTAATAAGTACTATATTTGATATTCTTCAGCCTAGACAGTTGCATCGAGAGTTTATTTATTTTGCAGTTAGTAACTTATAAATAGCATGCTTATTAAATTAAAATTTTAAAAATTTCAATTAAATTTTGATTAAAAAATTGACCAATAAATTCATTTTTTTTTTCAATAATCTAAGAGCATATCATATATACAAAAACGCTTTCGCATCACTTTATAGTTAAAATTAAATTATTTTTTCAATATTTATTCATCTTATTTCTGTAGATTTTTCTCTAATTGCATTACAATTTTAAAAGTAATTTTAAGCTTTATTTTACAACAATAAATTTCATCATTTCAATTATTTGAGCTATACTGACTCACGCTCCAATCTTATTTGCATCAGATTTTGTGTTATGGTTATCGTTGCTATTTTAGTAGCTCACATACATTGTACAATATAGTATAATATTGTTTAACATTAAATAATATAATATAATATTGTAGAATATTGTTTAATATTCTGTGCTATCTCGGATATAATTAGAAGCTACTTATAAAATGAAAATACAGGTAGATTTATAAAATCTGAATTACAATCATGATATGATGTTTTGAATTAGAAGTTCTAATTTCTTTTAAATTTTTGGAAAAAGAATTGGTAATTTTATGCTCCGCAAGAATAATTTACTTCTTTATGTATATATATATATATACATAAAGAAGTATTTATATATATATATATATATATATATATATATATATATATATATATATATATATATATATATATATATATATATATATATATATATATATATATATATATATATAAATAACAAGGTATGGTTTGGGATTAATCCTTTGGCTTAAATAAAAATAGAACTTTCCTTGCATATTGGATCACTCAATAGATGGCGCTGGGATCCTACCTCTGTTTACATAATTTACCGTTAATTTTTTTAAAAACAGGAAATCACAATCGATTGTTTAAAGTTTCCTTGACTGTTGGATGGTATGTTCTGGCCTTTTCGTTTTTAATTTTAATTTCAATGCTAGTTTTTGTTTTTATTGTTATTTTTGTTATTGTATTTTTACTTTGTTGTGGCTAATTTGTTATTTTGTATTTCCTTTCTGTTAAAATGGTATATCTCTTGAGCATAATTTCAGGGGATTTTCGGGTCACGAGGAATCATTATTAGACAATGTATGTATGTCCTCACAGAAAAAATCCCTTTATTTGAATCCCTGCCTGAGGGTGACCCTTGAAAAAGTCTTCAGGCCGGATTCTTTTTTCAATATTTTTTTAATAATTTTTTTGGTTTAATTTTTATTTGATTTTTGTTTTTCCTATTAACTTGATTCTAATACTTTTCTCTCTCTCTCTCTCTCTCTCTCTCTCTCTCTCTCTCTCTATATATATATATATATATATATATATATATATATATATATATATATATATATATATATATATATATATATATATATATATATATATATATATATATATATATATATATATATATATATAAAGTAGACTGTAAATGCTAATAAAATTATAGTTCAAAATATTAATATATACTTTTTAAAATTGCCTTTCTAGCTCATTTTAGTGCTACAATATTTGAATAAAAATTTTTGCAGATGCCTTTTTTCTTTTCAAAAATTTATTTTTATCAATTTATATTCCCAAATATGATTTTTTTATTTATTTATTTTTTTACACGTTTTCAGACCAAACATTTACCTAAAATATTCGAATAATCAATAAATCTTTATTCTGACAACTTTTTCGTTCAAATTTCTCCTACATTACAGGAAATGTTAAAGGACAATCAGATTCGGAGCAATAAGGAATTTTTCGAATACGCCATTTTCTATGCAAATCTATTCTACCATCTTGGCAAGAATTTGAACGATAGTTTGTATATTTACGGATCATATTGCTTGCTTTCAGAGTGTTAAATGTCATTTGCTACCTCTTTCCATTTCAGATTAAGCCATATTGCAGCAAGACACGAAAGATGGAAATCCGGAAATATATTTTTTTTTCTAATTTTTTTTCTTTTTACTCTGTCATTTTAGAGCACCGACTCTACTCCAGAATTTTTATCTCTTTAAAGTTTGGAAGAATGATATTTGACACCGATGTAATCCTAGCAAGAAAAAAAGACTGCAGTAACTCAATATTGAAACTTATTTTTACGAGCAGTGTTTAAATTGTCAGAATTAAACTGCTTGTTTGTTTCTAACAAAAAGAAGCAATTAGCGTGTTGGAGATTCTTAAAACAAATGTTTAAAAAACTTTATTTACAATCACAATAGAGAAAAACCTAGGCTTGCTGCAAAAAAAAAAAAAAAAAAAAAAAAAAAATTGAATATTTGCAGATAATATTTTTAAATTATCTCAGGACATTTTGTTACTGGTTATCTCAAATATTTTTTGCACACAAAATTAAAATTCTGACTAAGAAATTTCAGTGAATACAACTCACAAAGCATTTGTTGCAAAATACAAATACAAAATAGTGAAACACTCGTTATGGCTAGAAACCTACCATATTTAAATTGAAGAAAGGAATTTGAAATTAAACTTCCTAAATTTGGAAGAAAAAAAAAGTATTTTTTATATTCGAACTATTTTCGTTCTTCCTTTCTTTCCTAAAATAATTTTTTCCTCGAATTTCCAACCATGTGGGGCTACTGAAATGAAATCAAAATTTAACTGAATTGATTAACTATGAATAAGTTCTAAAAGTATCAAAATAGAGTATTTTCATCTAAGATATATGCACAAAATCTTATTCGATCATATTATCAAGTGAAAGCAGAAACGATTACAGCGTTTCATCTTTACAGGCAAAAAGAAATGTAAGTTAAATAAAAGCGTTTTGCAAAATAAAGGAAACGCTTTTTAGAACCACATTGCTTATAATGTATTAAATATTTTTTCTAAAAATTAACGCAATTTTATACATAATCTAATATTTCTTATTCCAACTTATTAATACTATTTTTTAATCGTTTCAGTCACTACCGGGATCTTAAAACAAATTCTTTTTAAAACAATGCAATTAGAAATGAGTTTTATTTTTAACTTATTATTCCAAAAGACAGGAGCAAAACAATCTTATTATTTTATATATTATTCCGAATATAAACGAAAGTAATAAAAATAAAAAAAGAATATAAGCTCATTTAAGTAAAAAAGAATTCTTTAGAGACCTGCCTAATTTCTAAGAACACGGCATAAAATGCTCACGATATTTGTAATAATTCTTTCAATATTATGTAAAATGAAAAAAATGAAAAAACAACAGATAATAGGAAATTAGATAGGAAAAGTTAAATAGAATAAATGATATATCCATAAAATTAGAATAAAAAAATGAATAAGAAAGCTGTATAAATTTTAGATTAGGAGTGTTTAGATTCAAAGAAAGAATTTATAATAATCTGAAAGAATGATTGTTTCTTAATAAATTAAATCTGTCTTTCTTTTAGTGTTTGCTAAGAATAACATAAATTAACGTATAAATCATTACATTTCTTATATTATTTGACATTTAAAAGCTGCTCTATGTTATGTTAAAAATTTTGTAAATTTTTGTCAGTAACAGTTATAACATTTTCCTTGCTTATAAAACTGTTTCTGAAACTTCCAGAATAAAAATATAAAATTTTGAAATCTATGACTGATTTTAAAAATTCAAATATACTTACTATATATTTCGTATATTTGAAAACTATATTGCATACTAGTTTATCTCGTATATTTATGATTTATTTTTGTAGACATTTTGAATCAAATTTCAATAAATATATTTAATTCGTCCGATTATACATCTTTTTCTTTAGCAATATTCATACAATATTTTTAGTTATGTTATGTTTTCTCTTATCATTTATAAATAATCAAATATTAATGATTTCATACTATTTTTCTTAAATTTTCTCTTGTGACATATTACTCAAATTCAATGCATTTTACATCGCTCTTGTTTTTCATTTTCTTCTAAGATGTTACTTATTAAATACCACTCAATTTTAAAATATATTTCCTGATTAATGCTAATTATGCTTTCCATAGTCTTCATAAAAACTTATTATAAATGTTTTTGATTTTTAAAATTATTTCATGGCAATAGTTTTTCTTTAATGTTCAATGCATTATCTTATATGCATATTGAAACAATTTTGCGCGCATATATTCATAAATTTTGTTCTTCTTCAAAATTTCATTAAAAAAACAGTACAAAAATGATTTATACATTTTATCTATTAAAAGATAATATATATATATATATATATATATATATATATATATATATATATATAATATAATATAATATGTAAAATATAATATTTAAGATAAGATAGTATTTAAAATATATAAGATATAAAATATGATATATAAGGTATGATAGTATTTAAAATATAAAATATAAGATAAGATAATATTTAAAATATTGCCACGCAGGTACTTTAGTATGGAACTCAATGACACACACAAGAAGTAAAGTTAAACCACTTTATTAACTCAACTCTGAACTCAGAACCTAGTGACTGACATATCTTCTGCTTTTATACTAGCAGGGAAAGTTCCAGAATACTTTTCTGGAGACAGTAAGAAAAGTCCAGAACACTTATCTGGTAAACTAAAGAAAGGTGCAGAATCTTCTGGAAGATGAAATAAAGGGAAACATAAAATCAAAGAATTAAATATCTACACAGACTGCGAATCGCATTGTCTCTAGCGGGATTCGAACTTACAATTTCTTGATTATGAGATCAGTGCTATGACCATTCGGCCATGGAGAGTCTACTACCTTTTTTCAATGAGGCAATATATAAGATATAAAGTATGATATCTAAGAGAAGATAAGATATAAAATATACAATATATAGGATAAGATATATTATATTTCAAAAGATAAAATATATAATATAAGATACTACGTAAGATATATAAAATATAATATATAAGGTAAAATAGTATTTAAAATATATAAGATATAAATATAAAATATAAGATAAGATAAGAGATAAGATGTATAAAATATAAAAAAGTAATGTATAAGATAAGATGTATTATATTTTAAAAGATAATATAGATAAGGCGATAAAAATCGCCAGTGATATCTTGAAAATTCTTTTGAAATACTAATTTGATTCAATTTTAAATTTTCAGCATTACTCATCTGCGACACACAATATATTTATTTCAAAATAAATAAATAATAAAATAATTATAAAATAAATAATATTAACAGCAATAATTAAATGGATGAATAATATATCCATAACCATTTACTTTTATAAAATCCCCAGATCTTCTTATTCTATCATTCCTTCTTCCTCTAAGCCCATATCCATACATTAGCACTAGTTCAAGTTCACTGAGCTATTAAACGAATTTACACAATACTCGAAATTCGCTTACCAAACACAATAGGTCGATTGTTGCTGCTTTGAATTCACAGATCTAAAATCTATTGGAGACCACTGGCTTTCTACACTTGGACTTTCTACATGGCTAACAGAAATCGGAAAATAGATACAGATACCTTTCGGATTTCTGGGCTAGAGATAGGAACAAGGATTTATGGGGAAAGGGAAGGGAACTTGTGAATTAAATCGAAGCTGAGTGGTATTTTCGCCATTCGGACATGGCAATTAGTTAGTCGGTGTGTGCTTTCTGAATATTCAAGGTTGTGTAAATCACTAGCGGTCACTATTGTAGTCTTCCAGGGTAGTCTAAGGGCTTAGGAAATGTTCCAGATGGGCAAGTTCGTATTTGGGAATTGTTTCCCGACTCAACGGAAGATTTGTTTATGGAATAAGTGAATCCTAATGCCATTGTGAATATTGGGAGATATTATCTGCACGAGCTGACGGTACTTATCATTTGAATTCTTGCAAATTGACTAATGATTTCTCTGCCAATCTATTCATTTCCATTAATCGGAAGAAATTCCATTTATTATTCTGAACAAACTTGAATATCTGATAATGGAAAATTGTTATGGTATGTTGGTGATTTCTTAAATATTGCTTGCGCACTTTGGTTTGTATATGAGGATTGAAAAAATTCATGGTATTGCTTCTAAAATTAAATATATAAAAAAGATTTTTTGCAGTTTCGCTAAAAAATTAAATTATAAAGCGTAGGTGCTTATGACTTGTTTTATAAAGTTCGTAATTGTTTATATGTTCATGGAAAAAAGATTCACATTATTTTAAATAGTATTAATTTAAATCAGCAGAAGTTAATAATTGATCATAATGTAAAAATATGCTTATTTTTTCTCATTGAGTTGGATAAATTGTGTATATAGCGATGCATCTGTATTTTCTGAATGCTTTTAATGATTATCATATGTTTTTTTAATTACTCCTACACCGCTTTTGTAGTAAATGAAGGGATATTTATTTTTATAATTATTTACAGTATATTTTTTTGTATTTTGATTATGCAAAAACAAAATATGAAAAAAATTGCTTATGCTTACTTCCAAACCATTGATTCCATTGAACATTTTTGTAGAATAAAATTTTCTAGTGAAAATAAGAATAGTCTCAATATCTGCCTAAGTAAAAGCATTTCGAATGCGTTTAAAAGTATCTTTCTTTTCTTCTAGAATAGTGAGGGCAGCTTTTATTATTTATTAATCAAATACTTGAACATTATCCTTTGTGATAGCTACATTGTGTTCAAATATCACAAAATAAAAAATAGAATATGATTTACATTTTAGCAGAGTTGGAAAATCAATGCACTAATGCTCAGTATTTTGTTTTTACGGCAAACATATTTCGAGGTTGGTTATAGATACATTTTAAATTTTTCATTATTTACTTCTCCTCTTAATCTAAAAAATCAACATATATATCTAATTTCCTAAACACTTTTTCGCTGGAATATAACACTATTATCCCTTCTTTTTTTGCTTTGATTTATTTTCTAGTTAATGATGCGATTTTGAAAGCAATCTTTATTTTTAATTTTTTTCTTTATCTCTTTTAATATATGGCGTTCAAAAATTAAATAGACTTATTTGTATAGACTCTTCTATATAAATAAAAAATTATTATATAATTTTACTTTATTGTTATCTGAACCTTATAATTTTTAACATAATTTACAAGAAATGTAACAAAATCTATAATTTAAATAAACTGGACATCAATAAATGAGGTATGATTTCGAAGCAAACTAATAGTATTTTGAAACAAACCTCTTTATTTTCATTTGCGCTGAGATAGTAAAAAACTTGAAAAAGCGTCGCTATCTTCAAGTTTCTGCATTACATTTGAAGAAGGACATTTCGTTCGGGATAAAGAATACAACTTTCATCGGAATTTCATATTTGGCAAATCTTGAGCGGTAGGGAGTTTTGATCTCGGGGAGTTTTAGCCCTGAAGCCATGACTGTAATCGTAGGACATAACAATCACTGGACATCACATATTGTCTTTATGAAATATCTACTAAAGAATATAAAATACAGTGCCAAATTCGGGATTTCAATTGGGAGACAGATGATAAAGAAGAGGCAAGGTGATTGGCACCTGTAAGTTGTGGATAGAAAATTGGACAAAAGGTTCATTTTAAACCATAAAAATAGCTTTTTAATGATGTCAATTTAATAATCAAGCAAATGTTTTCTAAATTTTGGAATTTTTTCTTATTTATTTTCCTAATTTTCAACAATAGATTATATTGTTCTGAAATTCAAACTGTTTCCATTGTTTCATGAAATATTTAATCGTTTGCTTTTCGTCCATTGTTAATAACCGGGAAAAAAAGATTCACTCTAATATCTGCGTATTTTATGAAAAAACGCTTAACAGAGACTAGCCTTATTACATCGTAAAGTTATTAAAAACGTGAAAGAAATATTTATTTTAATATCTGTGTACTTTAAAAAAATGAAAAGTTACAATAAAGTGAAATTTAAAAGATAGATAAACCACACATTTACATTTTTAATAGCTCTTTTTTTGTTATAGGGATGCTCTCTGTAAGTCAGTTAAATGTTTGTAAGTCAGTTAAAATAAAATCGTTTTAATGTCTAGTCCTTTGGCGGTATCTTGGACATAAAGTTTTATTTAATGTAAATAATTTAATGAATGATTAACATAAAGTTCTTTCTAAATGATTTGTTTTAATTTAACAAATATCCATGCTTAAACAGATGAAAGAAAATCAAAGGCGATTAGGGAAAATAAATTAAGGTACATAATTTTGAAAATCCTATGATATTAATAAGTGAAATTCTCTCATAAAATCTCCACCATGCCATACATAGCGCCATCTGTCGGAATCTAAGAAAAACAATCTTGTGAAATAAAACTGTATGAATCATTTTGATAATATATAACATAGAGGAAACGCCATTTTCTTCTTCATTTTTACATTATTTTGTTATGTATTCTAGAATTTTCGGATACTTTGTATATTACGAGGCAATAGACATGCTACTTAGATTACTTTCTCATTGTTTTATTTCTTGTTCTAATAATTCCCAGCTGTTTTCCTTTTTATATTTTGCCCATCTGATGTCAGCAAATTCTGTCCGCCTCTCATTTCTTTGTTGTACTTACCACAACCCAATGATTTAACGTCAAATAACTGTGAAAAATTAATTTTCGGCACCATACTGAAAACTTTTTTTTATTATGAATTTGAAGATAAAACGGCTTAAGACTCACTAGCGGAAATTAATTTAGAAAATGAAGCTTTCTAAGAAAAAGAGATGGGTGGATTAACCGTTTTCTTTCTAATTTTTCATTTTAATATCATTATTCTTGTTTGGAATTTTTAGTCTCTGAGTGTCATTAACTTTGAGTTAATTGGTTTGCTGAATGAGCGAATACGTAACTAACTGAAATGCTCCCGAGTAGGAAATTTAGAGCTTAAATTAATTTTCCAGAGAATTAAATCTTCGAACAAAAGGTTGAAACTTATATTAAGCCTGAAATTTTAATTAGTAAACTGAATTGCTTTTAAAGTTCGAAATGTGAAAGTCTTCTGTAATGATTAATAAAAAAAAAGAATTTATTGACAGAAATAAAATTGTAATGAGACTTCTGTTTATTGATGTTTTGAAAAGCAAGATTAATCTACGAAGCTGAGTTGAAATTAATAAGAATCTGGTCTTACTGGCACATGAAATTGTTCTAAAGAACTTCCGATAAACTGTATTTTATCATTTAACAAACAACACTATCTCAGTTTTAAAATAAGAAGAAAGTCGGAAATTTTCGCAGCCAATAGCGAAAAAATCTGACTTTTTGCTTGATGTGAAGGAAAAGTCAGAAATATATCTTAATGATGACGAAAAATTTAGTATTTTCATCGTCCTGCACAATCTTGGAGATTGTAGGTGTTGCTTGCTTAGTGACGATTTATTGCATTTTGCTGCAGAACTAGTTAACACTTTTAATATGAATAACTCCATTCGAATTACTTATATCAGTTTAATATAAACGGCACTAACAACTATCATTCTGATTTGTCTGAGCTTTTATTAAGTTGAAATGAATCGGCCCCATAAACTTTGCCAAGTTTTAGCGACATTTTTGGATACAAATGTTGTTTTAGCAATTCTTTTATTCTTCTTCCATAAAGATGTTTTCAACATGAGCTCAGCATTTAAATTTTTAATTAACCAAACAATTCAACAGCGCATCAGACTCATTATTTTTTAATATGTTCTGACTCCTATGATCTTAGAAATTTGACGGCATCAAATTCAACCACCAAAAATTTATTTGAGGCTTCCTTCGTGCATTTTCCTCCACCCTCCTCCCCCTAACAAGAAATGTTCTAAGTCTACGGGTAAGTGGATCGAAGTGAATTTAAGATTCTTCAAAGATTATAAAAGTAATGCAATAGTGGCATAAGATTAGGCTTAAAAAATTTATATCATATGGAGGTATTAAAGTAGATTAATTTGTAGATTATATTTTTGTGAATGATTATCTAAGTTTTCAATATGCTGCATCTGCTCTTGTTACCTAACGTCTAATTATACAATTACCAACGCTTTTATTTATTTAAAAAGTGCAGTGCAATTCTGAGATAAAATTCGATTAATAAATTTCAGATATGTCATGCAGGGTGTGAATATGTATGACGTCTTAGGTAATTCATTCTTCACCCCTAAAAAGTAACCAAATATTTCAAAAAAAATTTCACATACCTAGAAATAAAAATTTAAATGCAGAAATACAAAAGAAAAAATTACAGAAATTCACAAGATGTAAAAATCGCTCAAAACGGTTAAATTATTAAAGTTAGAGCTACTGAATTCGACATCAAGTTATTTCTTGAATAGTAAGTACTCACAAAATTTCTGTTCCAAATTTTTAATTACTTTTTTAGTTAGCAGTTTAAGCATATTCCTAATTTTAATATTTTTCTTCCATAGATTAAAAACATATTATTGGTCAAAAAAGATTTTTATGCCAATTTAAAATTTATAAAATAAACGTTTCATTTTTTTTTTCAGTTTCCTTAAATTTTGAAAAAAAAAATCTTTTAAGTATAAAGAAAAAATACTTTTTATTGCTTTAGTTGCTACAAACATACGCTCTTTGCAATAATTTTAATTACATTTTGTAAAGAACACGTTAACATTGCTGTTCTTTTATGGATACATTTTAACAATAAAATAAAATCGAGAAATCTCTAAAACATTATCATGTTGCAAAAGTTCCGAACTAAATATTCGTATCTCCGTTAATTCCCACCCTCTTTTCACTTGATTGATTGCTTGTTCCCCTTCACATTTCATGGTGAATGCTATAATCTGGGGGAACTTTCTGGCATCCCTACTTGACCACTGACCAAAGGGATTCCTCAAAACACGTTTTTTTTTTAAAAAATTTTTTATTGCTAATGCTTTATTCCCCTTTACCTAAGTAAGAATGGATCCGCCCGTTCTCTTCACGGAACCGGTTTCAAAACTCAAATGGAATTATTGCCCTAACCACATTAATAGTATATTTACGATTGAAATTTTAAGAATATTATAAATTATTTTTCAGAATTTACCATAGTACTGATTTTTCAGTTATTTTTCTCATTTATTAATTAAAAGAAAATTACTGGAAATATTCAGTTTAAATTCTACTAAAAAAGTAAAAAATATGTTGTTTTGGAAACTGAGATTAAGAAATATGGTATTTCTTTGCAATAATTTTTGGAATCTTTTCCGAGGTATGTGTCATTTTCGGTTTCTATTATCGAGTTTTAGTATCTAATTTTCAATGAATTTCCTTTTATTCGGAAATTTTCAGTGAGAAAGTTGCATCTGCAAATTAAAAACAAAAAAACCCATCAAATTTTATTGACAATCTTTCTATACCCTCAAAGATGTAAGATTAATCAGTAAGGAATTTTAAACAACTTCGTGCTATTATTGAGCATCAAGTCTTGGCAGTCAAACGATTAAATTTATTAATAATGTCATTGACAAAAATGTAATTTTTTATTAACTTAACGGCTAATTAACTAATATATATTTAAGTTTAAGCAAAATGCTATGTTTTCCTCATCATACTGGAAACGATTAGAATGGAAAGCAAAGTATTGAATTTTTGGCCCTTGCAAAGAAAGTTCATTTTTACTGGGGGAGTTCATGGAATCCGCTAATTAAATGTTAATCTAAAATTTTTAAAAATTATAATTGAAAAGTAGCCAATCAGTTAAAAAGGGTTAAATTCCTGAGATAATTTTGCGTCATGAGGGCTTACGTTGCAAAATCGTAGAATGAGTGGAGAAATTTGCGATCATGCAGATTCAAAGGAGGAAGAATGTATTACAATCAAATTGGAGCAGACGCTCATCGGATTGAGTTAACATTTCGCATTTATTTTTATGATGGATAATTTATTGTCTAACTGTATTAACGTGTGCAGCATTATTCTTATGCAATAACTACAGAAATATTTTTTAAAAAATGAAAAAAAAATGGTGTCTAAGGAGTAATCTAAAATCGCAATACATATATTTCAAAATTTACAAAAATGTATTCAAAGCGCTGGATGCCTATATAATTGAAAAATTACGAAGCTATAAATATTAATAACTATTAAAGGGGTATTAATTTTAAGAGAATCATTAAAATGATTCTTAATATCGTACGAAATAGAAAAAAAGGATGAAAGTTGTGTAGGTAAATTTGCTCGATGCTACAATGCAGGCTTGCGAATTAATCAAACAGATTGAAAGAGGAATTTAAATTTAAAAGTGAGAAAGTCATCACTTTGGTTATAGTTTCAGAACATTTTTTAATTTTTTTTTTAAATTTTAGAAATCTTAGCTTGTTTTTCAGAATCCACTAATTCATCATGAATCAAATAAAAAAAGAAAGAAATCTTAAAATAACTATAAAATATTTCTGTATTTGAAATTCCGCAAAAGAAATTCATTTTTTTTTTTTTTAAAATTTCAAAAAGTAACTGAAGGGAAGAAGGTATGAATAGTAAATAATGTTGTTCTGTTTCTACTCCCTTATTTGCAAAATTAAAGAAAATAGTGACATTTAAATTAACTTTTAATTGGGGAGGGGTAATAAAATGCTTATAAAAATTAAAATTGCTGGCTGTAAAGGATGGGAAAATCAGAACACTCTCATATATTAACTAAAAATTAGCTTTTCTTTTTCCAGTAATCTTTTTGTTATAACAATTTTCTCTTGAAATATCAGTTTAAATCGTCACAAAACTAAATTTTACTTTTTATCATTTAACTCAATTTATCACACAAGATTTATTAGTCCAAATGAAGTAAAGAAATTAAAGGCAAACAAGTGGTGACATTGGTCATAGTAAATTATTTTGCTTCACAAAAATGACGGACATTAAATGCAATCCTTCCTGCTGAAGAAACTTATATGCAAATATGGGAGTCGAATGGGCTGGATAACTTCCCGATAAAACAATATTTCTTCCACAAGCTTCGGTCCGCATTCCACTAATGAAAAATGAACGATCAAAGGTCTATCGTTTCAAGTTCGCTCAACGTACTCGATTACTGGTATCCGGATCCAGCATGAACGAAATATCCGCAGCGATACAAGTAAACCTGAGAACACGTGGTGACAATAACCATTTTTATTTTTAAGGTAAGTATTTTATAATTGTTTTAACATTAATTACATTGACTCCTACCACAGTAACTGAAGAAAATAACTTTATGTTTATTTTAGTTTTTTAAATATGCTTAAGAACTATTTTTTTGCATTTTTTTTCTAATATATGTCATGATTATGCCTTTTTTTTTTTCAAAATTGATAGCAAATGATTTCTAAATTTTCTAGACATTATTTTGCTTGTTTTATCCTCATACTTTTGGAAAATGGCAGCAATTATAGTAATGGATTTTGCTATACTTATATCAATCTCTTACATATAACAAATTTTGAAAAATTTTGTGTGTTTTGAAAGATAATACAATATTTTCATATTTTTTAATTGATTATTATCACTTAATTGATTTACATTATTAGATATTATAGTTAAGGGTGTAAATACAAATGGTAGGGAAAATGAGAAAAGGGTTGCTATCAAGATTCCATAATATTAATAATACTTATTTATAGATTAACTGTTAAAGAATAGAAAATAATAAAAATTAAATATACTTTACAATTCATAAATAAATAAATATATTTTTAAAAGATCTTATCTATTTTATTTAGTTATAATAATGTTATGTAAAATCTTAGCTAGGAATGACGATTTCTTTGGTTTGGTATCACTTGTTGATATTTGGAAATGATCTTTCTGAAAATGATTTCTTCCTATCTTTTGAAAGATTTACATGTCTAGAATTTAATTTGTCTGTTTTACCTTTAAAGAAATCCTGCGTTAAAACGAAAATTGGTGTTGAAATTTTAAAATTTCCTTTGATGCATTTCTTTATATTAATTAGTGTCAGAATTTTTTGTTATAATTAATAGGAAGCGAATATTTGTATTGAATTTTTTTTAAATATCAATAACGTTTCTTGTATTTAGAATTTTTTATAAGTTTGATATTTTCAAACTCGCAAATCAACATTTCATTTGCTCCTTGTTCAAGATAAGATTAAAGATTGTTTTAAACACTGTCATTTTAATCCTTTAATTGGTATATTTTCACAAACGTAACAAGTGCTTTAACCTTTTTTTTTTTTTTTTTTTACTAATATTAAAGTCGCAGGTGGCGATATTAATAGTATTGGCAGCGGTTATTTTAGAAATTTTTTGTCGATCTGGTTTTTCTGAATATGCTATTTTGCTACCAACCTAATTTTTTTATTTCTTTGTTTATTTTTTTACATATTGGTCAACAATCTAATTTAGAATTGGTAATTAATGCATATATATTTGTTATAACTAATAGAAGGCAAATATTTGTAATGAATTTTCTCTAATATCAACAACTTTTATTTTATTTAGAAATTTTTGCGAGTTTAATTTTTTCAAACACACAGCTCACCATTTCATTTGCTCTTTCTTCAAGATAGAATTAAAGATTGCTTTAAAACATTGCCATTTTAATCCTTTAATTGGCAGGGTTTCTCAAACGTAACATGTGCTTTAATCGTTTTTTTGGTAACATTAAAGTCGCAGGTGGCGATATTAATAGTATCGGCAGGATTATTTTATATATCTAATTTATAATTTGTTATTAATGCATATATATTATATCTCTTAAATACATATTTAAGACATAGATATTGTTAAATAAAGTGTTGTTGTTTTTCCTGGTAGTGGGACAAATGCATTCGGACATTTGCGTACGGGTCATAAAAGGCCAATAAATCATGCGAAGCTCTTTGAAAAAAAGGAGGTAAAGTGTGATTAGTCTAGGTTTGCTAAAACTTGTCATCTATTGGCAAGAGTATTTGGCGAGAAAATGTATATGCTGGCTCTGTACACACCAGGCCGTCTGGCTATAAAATTTGGCAAATATATACTTTGGAGAATAGGAAAGTGATTTTTTGAATTTTTAATTAGAATTTTAATTAATGAAAAATCAAGAGAAATATTGACTTTTTTTTCGTGATAACTTCCTAAAAATGTACTGTAAAAAATGGTTTTTACTTGCAAATCATATCAATTCTCTGCATTATTCATTCATAGACAAAATATGCTAAATATAGTTGTCAAATGAAAATCAAAAAACTTTAAAAGAAAATCTGAAATAGAAATTCCATTCTAAAAAATTACACCTGAACTTGACCATTATCATCACAATAGATTCCAATTGTTTTAAGATAAGTGGATTATTTAAATGTGCATTTCAGCTAATTCATAGCACACAAGTCAATAAGAGAATATAACAGTTGATGAATTTATTACTGTTTGAAATTGAATTTGTTCAAAGCTTTTGAATTTCTGGTAATCAAATTAATAATTCATATACACATGCCTGATATAGTTATTCATAATACTATATCATACAATAATTCATACAATACATACAATACAATAATTCATAACTTAACATGCCTGATATAGTTATAAAAATACATCTTATCTTATATTTAAAAATCTAGTATTCTCGTTCATATGAAAACTTTATCTTTTCATACGTAAATATAAACGGAAGATCTTGACTATAAAACTTGCATACTATATAAGATCTGTATTCTTTTTACAGAATAAAAATACGCAAAGACTGATAAAGCAATAAAACTAACGATTTTTTTTTTAATTTTAAGATAATTTACGTTAGAGATAACATTATTTTTTGCATTAATATTTTTAAGTGCACTGAATTGCATATTTCTTTCTCCCAAATATACGTGTGTTAAATTTAGTATTTCTACGTGCAGTGGTTAATATTTTATATAGACTGATAGGCACGCACACACACACACACATAAGTATATATACATTCACTTTTATTCTTGGAAGAAAATTTTATTTTGTTAATTAAAACTGTTAAATTAAAGTGAATATTCCACACTTTAATTTTTGAATAATTTTAAACGAAAAATTTGGAGATATCTGTGAAATTTAAAGTATATGCTTCCGTGTTAAAAGTCAATTTTTTTCATTCCCTCCCCTCCCCCCTCCTTTGTGTGTGTGTGCGCGTATGTTATCAGGTAGTTTCATATTTAAGTTCCTAAAACAGACCATATTTTATTTTATGAATTAAAAATAAAATTCGGGATATTTTTTAATGGAACATTACAACTGAAAATGGAATAATAATACGTAAGAAAGCATTTTTTATTATTTTTTAAATTTATCACGCCTTTACTATTTATTTGATTTTTATAATATTGCAATATACTGAATATTATTTTAAAATATTCTCAGTATGATTTCTTTTGTCTTTTGTGACATTGTTATAAATTTAGATAATTTTGAAACGCTGTATTCTCTTATTTGTCCATTGATGATGTAAATCTTGAAAGTAAAATGCATAAGAAAGAATTCTTATGATAAATATTAATCGCAAAATGCATATGCATTTAAGTTAACATAATATTCTAGTTAGATGAAGAAGTATTTAAATATGGCGAGTCTGATTAAATGACAAATCTTAACAAAGAGTGATTAGTTAAAAAAAGCAACAAAAAAAACCCCTCAGCTCTTGATAATTTTAGTAGTTGTAGAAAGGCATTTAGTTTTTTACTTTCATTTAATGACAGAGGGCTCTGCAGTCAAATTTATTCAAGTCATAATCAAATGTTTATTAAATTAATTTTGGAACTTTATTCTAGTAAAATTCCTAATTACCATTTACAAGTTATTCGTTATGCTATTTTATAATTCTAAAAAAATTGGAGCTTTATAGTTTAAAAAGATATATTTCCTCCTTTTACAATATTGTTTAGAGTGTTATAGAAAGTTGTCTTTTGTTTTCGATATTTTGCATAAAATAAATTTAACATTTTGTCTGTGCTCTTTTTTTATTTGTACAATTTGAAATGGACTTTTTAGAAAGGAACTTACGACTTCAGTTTTCAAAATTTACGATTTAAAATTGATGAATAAAAATTAAATTAAAATCAATAAAAAATTTGGAGAGAAAAAGGGGTTTTGAGATTTGCATTATTTCAAAGCCCATGGAAGGTTTAAAACGGCCATGAATTCTTTCTGAAATTAGAAATAATTACATTGTTTAAAATATGCAGAAAAGAACGCATAGCTAATCAATAAACATTTCAAATAGTAGATGTATATTGTTGATGAGTGCATTACCAGAACTTTATTCAACACTATTTTTAATGACTTATTGTACATATAGGAACGATCTTTAATAAAATTAAAGTTTCTGAAGAACATATACTACATATATTACTGTTAAAATAATTTTTTTAAAATTCTGTTTTATTTTTTAACTGTAGATTTGGATTAAGGTTTAATATATAGTGAAACTAGAAGAAAATTAAGTTTTAATTCAGCTAATATCTCCTACAAATTTCCGCAGATACAAATGATCAGTTAGCAAAATATTAATATACTTCTGATTTAGTAAGCTGCTTATTTTATGCTTCGTATATTTACAATATTTCATATACAAAATGCAAAGTCATATAATGAATAAATAATTTATCTTTATCAGAGTACAAATTTTTTTTAAAAAAATGTAACAACATTTAAATTAAATCTAAGATGATAAACAGAAATTTGTAATGACGTTCTACTCTGGAAATTGATTTTTTTAAAAATAGATATAGCATGGAAACTTAACATCCGTAGTTGGAAGCTTTTCTTACTACTTACGGCATTTCAAAAATTGCTTTTCAACTTTTCCCTCCTTACAAATCATTCCAATACCATTAACCTTATTTAATTGTACTTTAAATTTAAGAAATAACTTTTTTTAAGTGCTTATATTTAAATAACATATATTTTAATGTTCGAACTTATTGAATTAAATAAACGAATCAAGAAGAAATAAAGCGAACATTAATGAAACGCAAACTTTTTCGTTTAATGTAAACGTTATATTTCTGTAAAGTAATGCATTTATATCTAAAACTAGAAGAAATGATTATTATTTCGAAATGGATACACTATTTATATGAGAAGAAGTATCATTTCTCAATGATTTTTATCTTACATTTTTGAATAAATACATTGAAAAGCAATTCATCTTTCATAAAAAGCAAAGTGGATATTCATATAGTATTAAAAAGCATGAAACTGTATTAATGAACGTATCGTTAAGTATTCAAAATTGTGTCAAACATCATGCTAAAGCTTGCCAAATATGACACTTTTAGATAACGTTTAAAATATTGTAACCTCTTCTAGAACTGACTATTATCAGTAACACAACCGCATTAAAAACCAGACTATTGATTGACAGTTTCATGACTGGTACGCAAAGTGTACTGTACGCAAAAGTCATACAACCGCTCTACACCACTATGCCGGAAAGTGAACACCTGTGTCTCCATTTCCTGTTCTCTTTTTTTGGTGGAAAATGAATTCAGTACAAAGAATAGTGTTTGGGAGGATCAGAATTCCTGAGCCGACCCTTTCTATGGGTCTTTTATATTTTTTATCTGTAACTTTTGCAATCTTTACTCAGATCTGCATGGCGGCAAAATGTTGCACGCCAGATTTCAAAATTTTTGACTCATTCTGGAGCTCGTTGAAAGCCTTTTCTTCTATATATTTGTCTCCGTTAGGATCACCAAATTTATTATTTGATTATGCACAAGAAAATGTAGCAACTTTTCAAGATTTTTAGAAATTATGAAAAGCTGAGCGAACTGTCGATACTGCTTCAATCTGTGGGACTGGGTAGTCGGCTGTGCATGAGTGTCGTAGCCTTATGTTGGCTCTTTTTAAATAAACTTTTATGCTGTCTAACTTTGTCTTTAAAGCTCAGATCAATTTTTCTATCTTAATTCAATTTAAGGCGGTAGGTTGTTAAAGAATTGTCCAGCCTGATCTGGCATTTTAGCTGTCCGCTTAAACCACTCATGTTTACTTTAGTCAAGGCAAAAAGTATGAAACCCTATCGTATGGAAAAGATAACTCCCAGATAACATACCAGGGGAGAAAGAAATTCTACAAATGCTTATTATTAACGTTGGTTAAAAATAAAGATTGTTTAATTATTTCCCACAAAATTAATAGCTTTAAGCAGTGTTAACACAGTTAATAAAAGGTCACGCCTACCTATCTCAGGAAGATCACGTAACCCCAAAGGACCAATGGCAGATAGTTGTCTCATCATGGCAACTATTTTCCATTGTCCCTTTGGAGTCACGCCTCCTTAGGAAGATCACGTAGTCCCAAAGGGATGATAAATCTATTTGCCACTGTCCCATTGGGTCACATGATCTTCTTGAGGTAGGCGAGAATTTCTATTTATTTTAAAGATCTTATCCCTCTTAAAATTACAGACACTGAGTAAGGCTGCGATACCTGGCCTGGCGTTAGTTAGCGACAGTTAAGAAATATAGAACTTCTCATGAGGTCATCATTTTCATTGAAGCCATATCCCACGGAATTCACCTCGTAATTGAGGATTAGAAGCTTTCGGAATGGTGGTTGGTTCTCACTACCCTTGTGGGTCACGAAAATGTTGGAGTCTGGCTCGTCCCATCGACGATGGAAGGTACTTCCTTAGGAAAGTGTTGTATTGTTGCCGGTGATGGCCCTTAGGACTCAAAAACAGTTCCCGCCAGTTTTGTTGTTGCTGCGGTGCTATCTTTCAAGTTTTTTCTGTGTACAATTCCGGTGTGTTGGCATAGCCAGTTTGTGGTTTATTGAAGCAATGACAAGAACATACATTCGAGATGCATTTCTTCCGACCGATTGACTCCAAAAAACAAACAAACTGACAATTCCAGCCGTAAGACAAAATATAGAATTTCATTGACTTAAACCATTCCTTTTACTAGTTATTGCGTTTGCATTGTTAAAAGAAGAAAGATGTAGAAATATAAATGTACTAGAAATATTTGTGGCAGTTCATTTGCCGAGTTATTTACGTTGTTAAATGATTAATTCCTTAATTGATACGACTGAAAAACATGAATTCAATCTGTATACAACAGATTAAAAAGTATATATATCACGAAATAAAGCGGAAGTGAAAATTCTGCTTTTGAGTTAATGGCTGCTAAAAACACGCAATTGAATGTTTTATTGTATAGTTTGGATTCCTTCACAGCATTTAAAAGCATTTTTTTTTCTGATAATGTATCAAATAGATTTAAAAATATTATTTCTTTTAAAAAGAAAATTGTGCAGAAATGAAATTGATATCATTAAAAATATAATTTTTCAAAACTTAAAGTAATACAAAGATAATTTTTTATAAGATAATTGCTTTATAAAATATGAATATTAATTTCCTTAAGGAAGTCCTAACGATACGTCTAGACTTAAAATTGGTGTATGGTAGACTAAACTGAAATATTTTTAGGCGACTTGTACCTAATTTCTTTACAATCACTCAAAGAATATGCTACCATTTATGGCATTCATCTAGAATAGCAGTTTATAGGCCAATTTTGGGATAATTGACACAATTTTGATGTGCTTGAAGTGAAACTGTTAATTTATCTGAAATCTTAAAAAAGGTTACGGGTAAACCAGAGTTTAACCCCCTTCTTCGCCAAGATGCGATAACGCGCCAAAGCTGGCAACCTCCGTTTTCTCTAGATTGGCAAATCTATTATCTTTCGCCTTTATTTTGAGCTATGATTGGACATCTGCTCCCTCGCTTTTGAACATTTCGCAAAACAAGGCGCAAGACCGTTGTTGGCGAGTTGGCTATTTTTGAAAATTGCGCCAAGCAGTGGGTTAAACTCCGCTCGTACTTACCTCGAGATGGTTAAGTTTTTTTTGTGCTCACTTAAACATTTTGTTTTAAGTCTGTTTCTTTATTTCCTTTATAACTTCTTTCCTCTGACCGAAGGCACTTTTTGGTGAGATAGCGAAACATCTCCAGAATAATTGTAACAATATTTCGCAGCTCCATTAGTTAGCTGAGCGAAGCATTGGATTCAATGCACCTGTAAAAATATTCATTGAATAAAGCAGTCTGAAATTCGTATGATTGTTTGTTGATATTTGACTGTTGCCATTCTACGATAAATAATAATAGCGATTTCTGTACCGCGGACGTTTTATATATAGAGATTATCCATTATCGCCTGATTTTGTGATGCTGTGGTTTACTCAATAATAGCGAAATGTAAAATAAGATGATACATAGTAATTATCAAATTAATGTAAACTCAAAACAAAAGGAATGGCGTGTCATCAATTCAGCCAATATGAGCTCATTTTGGGATCTTATAATTAACTTCTATTTTAGTATAATACACCGGAGTGATACAGTAAGACGACATACGGGGATCTTGAAATTAATGCAAATTCAAAACAAATGCTATAACACGAGACAACTACAGTTTAACTTGTATTACTTAGTGATCCATGAAGAATTGCGAATTCTTTATGGAAGTGGTAAAACTTGCTAAACAGAATATCGGTGACAGTTTTTTACAACAATTTTAGAAAAGTATTTATGGTAGTACAGCGAATATCGGGTCAATCTAGTTAATATGAGAAACGTAAAACTTGTTATTTTGAATGAAGTCGTTCATTTGTAAATCAAGTAACATTTGAATTGTTTCAACAGTCTCCATTAATTAGTCTCCTTTAATTCAAATCTCTAATATATATGTTCAAAATGCTCGTGATCCTACTTTAAAAGGAATATCATAATTAAAAATTGAGCAAAAAAATTCACGACAGAATAAATTGGTTAAGTGACTGATTTTATTATATTTCAGCAAAGTACTAAATGGTGTGCATCATTTCACTATGAATATTTGCATATAAAAAAGACAAGTCACTTCCTCTTTTTATAGAAAACTAGCAGAGCCCATACAACATTGCCAGCGGCATAACATCGAAGAGGAAAAAAATTAGCTTTTAACTAAAATCTAGCCTCCATCCGATATTGCATGGGCATGTAATGCAACATAAAACAAACAGAAAAATATATTTAGAAACCATGAAAAATAATTACAAAACAATTTTTTATAACACACATTCAGAAATAGTTAGACTGTTGGCGATCGCTTCGCTCGTCATGACATTCATTCTGTCTGCAATGGGATTAAAAGAGAGAAGGTTACTTCGCTCAACAGAAGACTCTCCTTCCTTAAATGTAGACATTCTTTCTCTAATATTCGCAAACAGAGCGTTTCTTTCCTCTACATTTTCATTAACGCGCAACAAACGAAGCGTTTTGGCATTTAATGTGGTCCGGCTAAAGTTGGATTTCCTTTTTTTTTTTTTTTTTTTTGGGCCTAATAAGTTTTGAATCGCTGTTTAAAATCCAACATAAACAAAGAAATGTATCGCATATGCATACCACACCTCTTGCTATTTGCTCATGTACAGTTTGAGGTTTTCGCGCATGCATAGATAATTGCAAAGAACAGATACTGTTGTTTTACGCATGCGCGAATCTTAGTAGAAAACTAATAAAAATCGAAAATTATAAACTACTTTTTTTTTTTTTTTTTTTCATTTAATGACTTCAATATACTAAAACTTTCCCCAATAAATGCCCTAAAAAATACAAATATCTCCCATATCAGTTAAGTATATCTCGAGTTTTTCTCTTTCAAACATACAGACGCTTTCAGAAGACTTCATTTTATATTATATATAGATTCCCGATAATGACAATGCTCGTCTAATTATTTACAAAGGCATGTCTTTAAGAAAAAAATATTAGCTTAGTTGAGAAATATATTATTTTGTATAGTTCATAAATTCTATAAATTTTAAATTTTCGAACTACAAAAGTGTTCACATTGAAATATTAAAATCCTTACTAAGCAAATTGAAATATAATTAATTACTTATTAAAAATGTCTATAAATATTATTTACTCATTCAAATATCTGTATTAATTTTCATTCGATACTTCTTCTAACAAATAAAATTGTATTATTATACTATTTTTAAGAATTATTTCTATGTAATCTGTTAAAAAATTAAATCCTCTCATTATTAAATTAGAAAAATATCAATTAATTATTTATATTAATTATACGCGAACTTTGTTAGTTTCTTGCCTCTCTGAAAAGTATAAAAATTATTAATATTAAAGGAATAATAAACATACGTCAGAAAATAACATACAATGTCAGTTGCTAAAATAATATAATGTTACCACAATAATAAGTTAATTAATTAAAAATATGCTGAAATGTGAAAGATAGAATTCAGTTATCAAAAGAGAAGCCTCATAATATTCATTATCATGAGTCGAAAGAGAGTCGTGGTGATAATGTCTCAGCTTCAAGGCTGCAAAATTCCAGGTTCGAGACCATCCACAAAAGAAACAATCATGTAAGCGGTTGCAGCGAATGCTGAATACGTCAGTGCCAAATGTTCTCCCCTAGCGGGATGCGGAAGATTAGAGAGGGTGTGTCAGATTAGGTATCGTCCTTGTCATCTGACTGCTGTTCAAAATTACAGGATCCATTACAAAATAGCTCTAACGCTTCTTTAAAACAGGACGTTAATATAATTAAACTAAACTTGAGTAAAAAAAAAAAGAGTTTTTGAATCTAGCATTCTATTCTTTTTATTATTCCTTTTAGCAAATCGTAAACCAGGAATCTTATTTTTTTATTTTTTTTACACAATTGAGATATTTATATATTCTATCAGTATTTAAATTTTTTCTGTTATATAATAAACGCATGCAATTTTTTTTGTCTATTTCCAGGTTCGGTAAGATTTCTCCAGAAGAGATTTGCCTGTAAGTATAAAGTCCTTCATATAAGAGTCTTTCAAAATGACAACATCTGATGAAAACCCCAGGATTATAGAAACTTTTAAACCTTCTCTCTCACACATGTGCTTGGTAAAGATCGCCATTGAATTGTATAATGAGTTCGAATTCGACATTTTGAAAGAGGTTATACCTGTGGGTCCTTTCAAAAGGTCCGAAATTTTACCACAACGTGAAAAACCAAGTCCAGAAAATTGCACTGTTCTACTTAACAGATTAAAAGAAAAATTACTCGCCTTACCTCCTCGGTTGAGAAAAAGCGTCTTGTTAGTAGTTGAGAGAGTGCATTTCGAAATTCGTCAATGGATAAGACACCATGGAAGAAAGTATCGTTTTCAGTTTTATAGAAAATTCACTTTTTTCTGGAGATCCGACGGGAGTATAGACAGACCGAAAACAGCGCAAGAAATCGCTCTCAATCAAAACATAGATATTTTAGATCGATTTGAAATCGCGTGCATGTATTGCCTGGTAGACAGCATCAAAACTTTGTGGGCTGTTCTCGATGCAATTGGGGTTGGACAATTTTATGCAAGATCATGCCATGTAAAGTATGCTAATGCCATGGTGCCGTTTTGGATTAGGTGGTTACGTGAAGGAGCTCGGTGCCACTGGGCACAGGCCGCTCTTGAATATCTGGATTTTAAGGAGTATAGGGAGCATCCAAAGACCATAGGCCCAAGCATTAGTGCTGTATTTCGTGCTTTGACGCCGCACGATAGGCGGAAGTTTTTCGAAGATTTGGTTATTTGCAATACAGTTGATTTTCGGTTCTGTTTATATGCGGTTACCAACGAAGAACAAGAAGAAATAATGAAACTACATGCACCTTCAGTGTTAGAATGTCATATGAATTGGCCCCTAACAAACCTTTTCCTTGAAGTCGCAGAAAAATTGTGGAAGTTTTTGAGCCATAGAAGTTTTGTTGAATTGTTATATTTTATTCTAGACCATCATGAAAGGACTGATATAGATTGCAAATATTTGGCGGCGGAATTTTGGAAGATGAGTCCAGAACCCTTCAAAGAATACGCAAAAACCAGCTTATCCTTCAAAATTAATGTCATGGGTTTTATTAAAGAAAAACTGAAAAAGAAAACCGGATACTGATAATAGAGTAAAACTATTTTAGAAATAGGAGTTATTTTGATGTTTTTGATGAAATTCCATTTCTGATGGAATACGAGTTCTTTTTTTCTCAGCCTTCTGCAATCAATACATATAAAATTACACTTACAATAAAAGCACTTTTGTCTTCTCAAGCATGTTTAAAAAATAATTTTCTGATTGTGATGCAATGGAGTCAAGTGATATCTACACAAGCACGCACAACCAAATATTGTCAGCAATTTTATGCCCTCTCTCCCCTCTCTAATGGACAAATATGTTTTACCGGAGTCAACAAAAAGATATTTTTTTTTACCTACAATACTGGATAATGCTGTATAGATATTCATTGTATTAAAATAACAAATTATTTGTCTCAATATTTAAAAGGGATGAGATAGAAAAAAAGCTTGAGAATATGAAATTGATACAAAATTAAATTGAATTTTTGATACATAAAAAAATAAATAAAATTAGCATAGTGTAAGTCTTGTTTTTCATGATGTGATAGCACTCGTGCATTGTGAGTGTCCAAATGACCACAGCTGGGATACCAGACAAAACATAAATGAAAAAAGAATTTACTTGCAATGGGGAAGAGTTTACAATTTAGGGAAGACCAGTCTATTAATTATCACAGTAAATTAGTAGTCCTAAGGAGGGTTTAAAGGAATATGGAGGAAAGTGCAGAATACATTAAAAAAAAAAAATATGACTAAGCTATAGTTTTTATACTTAAAAAAATTATAAACATGCATCAATCTCGCAAAATTTATTTATTAGGCGAAAGTATTTGAAGGGTTTAACGAAACGTGATATTTTCATATTGCTTATAGATGACATATCGATAAAAATAAATACAGTTTTAATAAAAAAAAGGGTTGTGAAATTTTACTTTCAAGGGGGTATTTTTGCAAAATACGCATTGAAAATTTGTTGAATTAGTTATCGAAGGAAAAAATTATTGTCTCTGCGAAAATGATAAAACCTATGTTTCTTGAGCGGAAAAAATACCATTCCTGTTTCGTTTGTATGTACACGCGCACACCTTGTTTGTTAGCACGCGCACACCTAAACAGAACAGCATTTCATCTTCTTATAATAACAATCGCAATGCTTTGTGGCGTACCTAATAATACTTATATCGGCCAAAATCAACTTTTTTTTTAAAACGAATAAATTTGATATTTTTTATGAATTTGATATTTTTATATAATGAACAAATACTTCTTATTTTTATTTAAATATTTATATATTATTTTCTAAAGGCAACATACAATATCAGATCACATAACTAATGCGATTAGTTTTGGCATTGGATTATGGTGTTAAAGATATGTAGTTAAATGGGATTGAATAAAATTCGATATCTTAATCAGGAGTTTAGTTTAGTTTAGTTATATTAACGTCCCGTTTTAAAGCATCACTAGGGCTATTTTGGGGCGGACCTCGTCATTTTGAACCTCGGTCAGATGACGAGGGCGACACCTGAGCTAGCATCTTAATGAGAAAAAAACGACAAAGGAAAAAAAAAAAAAAAAAAAAAAGAGTAGAGAATTTTTGAACACTTGCACAAATGTTAATCTTTATTGTCTCTAAACTACACAAATTGATACATAAAAATAAGAAGAAAAAAATTGACGGGCTAATTAAGAATCAGACGAATTTTTGGTTGTGTAGCCCAAGGTGGGGTAATATGGTGGAATGCATATCATTATGATCCATGCAGTGGAAGCAATAGGACTTATGTTTCGGGGAACATTTCTTTAAATATCACATGAAACAAACACGAAAGACAAGACATTAACGCGCGCACACCTAAACAGAACAGCATCTCATCTTCTTATAATATCAATTGCAATGCTTTGTGGTGTACCTAATCAGGCATCGCCATCTATTATCCAAAAGAGAAGATATATTAATGCAATTGCTAGAATTGTTAAATTTCAGTCCGAATAAAATCATTAATAACCAGGTTACACAGATTCAATGCAAGCACAAATACATTGAAAAGTTTGACCATAGGTTGCATAGTGTTCTGACAGTCACTATAGGAATATGTTTAATTAATGTCAAAAAACATAAGTGCCTTCGATATTAACTTCCGGAGCATGAACAAATTATTTAGATATTTTCCAGTTTTTTGTAAGTTGTTCAAAAACTCCATTTACAGCAATATTTTGCTGATTGGAAAGCTTTTAAATTGAATTCTTCGATAACTGGATTTGTTATTCTAGTTTCTTAATTTTCTATTGAAATTGTATCAAAATATTACCATATAACTCAGTTATTTTAACGCCTTCAATTCTGAATTGCTTTTATCACTTAAATATGAGCGTAATTTTCTTATTATTTAGCATATTTATATTCAAACATTCAATATTGTCAAAAATAATAATAATAAAACCTTTTTGCTCATATGTCTCCTTTCAAGCATCTTTCAAAACGACGTATTATTTTAAAGTTTTATTTATCATTATTTTTTTTTATTTGGATTGTTAAAAATACCTACAGAGTGACAAGACGATATAGATTAAATTTTTCGGGGGAAATTCTACTTAAAATAATTATATATATTTATTTTTCAGAGCAATATACAAGTAGCTATTTTAAGTGAATAATTACGTATCTAATTGTTTTCCCAAATGGAAAGGGTTGAATTACCTAATCCATTCAAGAAACTGCTGAAAAATTTTAAAGAATTAACAATAACCAAGGTTATTAAGCTTCAATTAATAAAAATTGAAAAAAAAATCATATTTCAAGGCATTATTTTATTCTACACCTTCAATTTTTGAATCTATTTTTTTAACTGTAACTGTCGGAGAAAGAATTCAAGTTCCTTTTCGTATTCTATGAAAGTAGCACGTTTAGTGATACTACCTCGCAAATTTTAGTTTTCTAAATGTATCTAAATAAAATGAATATGTGAACATATTATCAAAATTATGATAGGGTGATTCGAATATTTATTATAGTTTGAATAAATTTATTCTACATCTTCATCGTTTGAATCCTTTTAATTTTTATCCATTTTCAGCAAAGAGAAATATTTATTCAATTAAATCAGTAAAACCGAAGTATGGAAGTCGGACAGTCGCGAACCAGATATTCGGATTCTGGCTAGGTCGGGGTATCACATCCCACAGTTTATGCCTGTTTCAAAACATTATCAACCTACATTCAGTGAGACGTAAGCGAAGTCAAGATTCTGGCATCAAACAAAATTTTTATTCAGAGCGAATTTAAGCTTAACGATCGCTAGATAGATATGACAGGTATAATCATGCTGTAACTTGCATCATTAAAGTATGGAATCCATTATTTCATACGATGATTTTTCATGAAATAGCAAAGAATTCTGTGTAATAATTGAATTATACTTATTAACGGTAACATATATACATCTTAATTTACTCAAGCAATAGATGTCAGCAATACTTAGATGGGTTCCATTAAATCAACTTTTCAATATTTCAGCAAGAGGAAACCAGAAACATTAAACAAGATAGACCATTAAAAATACACTACCTACTTTCGTAAGATGGCGAACTTAGACATTTCTTGACACCAGGCAATAAACATTTTGAGGCTTCTTTTTTTAATAAATGGCAAATTATCTTTTACATTTCAGTAATTTGAACTAATTATTGTAACGTTTGTTTATATCATTTAGTTTATAAACTGATATGTTTATTTTTCATTTATTGATGAATTTTTATACTTTTCAAAGATTTACAAAAGTTATAATGTTCTTGCAAAATTAGCCTAAATTATTAGTTCATCATTTCTTTATGTATTAATAAAAGTATTTATTTACTATAATACATTTTATAATGATTTGTTTTTATAAATAACAATTAATTTCAAACAAATATAATATTAGAAATCTGTTTAACAAAATCTATCAAATGGAAGTTCACTCATAAAGTTAAATGAATAATTCACGTTTTTATTTATTATAAATAAATGAATAATTATATTTCAGTTTGTTTAATTATGATTTTAATAATTCAGTGCAAACATATATTAAGTTCAAAATTGTAAACTCAGAGAATTTCTTTCTTTTACAAATACATTTACATGGCAGCTAGGTTAATAATGATTTCTTAAAACCTGTCTGAGTTTTTTCATCTATCTAGTAGCCCTGTTGTTAATAAGCCATTATAAAGGAATAAACTAACAATGTAAAAATCATGAATTTTATATATAAAGTAAGAAGCAACTGGCATTTTTCTATGCACAGTTATTTATAATGAAATATTGCAGTCTATTTAATTTTTTATTGAATATAAAAAAAAGAAAACATAAAGCTTTGTTTCATTGCTTTATAACTGTCCGATGTGACTTCTCTTGGTCACATGGTAATATCCACATTGTTGTTCGTTTTGTGTCAAATACTCTGCCGGTTACTCACAGTCAATAATGTACATTCGATAATCAAATTCATATTCTATGTATCTCTATCTAATTCTCTTTTTGTCTTCATTGCATTATGTATGTCATAAACTCTATCTTAACACTGATTTTGAGTGCAATACTGAACGAGCTGAAGCCATGCATAAAGACTACTTCATATGGTAGCTAAATAAAGTACTGGGCGATTGCTCACCAAATGATTTTTCATTGGTAATGATAACATGCTGAAACAAAAAGTTATGCTTCATTCTGTATTTCATTCAGAATATTTAATTCCTTCCATTGTTTATAAGGAATAAACAGTCATTTGCTAACAGTGCCATTGTTTTAAATAATCTTGAATTCGAAGAAACTATTTTAAAAATTAATTTGAATCCATAAAATTACTCACAGTTCTTAAAATTTTGATGAAATAATGAAGGTTTAAAAGTCAGTTTAAAAAAAGACGATTTCGCAGTTAAATTCGCAAAATATTTTAAATAGGCAAACACCAGACTTTAAATATCAAATGTCACAATTTATAATTTCTTTATTTCTAAATTCAATTTGAATTTCCTTTACAAAAACCAAAATAAAAGCAACATTTTATTTACCTAACGACGATTGTTTATAGAAATAGATCAAATTTTGAATGCCAAATGTCGTAACAGATGCACTGATTGTTAAATTAATTATATTATTTTTCGCAAAAATACATATAAAAATAAAATTTAATTTCTCTAAAGGCAGTTGTTATTAAATTAACTATTATAATTAATCACAATTTTTACATGTAGATTGTAAGATTTGCTTATAAACTAACAAAATATAAACCAGAATAGTGCCTTTCAATTAAATATTTATTTATTTAAAATTTTACGTTCTCATGAATTGGATAATCAAATTAATATATGTTATACATTTCTTATATATCTCAAGATGAAATTTTATTGGATAATTGAGATTAAATTTTCAAAATATTAATAAATAATTGATGATAAAGGAAAAGGTCAATGATAACGAAATTATCTTTCCTTAATTGTTTGAACATCTTGATTGAAGATTCAAAAGATTGAAACAAACACATGACACACAAAACATCTCGGTTTTAATTTGCTGTTGATAAACAATTCAAAATTATTTTCGAAATTATAAATACTTTAGTCAAGAAATTAGCAATTTATTAATTCAGTAGCATCTCTTGATTAACAATTTATTAATTCTGTAGCATCTCTTGATTAACAATTTATTAATTCAGTAGCATCTCTTGATTAAAAAGAAAAAATGAATTTACTGTAACAGATGTATCCGAGAAATGCATGTAATGCTCCATTCCCATTTAATTTTCGGGTCCATAGGTTAAAAAAAGTACAACACATTTTACATTTAAATTTTAGTTATTTCTAGCAGCATATGGTAGCCGGCAAATGCTTTTTCTCGAGCACCATCAAATAAATTTTGTATGCTAATTCAAACAAAATGATCAGACTGAACAGAATTAAATAAAAATTAATGGTCCCAAGTCAATTATGCAATCTTTTTCATCAGCCATTATCTCCTACGAACCAAATTAGTAGCAATTTTTTGGATAAGAACCGTATAATGACAGCCATATTCAATTTACCTAAGAAAAAAATATATAATGAATTTTTCTTTTATATTCAGTAATGAAAAATAAAAGTATTTTTTTCAAATCTAATGTTTAAAGCAAAGCAAAGAATCAGCAATATTTAAGAAATCTGTAACTCTATAAATTCAGAGACATAAAATCGGTTGACAATAATTAACCAAGTTGCCATCAGTAAAAACGAATGGTACATCAGTAGAATCATCATTAAATTTATCGGAAATTTAAATCAAGTATTAAATGCTCGCTTAGATGATATCTTCAGTATCTACAATAATCAAATAGCCACCATCAAATAATTACTGTATCATAATTCGAATAAAAGTATTAGATAGAGTAGAATTGTGAAAATTAATGGCTCTGTGGTGAAAGCTTATAAGCCAGTTACCGGCTATGCTACCCGAGCAATTGTTTCTGTATTGTGGTCATGTTACGGGATTGCAAACCACAAGATCCCAGGTTCTATCCTTGCTCATTCCAATCTGATACATTGGTGACCTCGGATGATAATCCTTCAACCTTCGTACAACTGTTGTGGCCCCATCTACCCTCAGCAAACCAAAGTCGTCAGATTCACTTGACGCACAACACAAAAAGGCCGTTAACAACCCAAAGTCGTCAGACTCACTTGACGCAGCATCAGCAACCACTCACCCACACGACATAACGCTTGGCGCTGCTCAATTCGGTATAGGCGCATTAGGATCAACAGCTAAGTACATCCCCACTCAACAGCCATATCGCTCGTCTCGCCTCTGACTCACTGGAGGGAGTCTGTGGTGAAAGCTTATAAGTCAGTTAACAGAGACCAGAGCAATTGCTTTTGTATCGTGGTCATATCACTGGGCTGCGAACCACAAGGTCCCAGGTTCTATCCTCGCTTATATCAATCCACCACAGCTTTAATCCAATTATGCAAAAATTTTGGTATGTTATACAAAATGTCATCCTACTCCATGTATCATTATCTCCTACGAACTTTGCAAACCATATCTATAACAATTGTTTTGATAAGTACTGTATAATGACAACTACATTTAATTTATTTTTAGAAAAAAACATAAATAATTTTTCTTTCATATTTAGTGAAAAATACCAAAATTTTTTTCAAATCTGTAGTTTAAAGCAAAGCAAAAAAACAAACAATATTTAAGAAATCTCCATCAATTATTAGAATATAGAATACATCAATTATAGAATTTCAAATCGATTGAAAATAATTAGGGAAGTTACCACCAATGTAAACAAATGATGCAACAGCAAAATCATCAGTCAATTTATAGGAAATTCAAATAATAAGTATCTAAAACTCGCTTAGATGATATCTCCAGTATCTACAATAACATAGGAATAGTTTATTCCATAAACACAAATTCCAGTGAATCGGAAAACAGTTCCCAAATGCGAATTTGTCCAATTCTTAAATCATTACAATACTTGAAATCCTCTTGTAATGGCCGCCACTGATTTACAGCCCTTGATTATTCGGGAAGCACGCACCGACTAACTTATTGACAAATCCGAGTGGTGAAAATACCACTCAGTTTCTATTTGATTCTCCAAATTTATTTTCCTTTCCTTACAAATCCTTCTTCCCGTGTAAAGTCCTGAAATTTGAATGTTATCTGTACCCCTATTCCTATTTGTGTTACTGTATCCAAGTGAAAAGGTGACGTTCTTCGATAGAATTCAGCATATCTACTAAAATAAGGCAGCAATAATCGACCTATTATGTTGGAGTGCGAATTTAGAATATTGAGAAAACTCTCCTAATTGCCTCGTGAACTCACTGGATTGCTAACAAGCAGAGTTATAGAATGAATATTGGATTAAAGGGGAGGCCGACTGATATAGGGAAAATAGAAGATATTATAAAATTAGATGGCCAAGGATAGAAATATATTTTTCTTATATCTTTCTGAGAGCAATTTTTTCACTGTCTAAAAATTAATATTTATATTTTTTTTAGAATAAATGTATTCTCTGTTGCAGTGAGAAATGTTGAGTATTTAAAATAGAGTAGGTGAAATAAACAAAAGGCAAGAAATTACAGAATTTTAAAAGCACGAAAGATGAATTTTGATCGTATATTTTCAGTCTTTTTACAAAGACAGATAAGAAATAATCGATTACATTTAAAATTGTATAACAATTAAGAAAAAGATATTCAATATTTTGTCAGTGATATCGTTTTCATCATCGTTTTATTAAAAAAGTTTTTTAAAGTTAATTTGATTCATATTTGGTAAATCAAAATTCTCTAATTTGCTTTAACATTCACTTTTTAATGAATTCGAGCTTTCAACTTCAATTGTGCATTAATATATTAGATCTTAATAATTTAGGAACTTAATATTAATTAATCTATTAATTTAATTAACTTTTGATTCCATTCCAGTAACACCATTTGATCTTATATTTGATTTTTTTTCATTTTCTTATAAATATGTTTTGTTGTTATTATAAATACAATTATATTTATAATAAAAAAAATATAAATTAATAACAGAAAAGATAGAAAATAATTAAAATAAAAATAATTCAAAAATTAATGACTTTAGGCATGTTTTGAAATATTTTAACTTGTTCTATCTTAGAAAATTTTTCCAAGAATATTTTTGGTGTTTGGAATTTGTTTTCATGCAAGTATTGAAATTTTTATTAGTAAAAGTTTTATTTGTAAAAGTAATTTTTATTAGTAAATAAGGAATAATGTCATAGACATGAAAATTATTTCACATAATAAAAGGAAGACCTATTTTGAGGAAAAACTATTTGAAACACCACAAGAAAAAAAATCTCTTGAAGCATTTTTAATAATACCAACAACAAAAATTCATATTTTCTTCCTACATAATGCATTTTGCCTTTTCTTTGTTGTTATTGTAAAATAGTTTATAAATATTTATTTTAAAATAAGTTGGTTAGCAAATAATTCCTTTATATAGAAACAAATTCGGCACTTTAATTCCTATTCTTTAAATAGTGTTAATTAAAAAATGTGTCAACATCGGATTATCGCAACATTTTTCGTCTGTCTATAGCATTACCCAGGAGACAGTCGGATCTCCCTTTCTAAAATTCTACTCCATACCAGTCCCTAAATATCAAATTAACGAGAATACATATCACAAAGGATCATATGTAGAACTGGGACATAAATTCGAACCACAATTACACGGCTATTGATCGATTTCCCACCAGTAATTTATATGCAATATATATATATATATATATATATATATATATATATATATATATATATATATATATATATATATATATATATATATATATATATATATATATATATATATATATATATATATATATATATATATATATATATATATATATATATTGGTCTTCACATGACCAAAATCAGCTTCTGAACATTCTGAGATGTTTCTTAATTTAAATAAAAAAAATTTGGAATTCAAGTTGTAACTTTAGTTGGCAATAAATCGCCAAATGTGACAACCTTCTGCATTATTTTCTAATAACCCTAAAAGCGAAAAATTGATGCTTGCCTCAAAAGCGATAAATTGTCAATTTATTGCCTACCCATTTTGAGGCTTCCAAAACCTCAAACCAAAACAACATCATGTACTCACATGATAATAATTTCAAGTTTCTAACTCGAAATTTTGATATATTTGTCAAATGTATAAATAATAATTTCAATAAATTCTCAATTTTTATTTCTCATTTTCTCAACGCTCTTATTAATCAATTCTGAATACATTCTAACTCTCTTTATCCTCCTCCCTTTTATAGAAACATGAAGAACTCTGAAATGCTCCTGTGTCCACTTTTCAATTTCAATACCATGGTCCCGATAGAACTTAATCGCCCTTCGATAGCTTTCCTGCACTTACGAAGAATCATGGCACCAGCAATAGGTGCATGAGCGAGTCATAAGCTTTGTGCCAACTCATTTATTTATCCTTTGAATTTTCCAAGCTGTAGCGATTATGGATAAAGAATGGGAGAAACTGTTAGGAGACGGAGGGCTGAGGATTATCATGAGTGCATAGAGGATTTTAGATACAATGGACTATTATTGATTGAGAATGAGGCCAGAATCAGCCAAGAGAATTACAGATGTAATAATTATTAAAGATTTAAATGCTTTTCGAGGATATAAATAAGTTATTTGTCGTATAAAATTAAAATTCATGAATATTTAATAGTTTCGGTTTCTATTACATATATGAATTATATATAATAAAAATTAGAATTACTGAAAAATTTTTTTGACCAATTCATAAATAAAGGGTGTCCATGATGGTATTCACAAATTAATGCAAGATTTTAATCTGTAACCATTCAGGGAATATAGTGAGGGCAACTCTGTTAAAAAAAAAATGACAGCTGACACTTAGGGTTAATGAAAACGGTGCGTTACAGGATAGAACAAGATATTATCGCGAGATTTGTATTAAATAAAAAGCATTTTTTTCTTTAAAATGTTATATTTTTATTAAATCGTAAAGTACACAGTATAGGGTTATGTATGGAATAACACATTAGGAAAATGGTCTTGTCGGCTTTGCTGATACATACATAATCTTTTGTCAAATTTTCTATGACCATTTTGCATAACTGTGACCGAATTTCATTGATGCGGAGTTTAATTTCCTCCTTTAATGCGCGCGTGCTTGTAGGCTTGTTTTTATAGATCTTTGACTTCAAATAACCCATAAAAAGAAATCTACGGCATTAAATCACACGATTTAATCATCAATTCTCAAATTTTTGAACTGTGGCAGCCAGACTTTTATTATTTTTGAAATATAATTCAACAACGAAAACACGTTGTTCTATCGATTTGTGCTGTATTTTTACTAACCCTAAACTATCAGCTGTCAAATAATTGTTTAATAGAATTACCAACATTTTAATGCACAAATGGTGGCAAATTCCAATCTTGCTTTAATTTTTGGATTCCCTTTACTAACAAACATGAGGAAAGTTTAGTGAAACTTTCAAAATTATTAATTAAACAATTATTCTTTATTGATAAATAACAAATTTTCAATGCATAAAAAAGATTATTTTCATTTTAATGCTGCCGCTCCTATTGTATGAAGGTAATATTGACATTTTAAATTATTTTATTTGTTTATCCGAGTTGTCGTTTGCAATGCTGTTATTTTTATCATTCGTTAAAAATTAGTGATATATCATGTAAAAAGCAGCTTTAGAGATTATTTTTTTAAAGTTTGGTACAGTTTATAATTTTTTGAGATTTAAAAATCATTTAGAGCAAATAATAATCTTATTTTAATTCAAAATAATGGAAAGTAGCAGAGTCTACGAGCAATTTATGCATCATAATATTTCATATTAAAGAAGAATATATTGTTACAAAAATTTCTCTACAACAAAATACCGTCTATCAATCATAATAACGTAACGCATTTAATCGCTATAGTTCAGCAGCTTGCTTGCTGTCTAATCCTCCAGTTTCTTTACTTGTCGGCGACTCCGACTCCTCTCACACACAACTTTTGACGATCCACACGACTCCTTCCTCGCAGCTTCAGAGTGCCCGTGTTTTATAGTTCCGGGAGGCGGGGCTAGAATCAATCAGACCAATCAGGGCGTCTCTGGGTGTATTTCGGTTCTTACTGGATGGATCGTGAAACTTCTCAAACTTTCCAATATAATCCATTTTGTCACCAAATGGTCGCCAAGCTCAGCACGCACAGGACAGATCTTACAACTGTTTTTCTTACGATGACATTATTCGTGCCGGGTATCAAAATTACAGATTTGTAACAAAATATATATATACGAATGCCAAAATATGAAAAACTTTTAAGAGCAAAATATAAATAAATATATTTTTAATTTTAGAGTATTGTCAAACAACAAATTAGACGCAATTACATTTTCATCTTGAGTAATACGAAATATATTAGTTGCACATATATTATATGATATCTGAATAATGTATGATATCTGAATATTCCTGTATCGAAACTCACCCACCAAGGTTTGTGTCTATGACAGAAATATGAGAGAAATAAAAGCCAAAGAATTTGAAAAAAAAAAGACATGTCTGAAATTGAAATAAAAATATATATTTGCCAGTGTCTTTTCTAAAACTGATTAACATAAAATATAAAAGAAAAATATTGAATAACAAGATTGTATTAAATTATTCAAAATTGCAAAATTCATTTGAATGAATTAATGTTGAAAAGGAGTTACATTTGGAAAGAACACAATAATAATATCTGGGGAAAAAAAAAGGATTGAATAATTTTGAAGCGTGTTGGTTGCTTCTAGAAAGTTTTTCGATAAGAGATATACAAGGTACAAAAATAACTTCTTTAAATTCTCATGAAAAAAAAGAAGAATTATTTCATCTGCTAAAAATATTTCAAAACATAATTTAAATGTCATCTCATTAAGGAATTTTTTAAATGCCAACCTCAGAGATACCAAAACATTAAGAGATATTTCTGACCAGGCTTGGAGGTGATATTTCTGAAATGTTTAATTTTAGATCATACAACTAAATAGTTGTCCCATGGCAAAACATAACAAATAAAACTTTCAGTACTATTTTATCTGAATGATGTTTTTAGAAAATATGTCTCACAATCAGCAAGTTGTATAATCTCGGCAGGGTAGGAAGTGAATTTTGTCCTTTGAATTTCAAACCAGATAAAAATTACAGAGAAGAGGTTCTGGGGTTTTCGATTGTCACCGAAAAAACTGGGAACGAATACAACAGATTTCATAGGTTTTTTTTTTATTTTTGTCTTGCTGCTTTATAATTCAATAACAACTGCAAATAAATACTAAAGAATTTTAGAAGAATAGAATTTAGAAGAAAGAATACAAATAAATACTTAAGGCTTTCAAACAAACATGTCATACGACAGGACGATCTGCAAATATACTTTGTATAGTAAGTTTTTATTTATTCATTAATTTATGGAATGGAAAATATGTAATTCTAAACTTAAAGGCTCTGTTCATAATAGTGTGTATTAGCGCTTATGTCTCTGTCCTGAAGAAAGTATGTGTTTTTCTTTTGAGGTAAATAGTAAATATCATAACTATTTCCTACTTGGCAGATTTTAAACATCTACAATGTGATGCCATTTGAGCAGTTAATCTACTGTATAATAAAATGACAATGAGTCCCCGAGTAAATTTAAATTATTTACAATTAATAATAAAGAAAGCATTTCTATTGAAGCTGTAAGGAAAGGAATTTAGAAGAATTTTGAGCACTCAATGACAAAAGAAATCTATTCAATAAAAATGGTTATAAGCATGGGTTTTTAGTTTTCATGATGATTGTTCCAATGAATCGAGTATTAGGCAGATGCGTTTCCTATTTCTAGCAAAATTTTCTCTACACTTTTTTATTCTTGTTCTCAAAATAAGACAACTAAAAACTAACATTAGTTAAAATTTTGCTATTTATATATTTAAAGATCAAATATTACTAAGATATACGAATCAAATATCTGCTATTTTAGTGAATTTGATTATTTATTGCGTTATTATTATATTATGTCTACCTAATGTGGTAAAATAATGTTATTATCAGTTAAATTAGTACTAATAATGGTGTTACAAAATTTTTTTCTACAAATACCGCCAATCAATCACAGCACATTTAATCACTAGTTCAGTAGCTTGCTTGCTGTCTAATCTTCTAAAATCTTTTACTTGTCGGCGACTCAGACTATTCTCACACACGACTTCCTCGCAGCTTGAGAGTGCCTGTCTTATATAGTTCCGGGAGGCGGGGCTAGAATCTTGCAGACCAATCAGGGCGTATCTAGGTGTATCTCGGTTCTTAGTGGATGGATCGTGAAAGTTCTCGAACTTTCCAGTATTATCCATTTAGTCGCCAAATGGTCACCAAGTTCAGCACGCACAGGACAGATCTTACAAAGAATTTTACGGTTCTTCCCACGATGACACTATTCGTGCCGTATAGCAAAATTACAGATTTGTAACAATAGTCATAACTGTACTAAGTACAACTTGCACAAATATAAATGCATTTATAGGGAGGGCAGAAAGCTGAGTATATCAGCGAGATGACTTTATCAGTCAGTAAATTAAATCAGTTAATATTAGTCAATAAATTATGTATCTACAGTTGATTAGGTATTTACGAAAACAAAATATGTTTGTTCATCCTATGTAAAACGTTTGTCATTGTTTTTGTTTCAGTGTTAAATGAATGTAGAGGAACTGGTTTTTCTTTAATCTCTGATGAATTATTTAAAAAAAAGAGAAGAGAACAAAACAAATTTATTACAAAAAATTACGTACAATTATGGTTACTTTCTCTTTCCAATAATCGCCGTGATTTTTGTATATTAGTGGACCAAATTTTCTATCTCTTTTTCGAAGACTGTTATTGCTAGTGATGAGATGTGCGTTAACAGTACTTTTAAGCCCCTCATCAGTCAGATAACTCTTTGAATCTTCTTTTAAGAAAAGAATTTGGAATAAAATTGTCTAAACCTTCATCTTCCAAAGTTATCATTTTGGCATGCTGTTTGGAAAGCTCGTTGCGTCGTATTTTTGCATCCTCCGTTTCTTTCGAACCATGTCATTGACTTGCGGAACAAGAACTGTTGCAACAGTCTTGCATCTTTGCCCCCCTTTGTCTGTATTTCGACTTAAGGCCAAGCTATTTTCATTTCTTTTCTAAACTGAACAACTGGCTAGGAATCCGAAATAATAATTCCAATTTAAAGAGGAGCTTCAAAGGAATGGTAAGGCCTATCTCTCATCATTGTGTAGTGATTTTCGAAAGATGATCGAAAACTTGATCCAGCGATACAACAAATCTCTGAATCTTCAAGTAATTATACAGAAAAGTAACCATGATTGTGCATAACTTTTGACAATAAATTCCTTTTGTTTCCTTTCCTTTCTTCCTAAGGGCAAAATTTTGGCATTTGGGTCAGTAAATTCGTCGCTTGGTATTCCAACATCCTACACTTCTTTCGGACCATGTCATTAACTTGTGAAAAAATATTTTATGGGACTGAATTCCTTCTTGTCCCACGTCATCGAAAGTGGGAATTAAGGTCAGTTGATTCTCATTTCTTTCCTGAATTCAAGAAGTGACTAAGAAGCCAAAGTGGTAATTCCATATTAATGAGGAACTTCAAAGAAGTGTAAAGGGCATCAATCATCATTGCGAGAATCATCTTCAAAGAGACGATCGAAAACCTAATCCATCACTATAACAAATCTCTGAATCCTCACTGTTGTTTCTTATGGCACTTGCCACAGACAATCCCGCTGTTACGAAGACAGTAATTTAAGCCGAAGGGGGAGCGTCTCTTGTTTTTATAGTAGCGCCAACTAGAGCCAAGAGTACGACTTTGCTACTCACGTATCACTCATTCGCTTGCACAACCCCTTTTTACAGGAGGGCACATTCACACATCTCACAGATAGAATAACTGAAGAACAACCATGCCCAAACCGGGACTCGAACACCAGATCACGAGGAAAATGCGCTACTCCTATGCCAGGACGCCGGCATCCTCACTGTGATTATTTAGAAAAGCAACCATGACTATGAATAACTTTAATTATTAATTTTTCTTTCTTCCCATGCTTTTTTATAAGCCAAAGAGGCTTGAAAAAAACATTCTACTGATGGATTTAAGATTAAAATTCAATTAAATTTATTTTCTACTGAAGGAAATTCTGTTGGGCGTGCCGTCAATATATTTTTTTTTTCAGTTTTTAGTTAGCAAAATTTTACTATCAAGAATGCTTATTTTATTTTTTAAAGATCTAGCTATACATTTTGTTTATCAAGTGAGAGAAAAATTGTCATTGGAAACATTTTACCATATCAATCAAAATACATTCTTTAACACCTCACTAAATGAACATAAAAATGGCAAAATCTAAAATTTCGTTTTATAAAATATATAGTATATTCATTATTTAATATGCCCAATGCATATGTATAGTTTCCTCAATTATTATACTTTAAACGTATATAGCATAGTGTTCCTTGTTTAAATTTCGATAATTTGTTATCTAAAATTACATCAAAAAGATTGATGATAATCTGAAAGATATTGCTTTCCTTTTTCCCATCCTTTTACTTAATTCACTGCATTTGTTTTTTGTGGAGTTCCGAAATCTGTGTATACAGTTACAGTTACAGTTATGCATTCTGGATGAAAATGCACAGTTTTAACGATTTCAGAATTTAATTACTAGTTTATTGATTATTTTAATAGAAATTTTTTCCAATGATATTCCATATGGTTCCGCAATTAAATTAAAGAATTAAAAAAAGATAATAATAATATTAAAAAATGTTTAAAACGTGACTCGATTAATAAATAAAATAATATGAGCAGTTTCATCCTTAAAATCTGTAGCACTTGAACTTATATTCTAGAGAAATTAAATGCAATGACTATCATAAAAAATAAAATTCAAACTATTAATTACTGACCAAAATATATTATGATTAGAATTCCAGTTTACTTAGAATATTTCTATCAGTGGCTTCAAGCTTTATTTTTAAAATTTTGATTCCTAGAATTTTGTTAAAGAAATATTTTCTTTCTTTTAAATTTATTGATAAAAGTATGTTGTAAAGATCTTATTTTATATTAAACTGTTCTTTAGCGCACATAGAATAAATAATTTCATGCTTTTAATAAAAATTATAACAACACCAGTTACCGTTATCAATACCCGAGATATTTTTTTATATCTGACCAGAACTCAAGGAGAAATGAATGAAGCGTACCAAATTTGGTCATTTTCTACAAGTACTAAGATTACATCCATAACAGAAAATAGTTCCCAACAGCTGACGCTGTTTGCTGCTATAACAACACAGCATCGGACAGCGATGGGGCTAGAGCCCTAGAAGAAAGGAGAATTATGAAACTCGGAATGAAAAGATGGTGTACAAAAGATCTTTCGTTGTTAGCGCTAGTGAGATTGGTATTTCTAAAACGTTTGGAATTTCGATTTCTATTACTTTTCGCTTAATGAAGCAAAGCTTTTGCGAGAGATTCGTTTCATTACACTTACTTTTTTCAGTTTGCATGTTAAGTGGACAGTGGGCTTTGAAATAAGCAAAAATGGACAAAAGTGGCCAATTTTATTTTTATTGTTTCATCACCAAAATATATGCTTATATTCTACTAAAATAGTGTTATAAAATGTATTGTTCAATAAAATATATATTTAAAGGGTTAAAAGGAAAAAGAAGTACATCTTAATGACTTTTCTCAAAATGTTAATTTAATTAGATTTAAATTATTTTTGAAAAGTTCTAGGTGTCTTAATTTTTTGAAGAAATTAAGTGAAATTTATAATGAATATTTCGATCAAACATGAAAAGCAAAAATGGGTATGTATTTTATATTTTGAGTTCTTTTAGATAGTTGAAAGTCAATTTTAGTTCAGAAAAACATAAAATCCCCATGGAAATTCAGTAAAAGTGAATAAAAGTATTTCTAAACAATTATCATTTAATATAAATTACAAAATCATACATAGTTTAGTTCCAAATAAGTTTACATTGGGTAATAAGAAAGAAATTAATAGAAAAAAATAAAAAAAATTAAGACGCCTGGAATATTTTGAAATTTTTAAGAATTATAAATATTTTAAATTTTTAAAAAATAATATATTTTGTGTTACAATGCTTGTTTAAGAAATTTGACTTTTTTTTTTAAATTTTTAATATGTATGCATAAAAATTTCATAACCTTAACTAAATAATTCCCAAACATGTCAAATAGGGTCCACTGTCCCCTTAAGACCTTTAAAGCCACCTTCCTATTTCTTTTAGTTTCAAAATATGTTTATATATGTTATTTGAGATAAAAATGCTCAAAATTCAATTCTGAAAATTTAAATTTTAATGGTTAAAAGTGAAATATTGATTTTTTTATATAATATCAAAGGACGCAATGCATTGTAATTCTATTTCCTATAAATAATTCAATACATATTTATATAAAAAATATTAATTTAAAATTTTTAAAAAATGTTTTCTTGTTTGTAATCTAAACTTTTAATATACCATTAAACTAATAGAATATTTATAACGTTTAATTTTAATTATCTGGATAGTTAATTACAAACTAATTACCTTTCTGAATTTTTATAATTGATATTTTAAGAGATCTAAAACATTACAATATATATATATATATATATATATATATATATATTGTAAAATTCTAGTATCTTCATTCTTCCAAGAAAGCTTCGATTTCTAATTTATTTTGGTCGAATGGTGACCAAATAATTGCATCTTTTAATTCATAATTGAAAACTTCACTGTGCAATAACTCCTTTTTAGCAGTAATTCGGGGTTAAACCTTTCTGCAGTGGATTGGAACATGAAATATAAGCCATGGCGAAGACGAATCAGCTGATGTCGAAAGAGAAAGGATGAAAAGGAGAAAAAGATGAGATATATTGGAGCAATGAATAAAATTCTGATAGCGGAGGAAGGAGCTTTGAATAATGGCTTTTTTGGAAGACGTTACTGAAGAACGTGATTTAATGCTATGATGCATGTCCTCATTAGGCCAATTTGAAATGCCATTATGGTTTAATAATATTTTTTTTTTGCCTGTAGATTGTAACATTAATTTTTTTAATGGATGTATTTAACTCTTTCCCAGTTTTCGTTATAAAGATATCCATAAAGAATAGCCTCGATAATTCGATTTCTTTTCGTTTATTGTAAAAATTATTTGTAACTGTAAAAATTGTTTGTTGTCTTTTTGTTTGTTATTGTTTATAAATTTTATAATATGAGCATTTATTGTGGATTTCCCAATTTTTGTTGCTAATGTTGTTAGTGATGAATATTTTAATTCTACTTCTTGTCATTTGTTGTATTAATTTTATAATTACATGTGCAATAAATGTTTAAAATACATGTTTTAAAATTTGGGTTATAAATGTTGTTTGTCAAGAATATCCTAGTTCTAAATTCTATCACTTTGAGTTAATTTTTTAATGCGAGCTATTATTATTAATTTATTTTAGTTATGTTTACAAAAAGTACTTCAACTTCAACTTTCGCATTCCGACTTTCTGTTATCTGTTTCATAATTTTTTGATGAATTCATTTATTAAGTTGTCGAGTTTTAGTTTTAGAAAATAGTTGTTTGTCAGAGATATCATAATTCCGTTTAATAAATATAGTAGTTATCTAAAAAAGCAGAAATTTCCTTTTATATTTGAAAAAAATTCTTTTCGCTAGAATTTTTTGATGTATAATTAGATCTCTTTGAATTTTTATTAGAATCTCTTGGTCATTATCTTGGATTTTAGTAATCTAATAGAATTCTTTTATAATTTACATTTGCAAGGTCATGTCAATGGAACGCTTTGGACAAATAGCCTTAATTGCATCTATAAATTTAACATTTTATAGCTTTAACGTTCTATTTTTAAGTATCGTTTTCTGTTTTTTTTTCTATATATTTTTAAATATCGTTTTTTTTTTTCTTTTTCTTCTTCTTCCTTCTTCTCTATATTCATTTTCTGTTTTTTAAATATCGCTTTTTTTTTCCTTCGTTTTTTTTAATATAAAAAAGCAATCGAGAAAAGCAAGTGTACTGTTTATTAGGGTAACGTCATTAAAATTATAGAATTTATCTAATTTTGAAAAAAATAACCAAAGCTGTTTTTTTAAATAAAAATAAAAGGAAATTATTACCCGGATGGTCATTTATCTGAATCACTATGTCAGCAAAATCCACGAACTCTTACGGAATAAGAAGAAATGAAAATCACAAATAAGATCGCATTTTGGCTGATAAGTTTAAGTAATGATATTTTAGTATAATATGCAAATACATAAATTTCAAATAGCTTAAATTTTCAAGTCATTCAGTTAATTTGTCACAATATATTTTCATTTTTTCTCTAAAAAATAAACTTTCTTTTGTCTTAATAATCCAGCTTTCTGGGTAGGGTTCAGCTCCAAATAATGCCGTCAATTGTAATTCGAATTTATAATCGAGTTTCAATCTAAAACTATATAAGAATAAGTGAAACATTCCTTTATATGCAAATCAGGATGAAGAAGCATTTGCTGAATAACATCTGAAAAAAAATCTATCGAGTTTCTTTCATTCTAGCTTGCTTATATTATGTATTTATCAAAGAAAATAGAATCAGCACAATCAAAATTTCATCTGAATTCATGAAAAACATACAAGGATAGAAAGGAAAGCACAGCTTATAAGCAATTATTCATTCCGCCACAGATCAAAAATCAACAGTTCGACTAACAGAAGCTTCCGAACACGATTCAGTTCACTCGGAACAATTGCCCAGGGACGATAGAAACTCCAATATCCCAACAGTAATCGTAGGTGATTTACACTGCTTCGATTTTCCAGAAAGCTAAGACCGACAAGCTAATTGACATGTTCGAGTGCAAGGTCCCCACTGTGGGAAAGGGGGTTTGGAAGATGAATCCCACTCTTGTCGGATTCATTCCAGTACCCCCACCCCCTTTTCCGGATAAACCCATTTCCTACCCTAGAAATATGAAAGGTTTCCGAATCCATTTTCCAATCTCTGTGAACCAAATCCCAGGGGAGCATCAGTATACTGTCCAATAGCTTCCATCGCAGAGGCGAAATCACTGCAGCAGCAATCGGTCTATTGCGTTCGAAAGCGAGTTTCCAAGCGTTCGGTAAACTCGTTTAATTGCACCACGAACTTTCTCGAGTGTTGAAGGGAATGACGGGGGAAGGGTTTGCGATCAAAGGTAGAAGATTTTGTCTACAATTGCTTTGGATAAAAGATCAGTAGGATGCAAGTTGAATACTGAAATACAGTTTTAACAATAGATGACGAAAATGTTAAATGGAATTGTGTTTTAATACAAGAATTTTAAAATAAAATTGGAAGTGTGTTCAAATACAGGAATTTTATACTAAAACTGGAAGTGTGCTTAAATACAGGAATTTTATAATAAAATTGGAAGTGTGTTTAAATACAGGAATTGTATAGTAAAATTGCAAGTATGCTTAAATAAAGGAATTTTATAATAAAATTGGAAGTGTGTTTAAACACAGAAATTTTATAATAAAAATGGAATTGTGTTTAAATATAGGAATTTTATATTAATAGAAAAAGAAGCATTTCATCCTAAAATTTCAAACGTATCAAAATATATAAAAACGAATTAAATACTATATATAAGGAATTCAGGATTAATTTTTTGAACAAGGAAATACATGATTTTTTTTTTATTCATATGAATATTAATTGTATACATATGTAGTGGGAAACAATTATATTTGACTCAGCGACTAAGTGAACAATGTGAAAATTTTTATTATTTTTGATGAATTAGTTGTGGTATCTTTCGAAGAGATATATCTAATTGACCAATGAACAAAATGACTTTTCAAATATTTTTAAAATTTCATTTCTTTGCTATTTGATTAAAAGAAGATATTTTAGATATGCAAATAGCTGTCATTTCTTACTTTAATTTCTAGAGCATCTTTATTATTAACTTATAAATTTTCTGAATAGCTATTAGAAATTTACTTATTAGGTTGTATTTGTATCAGCTTGTAGTGTTTAGTTTGCATGTATGGTTTTTTAGCATTCATGACTTTATATTATGATGCAAGGAAAGATTAAATGTGGATTATATGAGAAAATCTTAATTTCATTCGGTAGCATGACAAATAATATAAATGTTCTTAGAAACGAGTTTATCATAGAAAGAAAAAAAGTTATAACTTTTGTTCTTCTTATAAAATTTACACATTTCATTAAAATAAATAATTTTTCAATGAATTGGAATTATTTGAAATGCTGGTGCAGCCTGGTAGAGATATTACTGTCTCTACTAGGAATAATATTTTCTGTGTCTATCAAATCTGGCACATGTATACTTTGGAAGGAGCGAATGTATATTTCGAGGCTATTGTTTTAAAACTTAAATTAATTAGAAATTAAACCAAAATTTAATTTGTTCTATCGTAACACCCGAATACATTATTGCCCAAAACAAATTTTTACGCCCTTTTAATTTAAAAAACAAACTATCTTTAAGTAGATGGCAATTTATATATCTTGATGATTTTTACTAACATTTAGCAATATTTAAAAATATTTCTCTCTTATTTTTTGTCAAAAGAGTTCATTCTTGCAACGAAATTCAAACCATTTTCCTTTTTTTATCAAATATTTAATTACATATTATTCCTGCAATTAATTGTTACCTTGAAGCATAAATAACTTCTGGAATATCTATTGGTTTCAGGAATCTACATATAATGTATATAATATATGTTTAATATCTTTGTAGAACATATATACTTTGCCACGGAATAAGAAAGCGAAGTTACAATACCTCAAAACTTAAAAGTTATTTAAAGTGAACAAATAAGCTTTTTAACACTCTAGAAGACATGGAACTTGATTCTATTAAGAGGGTTCATATTCATAACGACTAAAACCGGTGTATGGCTATTAACCCTTTCGCCGTCCTCTCCTGTTTATTCTCTGTTTTTTTTTTTTTTCTGATTGTTTTCTGTTCTTCGCTGCATTAGAACAAACAAAAATAAAAACTCAAACAAGTAAACAATTACACAGCGTTCGAAACGTTTAAAAGTTTTAAAATGTAGGAGAACGCTTGAAGCGTGTTATGGCCGCACTGCAGAAGTTTCACTTGAACGCGCTAGACGCCTTACGGACGATGAAGAGGTTAAAGTAACATAACTATAATATTTGACAAAATTTATGCTTAAAATAACTTAATTGAATTATCATGCTTCTTAAATTAGGCTTAAGAAATTTAATTAAAATTAAACAAAACTATTATTCCCAGCGAAGGTTACTAAAGGTGCCCAATAAAAAATATAAACATCCCAATTAAAATGGTATTTCGAATATTCAACTACCTATTCATTAAAATATCAACGCTATTGGTGTTACCGCACGTAAACTATACTATATAAACGAGAAAATACATTAAAATTTAAAGAAGTAAACTTAATTCACTCAGAAAGAGATTCCAAAAATGTGTTCGAAAGAAATTAATGTTTGCTTAAGAGAATATATATTTCATTAAAGCTTCCCATTGCAAAAGATAAAATAATTAATAATACATGCGGAAATAGTACAGATTTACATAAGAAATTCAAAATTTCATTACTGTTGCGAGATATAGACGATAAATTAAAAATTCTAATTTCACAGCTTGCAAGTTTTCGAAATACATATTTAATTAAAGAAGGTGCTCATTTGTTAGGTAGTTTCGTTTTCCACGATAATAATTTGAACAGTATATCTATTTGAAATTCGATACTACACTTTGTAACTACAAATAAATCCAGAATTTTAAATTAATTTTTCAGCGTATTTATTTAAATTGCGATGTTTCTTTCTTTACATTAAAGATTAATGAAAATTGTCTTTTGATTAAATAATATGCCTTCAGGGGATTCTGTATGGATAATATAGTATTGTACATATAATATACTAAGCTACGTAAGGATGCTATGGATTCTAAGCAATAATTTTTTCCAAAGAGAAAAATTTAACCAAGAAAAAATTACAGATATTCATTGTGTGTATATTTAAAATAACATAAAAAATAAAAATTTAAAAAAAAAAACAGTCACTCTTTGTACTATTGATCCGATTTCGTCAATTTTTAATCCACATGAAAGCTCGTGAACCCTAAATATGACATTAGCATTTGTTTATTCCTCATTCATTCCCAATTTTAAAAGAAATTTCAAAATTACTTCTAAGCAGTCTATCGGGGGAGGGGGGGGGGGCAACATAATCCTTTTGCCTCAATCACGGACAGTTTTTATTTTACATGAAGTTCATGTCTCCTAAACATGTATGTGATCCCTTGAGATCAATGATCATCAATACCCCCACCACACACACATTTTTTTCGAGAATTATTTCAAAATAAAACCAAGGCACAATTCTCAGTTTCAACAATTGTACCTTTTTCGTCAATTAATTTAGCCATTTAGTGAGCATAGCTAACCAATCAAAAGTTCTATATTCACTGTGCCAGTATAATCCTAAACAGTACTTTCATTTAGTGTGATATGCAACTAAAGAAAATTGGTTGATATTGCTAAAGTTATCCAATGAATTTAATAGACGAGGAACTAGTTTTTAAAGACGAATTAAAGACTAAATATAATACATGTAATTTTTACATGACTAATTTTTCAAGCAGTAAGCAATTAACAGGGGAATGACTGTCAAACAAAAAAAAATATCCTTTACCAAAAATATTTATTTATGAAATAAAAAAAAAAGTAACAAAAGATAAAATACTTTCATTTAATAATCAAAAGTGTTTTGTTTTATTCCTTTCCTCATTTTTTTTAATTCTAAGAGGGATAATCACTGATTTGTTACATTTTGATCACCTCATGACCTGATTCTTTTAAATCTTTATTAATCTAGTTTTTACTAATAAATCCATTTTGATGCTATTTTGTTGGAATTGCATGCTTTTGTAATGTTTATTGGGGATTTTTTTCCTCTTTCATTTTTTTTTGTAGCGTTTGGCATAAGGGACACTGAAGTATGAGAACTATGTATATGGCATATGGAAGGGAACGCTGGATTTTTCTTAAGGAAAATGTAAATAAAGCGTTGGCGTGTGAGCAGGAGAGGTTGAAGGAGAATTTCTCTCGATAAAAGTTCAAGTATATTTTCTTGGCTCATGCTGTCATTGGGTTAGATGGCTATGAACTATATATATTCGAAATATTTTATTTTATTTTATATATATATATATATATATAAACTTTAAGCAATATATTATTATTAATAATAACCACTAAAGGCAATTCTGTTTATTGAATTTACTGGTTATTATCAATAATACTAATCTAAATTATTTTTAATAATAACTGAATTTTACACTGATCATATCATATAAATAATAATGCAAAAAAAAAAAAGGATATTCTTTTAATATTTGATAATTTTCACTGTAAACGAATCAACACAAATTTCAAAAGTTTTTTAGAATAATTTTAAAAGAACATTTTTGTAAGTAGGTTTGTTTGTTTTTTTTTTTTACTTTTTTTTATGTAAAGCATAAAGGAAGTAGTGTAATCGACAAAAATTCCATTCCATTCCGAGGAAGTCTGGTTGGTTGTCTGTTCGAATACAAGCCAGCCCCGTAGTGACAAAACTGAAAGAGTCATATAAACAAAATTTGGCATACCGTTTTAGTACCTAAAATATTGATTCTTAAAAAATTTAAACCAAATTTGCTAAAGGATTAGAGATTCGCTCGTCTATATTTTCGCATGTGTATAAACTCAGTGATTTAAATCAGTGGAATTCGGTAAGTGATCTAATATATATATATATATATTATAGTGGGATAGGCTAAATGAAGACGAGGAAGTGTCTTTAAAACATTTTTAATTTGCCATAAGCTTAACATTTAAGAGCGCAAATAACAAAAGGATGCAGAGCCTATTCCACAGCGTAAGGTAGGAACGCCACGTCTCTTCCAAGTCTTTCTCTGGAAGAGGCATCTGGCTGGCTTGCATCACGTGGAGAGGACTCACGTGATCAGCTGGGGCCTTCTTATAGGTTGCTCTGGTGGGGATTCTTTCCCACAATATATATATATATATATATATATATATATATATATATATATATATATATATATATATATATTACAACTATTGTTCGCCAATGCCATACAAAGCATTTGCAGCTCTACCCATTCACAATTTTATGGGAAAGACTCTTATTAGAGAGAGTACGAGAAAATTTGGAGAAGACTTCTCACGTTAATTTATCAATATTTCATCAAAAGAGTATCTATTGTCATAGTAAAATTCTCAAAAAATTTTTTGAAAAGAAATCGCCGCCGTTGGGAAAGTTTTATCAGATATTTAGATGTTTCTGTTCTATTGGGTCTATTTCTTGGCTTAAAATAATTTGATGTTACTTTATTTTTTTTTGTATATTTTTTATGCCTAATAAAATTGTTTTTAGAAAAAATTTTCCGGATAAATCATCAGTTTATTTAGATACAATACATCTCCGATTTTAATCTTATAAATATTTGCCTATTCCTTCGTCCATATTTTTCTTTCCTCTTTTTTTATCCACGGATATTTTCTGAACGTTCATTTTAAATCAATTAAAACCAACAGGAAAACATACGTTAAATAGACTCGATACCTTTCCGAGATTAATAATGTGCAAGAAATATATATTTCCCTTTCAACTTGTCAAACTCATCAATCCTAGCGAGTCGGAAAGCAAAACCAGAACGCCTTCAATAAATCAAGACCAGGTTAAATGATGGTAGATAGCCGCACGACAGTGAAATAGATGGTCCATTTCCGATAACGATTTCCGTTTTCCGTCAACAAAAATCCATAATCATGCATTAAGCTTAATTGTTTGAGGTATTTTTGTGTCTTTTTTTTAAAGCTTTTTTAAGGAACAACTGCTTTTTCCACATAGCTCATTTGGGAAATTAAAATTCTCTTTCATGCATTTTTTTTATGATCTTACCGTTCAGTTACTTTAAATAAGCTTTTCCTCCATTGATTTTTTTTCAAATGCTAGTATTCGGCGTTTTTGCCTTTTTGGTTTATTCTATGAACTTAAAACTTTTGCATATTTTCTTATTCAAAGAATACGCATGTATCATGTGATAATGAGCGTATAGGTGTAATCAAGTACCTGATTAAAAAGTCAGAATTTGCAAACCACCACAACACTAAAATCTATGTATAAAAAATATTTTAATTATGATAAAGGAATTCTTTATTGATAGTTCTAAAAGCATGAAATTGCTGAAATGAAGTTATAATTTTAAACGAATAATTCTTTTATATATACTGGTGTGCAAAACTTAAGAAACAGATGCTTTTTCGCCATAATTCTATGAGAAATTATCTGAGAGACATTATTTTGTACTTAAACGATGACAAAAGCATAGTTGCGCAAAAATGAATACAATGCATATAGTATGGAATAAAAAAAAAGTTTATTGAACTCATACTATCGCTACACATCATTGTCTGTCCAGGAGAAAGAACAACAAGCAGATGTTACTTAGTGTGGTATATGCCCTCCCCTTACTGCAATAATTGCTTCGCACCGTCTCTTCGTACTCAGCACCAGATTGTCCAACAGTTCTTGAGGTAAGAGTACCCATTCTTCAATCAGCATCTGTTTCAGTTGTTGGGTGTACCCCTGATAATGTAATCGTGCCGCAAGGCGTCTCCCCAAAGCATCTTCCACATGTTTTACGGAATTTAAATCAGAAGAGAATGCTGGCCAATCCATTCGAATGAAATTTTCACTTTCCAGCAGCTGCTGAACATCAACAGTCCGGTGTGGCCGTGCATTCTCATCCATAAAGACGAAGTCAGGTTCAATTGCAACTCGGAACAAACACACTAGAGAGAAATATCCCCTGCTAACAATAGAGATCTCCAGTTACGGAACCTCCGTTGAAAATGTGGTGCTCATTCCGCCAATTCAGCATAATGCCTCACCGACGACAACTCCAGAACCTCCACAGCGGTCTCTTTCCTTGATGTTATTATGATAAAACCGTGCCCCAACCTCTCTCTAAATCAACTAGCGTTGAGAATCACTTGTGGCACTGAAACTTCTCTCATCCGTAAAGAAGACACGATTTCATTGATGAGATGTCCAATTTTTGTGCTTCTTACACCACTCTAAACAGGGCAACCGATGGCCAACTTTCAAAGGGATGCAGCGTTCAGGACGGTGGGTGAATAGGCCACATTTGTGAAAGCGTCTGGACACAGTATACCGCGACACTTTTTGGCCTGTTGCTGTACACAGTTGCTGAGCAATGGCGCTTGCTGACTGGTATCGGGCTCTTTTCACCTGCAGTTGTTTCTATGGCAGTTCGGCCATCCACTGCAGTTATTTTCCTAGAACTACCACCGCCACCCTTTCTAACAATTTTACCTATGGTTTGGCAGGATTTCCAAGCTCGCGAAACGACACTTTTTGTTGATTCCCAACTCTTCAGCTATACTGGTCAAACTGCTTTCCTCCTCCAGTTTTCTGATCATTCTTCCACATGAGAAGCCGTCCAGGTGATTTTTTCTAGCTATATTTCACAAAAGAACTTACTTGCACTTGCAGCGAATGTCTTTAGTTGCGCCTCCGTTCTTCCTCTCCTTGAAGTCTTGGGCTGCGCAAGCTAACTGTGCGCATTTCGCACACATCCACGTCGCCTATGATGTTATGTTCTTGGTATTTTCATACGCATCACCTTTGTACTGAATTGTGTTCTCATTTTACTGATCGCAGTAACCCTTTTTCTGCGATTTCATAGCTACCTGCTTAAAATTTACATTGTTGATTAAGTTTTTTTGATGCAACCA